>NW_027527624.1:2314129-2430895 GCF_008692635.1 Crocuta crocuta
CCCCCCCCCACACCCACGCCATCGATCCCCAAATACTTTTCTACTCACCAGCATTTTCTGTTAAGGAAATACATCAAACCAATGATAAAGGGTGTGTGCCTCACTTCCCAGCGAGGGCTTTTTCTAGCCGGTGCCTACCTGTTTCTACAGACGTGAGGCCCAGGATTAAACCACAGGGACCTCAGTTTTAGGAAAACAGTCCCTAATTCTTCGGCTTCCCTTCCACCCAAATCTCCTGTTAAACCCTTCAAAGAACAAGTTACTTTTAAAGTACATAAAGAATGTCGTAGAACAATTATTTGCACGGCTCTGCTCCTGAATAAATGAGACTGAAGAGGTTCTAGTGTTAAATAACATGAGCCTGAAGTCTTTCTAGCTCGTTCCTTGTCATTACCTGCCTTTACTCTCAGATCAGCCCCTGCTGGTAATTAAAATATTTTTACTTTAACTCCAAAGCAAGGAATGGTGCCCAAAATAAATTGCTAAGTGCAGAAGTTAGCTGCCAGGCAGAATGCAGAGGTTGGGCATTTTTTGTTGTAAATTAATTAAGGGATGCTGCTTTCTCCACTTCTCTAGGCACAAATACTGTGCAAAGTCCAATGTCTATCCAACTCTGCTCTTTGGACACACTCCATAAGNCCTCAAGCCCAGGAATCTCCGGCTCAGAGAAGGTCAATTCAATGTCAGGAAGAATGATTTCAGAGCCAGGGCATTTGACACAAAGCCTCACAGTACCCATCTGAAAACCTCCACAAGGACTTGGAACAAAAAAGAAAAGCAATTTCATTGTCCTCAAAATATTTCATTTGATCAAAATCAAACACAAGGGAAGATGGGAAAGATGTCAAGAACTACTTCTTAGGGGCTAAAGCAAGTTGCTGAACAGTAGCTGTGGTGGTGGCCGTTACGGTATAAAGAAACCCATGGCGAAATGTCTTCGGGGGTTTAGCCCAGCCTGTTACCAGAGGCCCTTCCTGGGAATGGTGTCATTCCAGAGGCGAGGCGGAGGGCTGCACAGCTCTCTAATACCATGTTATAAAGTTCCATGTTGAATGAACATTTTTGCAATGACCGTTCATTATTTTGGGACTCAGAACATATAATTTTGTACGTTGCTCAGGAGACCTGTTCTGGGCTAAGAAATCACCACTTGGAGACTGCCTTCTCATCAGCTTTCCTGCTGTCTGGTTTTTCACCCCAGACTTCTGCTTCGTAGATCTTTCTGCTTCTTCACCTTTAAGTTAGTGGCTTAATTTACATGAAGAATGTGGCTGTGGCCCAGGCACTCCCATTTCGGCTGCTGGACCAGGTCTCTCAATGACCTTCCCCCTACCCACCTCTAACGCAAAAAACACCCCTCCCCAGCTTTTGAGGTGGTTATAGGAAGATGTTAGCCTATCGTTAGCCTCTACTATGCCCTCCACATGTTAACTTTGGGAGTTGATCCCATGATCACACTCAGAGCTCTCTTTTCTATATAATGTTATTTTTTAATGTCTTCCTCGGTAAATCTGAATGATCTATTCAACAGCATTGCTGCTGATTCAAAAATCACTTAAGCATTATATCTTCTACTGGAGACCAATTATCTTCCTTTCTGTTTTTTATTCCTAATAATGCTGCTGTGACAGCTTGAAACACACGGTTCCCATCTTTTGAAGTATTTTCTCAATTTAAATTTCTAGAAATGGGATCCATCAATCACCGCTATGCTGATTTTCATGGCGTCGCCCTCCAATAAGATTAAACAAAATCAGTGCAACCAAAAGAAACTAAGAGAATTCATTTCCCCAGAGATCCAGCCCCAATACATTCTCCAACTTGTCAGAGGTGCAAATTTCTTTGAGTTAAATGTATTTCATTATGGTCAGGATTAGACTTTTTTTCCAGGGCCGAGTCACTGTGTGAGTTTCATCTGATGTCACAGTCTGTCTCTTATGAAAGGGTTAATAACACTTCTATTGATAAAAACCTTCTTTTCATCCCTTTATCCATTTTTCAATGGGAAAGCTGGTTCCATTCTTACAGTACAGTTCTCTTCGAATCTGTTGAACTCTGCTGACTAGCACGGGCGGCCCATCTTAGTGGCTGTGCAAACAAGCTTGATTTTTAGGTATTAATGGTTTCAAGTCTCACCTGCATCTGCTTTCTGGGTTTTAGCACATATGTTCATCTCGTGTAGCCTTAGTCTTTTCATCTGGGAAATGGGAATATTTCCAACTGCACTGGGTTGTTCTGAAGATTCTACAAGTAAATTTCAATCCCTCAGCCAGTTCATAAAACACACTCACAGGGGCGCCTGAGTGGCTCTGTCAGTTAAGCGTCCGACTTCAGCTCAGGTCATGATCTCACCATTCGTGAACGCGAGCCCTGCATCAGGCTCCGTGCTGACAGCTCAGAGTCTGGAGCCTGCTTCAAATTCTGTGACTGTCTCTCTCTGTCCCTCGTCTGCTCACATGCTCTCTTTCTCAAAAATAAATAGACATTAAAAAATAAATAANCCAGCTCAGAGTCTGGAGCCTGCTTCAAATTCTGTGACTCTCTCTCTCTGTCCCTCGTCTGCTCACATGCTCTCTTTCTCAAAAATAAATAGACATTAAAAAATAAATAAATAAAATAAAACACACTCAGAAAAATGTGTTCTAAAGAAGTTGATGTTATAGCATCACCAATAAGGACATTAAGGAAGGGATGAAATACCAGGAGTCAATGGTACGGGAGGCCACATGTCCCTCTAATGGGAGAAAGACCTGAGGCACACGGTCTTTCATTATGTCTGCATGAGACACTTAGCCCTAAGCTTCCCGGCAGCCAAGAAAAGAAAGTCAAAGTACTATGAACTATTAACTCTCCTCTATTAAAGAAAAGTTTCCAATGTGTCCAGAGGGACAAATCTTCCACGCCGTCAGCTTTCAGAGGACTGTATCGATGCATCCCGTAATATAAAGGATCGTGAATGACCTAAAGGATGACTTTTCAATAATGATTTTTACTGGAGATACAGACATTTGGCCTTGAGGCCATTTATGATATCAATCTGCAAACTCCACAAAAATCATCAAATCCTAATTCTGAAAATGAAGCTTCTGAATTTTGCAATTCATATTATAATTCCGAATTCTGGAAAGATAATACAATTATAAAGTAGTTTTATGGGAGAAGGTAAAAAATAACGTGGCGCAGACAGGCCACCTTGTGCTGGGGCGGATGGTGAGGTTCTCCGGGCGGGTGGAGCGTGGAGGGAGGAGGCAGGCAGCCTCTCCGTGGCCCCTGCAGAACGTCCACTGGGGGGGAAAAACACACCGCCCACCCCTCTCCCAGACTCTGCTGCAACCTCTCCCCTTGGGCCTCAAGCAAAGGTTTTGAACATGGGGACCCCAGGCTCCTAGGGGATTTGGGGACGGCCCTCAGGGAATTCTTCATTCCTCTCTCTTAGCTTCTTCTGCATTTTGGTGTGAACCTTAAACACTGCAGCGCCAAAATGGACTTCTCCAGTATCGTGCTGGCAGAAAAGTAATGCGAAATATTCACATTCTGGGGCACCTGCGTGGTCTCAGCGTCATACGTTTGGTTTAGGCTCAGGTCATGACCTCAGGGCTCGCCAGCTCCTCTGAGCTGGCTGCGCAGAGCCTGCTTGGGATCCCCTCTCTCCTTTTCTGTCCCTCCTATGTGCATGAGCTCGCTCGCTCTCTCAAAAATAAATAAACTTTGGGGCGCCTGGGTGGCTCAGTCGGTTGAGCGTCCGACTTCGGCTCAGGTCATGATCTCACGGTTTGTGGGTTCGAGCCCCGCATCGGGCTCTGTGCTGACTGCCAGCTCAGAGCCTGGAACCTGTTTCAGATTCTGTGACTCCCTCTCTCTCTGATCCTCCCCTGCTCATGCTGTCTCTCTCTCTCAAAAATAAATAAAATATTTAAAAATAATAAATAAACTTTACAAAAAAGCAAGAAATATTTGTATTCTAAGGTTTCATCTTCCTTTTTTCAACTGAGCTTGTATTTCGACCCAGGCAAAGGGGTCTCCCATGCCCGCCTGAAGGGGTGCCTTGGGAGGCCGGCAGTGGACACGCCGCGCCTTGTCCTCAGCTGTTGAAAATCTGCCCGAGGGCCTGCGAATTGCCAACCGGAAGGTCCAGAGGCGGGGAGTGCCCAGCACGAAAGGGGCCACCTGGGAGGGCTTTGAGAGCAGGTGTCCCCAGCCACCAGCTGGATGGACTNTCTCTATCCTAGAAATAAATAAAACATTAAAAAAAAAAAAAAGTGGCTCCAGGGAAACAGGAGGAGGGGATCCAGGCTGGAAGGCGACGGGCCCAGCTTGATGTAAAAAATTTTAAAAACGCCCCACAGCCCCAGTCTCTGTTTTATCCTCTGTTTCTTCAAGTTGCCGTTAACTAATCATCTCACATTCATGGATACTTTTCTTAGAGAAATTAAAGGCGAGGCTTAAACAAAGAGTCCCCGCCTCCAGAAAAATGCACAGTGTAATGGCGAAACTTACAGGCTCAGGCCGGAGTCTGCAAACTTTGTTTCTGAAAGGGCCAAATGGTGACTGTTTCGGGTTGTGCAAGCCAGGACGCTCTGTCGCCACCACAGGACCCTGCCGTGGTCGCGGGAAAGCGGCCCTGATTTGAAAACACACAGACGTGGCCGTGGCTGTGTTCCAATAAAGCTTTATTTACAACACCACGTGGCAGGTCAACTTTGACACGGAGACTGCCGTTCGCTCACCCCTGCTACATCCACCCTAGACTATACATATGTAGGTTGGAAGCTTCCTTTTGAAAATTCAAACATTTTATATGCATTCTTTTATTTGCCTTAAAATATTATTCTGGAGCAACAAATAAGTGCTAGCAACAAAAAAGCACTCTGAATTTTTTTTTCACATGCTGTATGCAGAATTTTATGTGAATATTCTAGATTCTCAAATCACTTCTCTTTCCCTTTCACTATGATAAGCCCTACATTCTTGAAATCCATTCGGATGTTTTTTCGTGGGTTCAGAACATTTATGACTGACACATAAAGGGATGAAAACTTGCATTTAATCCTGATTTCCATTAAAAGGGGCTTACACTGTCTTCTGAGGTTTATTGTACTTAATCTTATTAACTTCACAATGATTGTCCCAGAAATTAAAATATAGCTTGACATATTTGCCATTCTGGTCTGGAATTACCTCCTTGTGGGGAAGCAAAATGAGGGGATAGAAAGTGAATGAAGTCAGCCATCCAGCAGAGAGGGAAAGATAACACATTTAAATGGAAATAAAATATTAAGCATAATAAATACTGACTTAGTGCAGTATATTTTTCTGAAAGGAACATTTTAAATATTATACAAATATATTATATAAAAAAACCTTTTCCTTCGTGATGTGGGATATCTGATGAACTCCAGTTAAATAAAATAGGTACAGGGGCACCTGGGTGGCTCAGCCGGTTAAGTGTCCAACTTCGGCTCAAGTCATGATCTCACAGGTTTGTGGGTTTGAGCCCCACGTCGGGCTCTGTGCTGACAGCTCAGAGGCTGGAGCCTGCTTCAGATTCAATGTCTCCTTCTCCCTCTGCCCCTCCCCTGCTCATGCTCTGGCTCTCTCTCTCTTTCTCCCAACAATAAATAAACATTTAAAACTTTTTAATAAATAAAATAAAATAAGNTTTTATTTTATTTATTTATTTATTTTTAATTTTAATGTTTTTTATTTATTTCTGAGAGAGAGACAGCGTGAGCAGGGGAGGGTCAGAGAGAGAGGGAGACACAGAATCAGAAACAGCCTCCAGGCTCTGAGCTGGCAGTCAGCACAGAGCCCGACGTGGGGCTTGAACCCACGAACAGTGAGATCCTGACCTGAGCTGAAGCTGGACGTTAACCGTCTGAGCCACCCAAGCGCCCCGAGGTTCTGTCTTTTTAAATCATCCTTCACACTTAGAGCTGGAGGGAAGCAAGCTGCCCAAGAACGTGCAGTCAATGCCACATCCTGCAACCAGGATGGACATCACTAAAAACTCAATATCAATCCATCACAGAATTGTTTCCATGGCCAAAGCATTATTTGTAGTACTATGCCCAGATCCGCAGTTAGATCTCACCTCAAGACTGACATGTAACTTTCATTTCCAAGATAGTTCAATCCTCATTTTGCGAATTTGGAGGCTGTAAGGTTAACGAATCTTCCTATGTTCTGAGTAGGATTCTCCTCAATGCAACACCCTTTCTGCTTCTGTTTTACAAATCCTGGATGACCCAGGGACCAGGGCAGGTGGGGTGTGCGCTGCCTTCATAACAGTATGAATTCATACGCAAATTAATCATGTTTATCAAGTCCGCACTAAATAAGCTATTCCTTAGTGCTGCGAATTCAGCCATAAACAAGGCAGACAAGGTTCTCTGGGCAGGAGAGATAAAAACAAAACTTTTGAGGGGCGCCTGGGTGGCTTAGTCGGTTAAGCGGCCGACTTTCGCTTAGGTCATGATCTCGCGGTTCGTGGGTTCGGGCCCCGCGTCGGGCTCTGTGCTGACTGCCAGCTCAGAGCCTGGAGCCTGCTTCAGTCTGTGACTCCCTCTCTCTCTGACCCTCCCCTGCTCACGCTGTCTCTCTCTCTCTCTCTCTCCTAGAAATAAATAAAAACCTTAAAAAAATTAAAAAAAAAAAAAACTTTTGAGACCGTTACTGTGATGGGAAGCAGGGAAATGCAGCCTTAGCAGGAGAGAATAGGGTTAAGAAGAGACATCTATTGGAAGCTATTGAGCTTGTGAATGTATTGAAGGGGAAGGCGGGCCTTAGGAATGCAGGAGAAAGGCGGAGGTAATAACGGATGCCAAGCACTTGAGTCCTTCAGAAGGCGAGAGGTGTTTGGACCCAGAAAACACAACAACAAAAAGTTGGCCTTTACAGCGGCAGGGAAGTATGGCTCGCAGATAGCATATAGGAAAGATGAGCATACACATAGATAGAATATTCAGTTAACAAGTTATAAAGGTTGACCACAGGGGCTCCTGGGTGGCTCAGTCAGTTAAGCATCTGACTCTTGATCTCAGTTCAGGTCATGATCTCATCATGAGTGAGTTTGAGCCCTGCTTGGGATTCTCTCTCTCCCTCTCTCTCTCCTCTCTCTCTCTCAAAATAAATAAAACACGCTTTTTAAAAATCTAAAAATAAATAAATAAAGGTGGACCACTTTTCCAAAGTTTAACTTACATACACAGGTCCTTCCGCTCTAATACATAAGGTTCAGGAGGGCAGGGGTTCTCGACCATCTCATTCGCTCTTGTAAGCTCAGTACCTAGAACAGGGTTTGGTACACATTAGGAGCTCAAAACTGCTTATTTAAGGGAAAAGTACTGCAGAGGGCTAGTGTCGCCAAGTCTGGTTTGCCAAATGGCCACAAGGTGGCAGGCTCGTTCAAGAAAACAGTGTGGCCTAGTTGGCTAATTTTTAGAGCAAAGTAAACGCTAAAACCAGAGAAGTGGTGACTTTTTAAAGAACATTTTAATAAACTGGAAAACAAAGTATAGCACTGGGATGTGTATGTACTTAGTTTTCTTGTGACAGAGAAGACTTGATGCAACCATGAGAAAGGAAGTAAAATGCAAAGACTGGTTAAGTACCCAAGAGTCCAAGGCACACGTCTGGTGGTGTGAAATTATTTCCCCTAAAAATATTAATACCTACTGCCTCTCTGCTACTTCTTGCCTTTGGCCAGTTTGAGTCACACAATGAATGTAAAACACTGGAAAATTCCCAAAGTGAAATAGATACTCTTTGAGACCACCTAAGCTGTCTGAAATCTGAATTTTAGAACCTGAATATTATTTGTACAAATACTGTTAGATCGGACCCTATGGAAAGAAATCTCTTGGTGTTATTCCTTGTGGTAATTTATTTTTCTTTCCCAGCTACACCCTGAAATGGTATCATTTGAGTAAAAATTAATTCTTTTCCTTTTTAAAAAGTGGGATACTGGGTTTGATTCTGACATGGCTGCATAATTACATCCTTGACGTTGTGTTTTTATTTGGCTTTGCTGGTTTTGTTTTGTCTGTCATAGATGGTGTTATTCAAAATATTTGCTGCCCTCCTTGGTAAAGGATTGTATTTCCCCACCCACTAATATCAGACAAGCCACATGATCTGAGATGTCCCTCCATGAAATAGAATAAAATGTCCCTGACCCACTAAGGTCAGCCGTAATCATGTTTCTTGCTTTGGCCATTGAATGGAAGTAACATGTGTCGCTTCCAACCAGAAGTTTTAAGAATCAGCTCACGGTCCACCATCTCTCCTACCCTTCACCCGAGACTACCCGTTTTTCACGCAGCTGCTGCGGCACCCTCTTGCACCTCATGATGGACCTGCTGTGTGGATGAGAAATAAGTATGTGTTGTCATAGGTCCCTGAGACTTGGGGGCTATTTTTTACCGTGGCATAAATTATGTAGTCTAAGTTGACTGACATAGTGTCTTATATGGTGGTTGTAAGGATAAGTGAACTAATACTTATGTAACACTTAGTCCCATGGATGTATATATTAAGCAATGGAAAATATTAAGTCATTAATATCGTTGATCTACATTCATTCATTCATTTTACCTGCTGTGTTCATGATAAAACACATTTAGGTTCCATCTAATTTGCATTATAAGACGTTGGCATCATTGAGAAGTTTAAGATGAGAATTAGAGTCCAGTAAAGAGGCTAAGATATCTCCTACATGGAAAGCAATGGAACGTATGGATGATTGAGTGCCATGCATGGGATGGCATCCATACTCAAATATTTATTCAACAGTTAGTGCTAATTTCTCTGACACGCTGCTCTGCCTTCGCAGCCTCTCTTACTTCATAGGTACACATTTCTTTGCTAAATACAGCCAATGAAAGAAATTACTTCACCTAAAATATTCTAATTTTTTAATTCAATTCCATTAAATAGCTTTGGGCTCTCCACTTACATAGTGAGTTCCTGGCATCAAGGAAAGGAAAGTGCCCGGGGCCTGGGTGGCTCAGGCTAGCTTCAGCTTAGGTCAAGATCTCACCGGTTCATGAGTTTAAGCTCTGCACAAGGTTCGCTGATGTCGGCGCAGAGACCACTTCGGATCCTCTGTTCCCCTATCTTTCTACCCCTTTCCATCAATGCTCTCTCTCTCTCTCTCTCAAAAACACATAAAACATTTTTTTTAAAAAAAGGAAAGTGCACACTTCCCTACATGTCTTGGGTCAGAGTAACAAAGCAAAACCTATTTACTGCCAAATTAGGGTTATTTTTATATCCCTTCAATGTTTCTGCAGGAATACATTCTCATGTCCCATACAATACAAACTTCCTTTCATAATGGTGACAATTGAATGTTCTTTTTTTAAAAAATATTTTTAATGTTTATTTATTTTTGAGAGAGAGACAGAGTGCAAGCAGGGGAGGGGCAGAGAGAGAGGGGGACACAGAATCTGAAGCAGGGTCCAGGCTCTGAGCTGTCAGCACAGAGCCCTATGGGGGGCTTGAACTCATGAACCACGAGATCATGACCTGAGCTGAAGTCGGACGCCTAACCGACTGAGCCACCCAGGCGCCCCAAAAACTGCGTGTTCTTAATACAGCTTGGGATGGTGGCCAGGTAATGGCCAACTTCCTGAGTGACGCGGCTTCTTATCTACATCTCCTGCTGATTCTCTCAACCCTGATCAAGCATCACAGACTCCGCCCCATCAGACAATTCACAGCAATGCTTCTGTTATTGGCCCCTTTAATTAAAAAGAAAATGATTTAAAAATTGTTTTCAATGTTTAGTTGTTTTTGACAAAGAGAGAGAGAGACACACACACACACAGAGAATGTGTGAGCAGAGGAGGGGCAGAGAGAGAGAGAGAGAGTGAGAGAGGGAGACACAGAATCCAAAGCAAGGTCCAGGCTCTGAGCTGTCGNAGAGACACGCACACACACAGAGAATGTGTGAGCCGGGGAGGGGCAGAGAGAGAGAGAGAGAGAGAGAGGGAGACACAGAATCCAAAGCAAGGTCCAGGCTCTGAGCTGTCGGCATGGAGCCCAGCGCGAGGCTCGAAGTCATGAACTGTGAGGTCATGCTCTGAGCCACAGTCAGACACTTAACCAACTGAACCACCCAGGTGGCCCCCAAAAGAAAATGGTTTTAAACTGTAATTGTTTCATGGGAAGTTTTAAAAGGCAGTTTTCCCTACAGGACCTTCAAAGGTCCATCACTTGGAGGTGGGAGATACCCAAAGCTGAGGCAGCGCCAGAGGTTGGGTTTAACATTTCTATGTAGATGAATGTTCTCCCAGATTCCCTCCCAGTCATGCAATAGAGACAGCTACCTCCATGCTCCCTGGTCCCCCCGCGGCTCTCCTTCACTGGAAATGTGCCCTAGAGAAACTGATTTCAGGAAGGGCCGGTGTAGTTGTTACTGATAAGTACGGACAGAGGGTGAGGGACAGCCCTGAAAACGGGAAGTATTACTGAAAGCTGGCCGAATGATGATAGGTTACCCAACTCATTTCCAAGAACCTAATGTCTGAAGGTCACAGCCAGGAAAATCCGGTATGGGGAGCAGTGTTCCTAATGAGAAGTCCATGGGCCCCCTAGCCAAAATTTTAGTTTGGCACCTATTATAAAGCCCACTTGTCCACACTTCTGTCCATATACACACAGTTTGCAAATCGCTATCTTGGTCTTAGTTATAAAAGGACAACCAAGGATCATCAGGTATTTAAGAAAACTTGCAGGGGCGCCTCGGTGGCTCAGTCGATTAAGTGACCAACTTCGGCTCAGGTCATGATCTTGCGGTTCGTGGGTTCCAGCCCCGCATCAGGTTCTATGCTGACAGCTGGGAGACTGGAGCCTGTTTCTGATTCTGTGTCTCCCTCTCTCTCTCTCTTTGCTCCTCCCCTGCTCATGCTCTCTCTCTCTCTCTCTCTCAAAATAAATAAACGTTGAAAAGGAAAGGAAAGGAAAGGAAAGGAAAGGAAAGGAAAGGAAAGGAAAGGAAAGAAAAGAAAAGAAAAGAAAAGAAAAGAAAAGAAAAGAAAACTTGCAACATAATTGGAGACTGGTAGGAAGGACTCCAGAGGCCATAGGGATGATGCAGGAATAGATATGTGTGTGTGCTGTGCACACACTCAGAGTTATTAGGGAAGAGAGTTTAGTCATAAAATAAGAACAGGAAGGTATGGGGTNGGAAGGTAGATATGAAACAAGCATCAGAAAGCAAGAGAGATTTCTTGGGAATCAAAAATATGATGGCCAAGATATAATTTCAACAGCTGTAGAATATAATATGGGCAAATTCTAAAAAGTAAAACAAAAATATCAAGAAATAGAAAACTCTAGTTGGCTCAATGATGAACCATATTTAGGTGGCCATAATAATGTAAATACTGGCTAATAATTGAACAACAAATTGTGACCTATTAGGAAAATGCAGGCATGAGGGGGGAGGGGAAGATAGGAGAAGAGCTATCAGAATACCCTATTATATCCCAGAGCAGATATATAAGTGATCACTCAAGAACTAGAGAAGGACCAGTGAAATTTGGAGAAAATTTCCACAAGAACCAACTAAGAATTGAAAAGGAATGTCCATAAAGAGAACATAAAGAAAGATAGGAAGGAGTGAGTAGGACAATGGTATTTTTCATAATAAGCCTTTTTGTACCGACAATGTTTTCAATTACGTGCCCTTATTATTTTTTAATTAAGAATAAAAGAATGATACAACACAGGCCCATCATCAAGGAATTACCAATCCAGTTGGGGAGATAAGACCCGAGCATATAAAAATAAAATAATAATATAAGGGTGTCAATAATAAAGTCAATAATAGAAGATACCTCAACAGGACAATTTGTCTAATTGCCAAAAAACAATTTCCAGAGTCAGACATGGGAGTGCTCACTGAAGCCTTGATATTGGAAGGGAAGACTGCGGAAAGGTGAGGTCTGTCCTAAGTTTTCTTGGAAAAGTAGAATTGTCTACTTGAACGTGGGGAGGGCAGTCCAAGGACTCATGAGAGGTAAAAACACAGTGTGGTGGTAGAGGATAGTGAACACTCTCTTTAGACTGAAGCCGGAGTGCATTGACCCAGGTCGGGTCCCGTAGGAACCATCCAATCTTGAAACCAGGAAAGGCCAATGGAGACCAGGCTCTGGAGGGTAGAGGAAACCTGGCTAAAATATTTGGACTTTCTCTAAAGACAGTGGTCCCCCATGAGATGCACATCCACTCTGAAGAAGCACAAAATGAGAGGCAACAAGAACACATGAATTCTTCTCTTTGGTCCGTATTAACTATGCACGTGGACATCCAGGTTCTCACTCAGCCTGGATGATGGTCAGTGAGTGTGTCAGTTTATCCCAAAGTGTTGTGGGTGACAGAGGTGCTCCTCTCTATTTCCTCACTGCTTGTTTAGTGTGTTTGTAACACAGATGGCTCATGTTTTAGCTTAATTAACCCTCAATAAAAGGACAAGCAGCTTAAAAAGATTCCTGGTAAGAAATGGCATGTTGAACATAGTATTGATCAAGTGACACAGACCAGCAGCAGACACTGACCGTGGACACAGCCACCCTTGAGCACACAGTTAAAGCAGCAATAATCCAATCTCCTATGACAATAAGCTGGACAAAAAGTATTTAAGGTTATTAAGTTATTAATAACCTCCTTACCTAGTCCCTCACTATTTTTAAGATGCCTTCACGCTAATTAGATGTTTAAAGCATCAACATATGAACAATAATTAAGACTTCCCAGGTCCTCAAAATGCTCCTGGTGTTATTCTAAGAAATTTACACATATTCCCTCACTTCACGCTCATCAAAAATTGGTACAACTATTCGACCCATTTCACAGATGAGGAGATGGAGGCCCAGAGAAGATATATAAGTTTCCCACAATTAATTGCTAAAGCTGGATTCCAACCCAGGGATTCTAGCTCCAAACTACATATTAGCTGCAACTAGAGTATAATTAGTGTAATCGCTCTAAACCACCTTCACATGATTCGTATTTTGTTTAGAGATGTTTCAAACCATTCAATTCTGTAGGTGTTCCATGCTTTTGCTCCCAAACGTGTGGTTTGAAATAAGTTATTTTATTTTCTGTTTACTAGTGGAGAAATTCCAATTCTAGACACAGCCCATGAACTGACAAATAAAATGCAGTGATTAGAATATACAAAGTGCCTGAGAGGGGCACTTTACTACCCCATGACCTAAGAGGGCTAGTAAAACGTTGACAGTTAGGAAATTACATTAAATGTAGGAATAACGGCTGCCTAGAGCCATATAGGAAACGTGTCAAGCATATCCTTAGAATATTGGAGACCAGATTAGCTTTCTGCTGCTACCTTAACAGATGACCACAAGTTTGGTGGCTTAAAACAACAAATATTTGTTCTTTCCCAGTTCTGGCGGCCAGAGGTTCAAAACCAAGGTGTCATGATGGCCCCACTCCCTGGAGGCTCTGAGGGGGAATCTATTCCTTACCTCTTCCAGTTTCGGGTAGCTGTCACTTTTTTTTTTTTTTTTTTGGCATCTCTCCTGTTTGTGTCTTTTATAAGGACACTTGTCATTGGATTTAGAACCCACTGGACTAATTCAACATGAGCTCCCTATCTCAAAATCCATAACTTGAAGCTACAATGTCCCCCTTTCCAAAGAAAGTTAATATTCACATGCTCCAGGGATTAGAAGGGGAACAAATCTGTTGGAGGGGACCGTCATGTGGCTCACCACAGAGGCGCCACCTAAACCCAACAAACTAAGGTAAATAGTCAAAAGATATAACTAATTCAAAGGTTGGGAAGACAAAACAAGGCAAACTGAAAAATGCACAGCAAATACAATTATGAGTAAGAATGTGTGGTGTCTAGACTCTCAAAATGCACAAACTAGGAGAACTCATAAATCGTGTAAACATTCAATGTCCATTTTGTATTAGGATATTGTAGCCCATTTGCAGGGATACCTGTGAAAAAGGAACTAAATGTGAAAAAAATCAAACAATTAAATATTTGTAAAATAAATCCTTTAAAGAAGGGATAAAAAGTTTGAACGTGGACAGGACAGAGCCTGGAAGATAAAATAATAGCTCCTGTCCCAGCAGGTGAAGGCTCGCAAGAAAGTTCTCTGGTGTTTGTATATTTTTTTTAAATTTTTTTTGTGTTTTATTTATTTTTGAGAGAGAGAGATTATGAGTGGGAGAAGGGCAGAGAGAGAGGGAGACACAAAATCGGAAGCAGGCTCCACGCTCAGAGCTGTCAGCACAGAGCCCGACACGGGACTCGAACTCCCGAGCTGTGAGATCATGAACTGAGCCGAAGTCAGATGCCCCACCAACTGAGCCACCCAGGCGCCCCAAGAAAGTACTCTGAGGTTGGCCTTTCTCTGGCTCACATGGTTCTAGCAAGTTAAGGGTATATCTCAGGGGGTTAGAATTATCACAGGTGTGAGATTATGTGTTGGGTGACCCCAGCCCAGCCCCCCACCATTTGAGAGTCATGTCTGTGTTCAAGGCTACAGTGTGGGGTGGTGTGGAGCATACAAGGGAGTGTCGGCCTCTCCAAAGACCATTGTAGTGAATCTCTGCTTGTCCTTTGCCTCTTTCATGTGAATTAGTGACTTTGCAATATGGGGAAATTCACCTATACGATTTTCAGCCTCTTCTGCCTCTAAACTGCTGATTTGAAAGATCTGTGAACTCCCTTTTTGCGAGTGAGCATTCCTGAGCACTGGAATGCAGTGTCTTGGGACGTTTTGGAATCGTTCCTCTGAGGGCCTGCATGTGAGCACATTCCCGTCCTTCTGGAAGGATTCATGCTGGTTCTGCACCAGGCAATGGGTTTAGGTCCTGTGGTCCCAAGATGCTCTGAGGTCTGACATTCTCACGTGTCAGCAAGCAGAGGCCAGCAGGGAGTGAGTTCTGTGACCCTGGAGGGCAGACTTTCCCTCAGAGTTAGTCTCTCCTGACTGCAACAAGGGTCCAGAGTCCTAATTTCAAAGAAATGACACAGTGTCACACCAAGAGTGTCAACTGCCCGGGGCAAAGTATTCTCACTGTCCCCAAATTCTCTCATGTGAAATGGGAGGAAAGGAGAGACGTGTGTGTGCTTATGTGTGAGTGTGTGTGTGCTCATGTACACACACATATACAACCCATTTGTCCTGACAAGGAACGTCCTTCTAAACTTGTGTGTTGTCTTTTGTATTAAATCGTTTTTTCTTTTATGAACTGATGGAGACAGTTGTTTAAGTTTTAAGGAATTTATTTCTAATGCCTTTATCTGGAAACTTCTTTTGTAATTAGCGGTCTTTTCTAAGCCTCCATTTTACTTCGTGGCTTGGTCGCAAGATCTAAATATCTGGGAATCTCTGCAATAGTTTTACAATTACTTCGGAGAAGCCTTAGGAACTCTCCAAACTGGTGTCCCATACACGAGAGTCCTTACCCAAATCACCTGACTTTGCCACCCTGCAGTCCTCTGGGAAGCAACAAAGCAAGGAAGTGAGGCCACGGCCTTCGTCTCTGCCCCGTGGGTGGACCAGCATGAGAAAGAACGCACATCCTGGTCTTCGCTGAGTTAAGTGGGGATAAAGTCACGGGCAGGACATCTTTACGCGAATTGGTAAGAAAGCGGCCTTTATCTGGGGATCTCCTGTTTCCTCCCCACCCACCCACTTGTCACACACGCACACAAAAGATGTCAGACTCTCACTGAGGGAATTCATATTCTTATCCTGCTTTTAAAAAGTTTTAGGGGCGCCTGAGTGGCTCAGTTGGTTAAGCGTCCAACTTCGGCTCAGGTCATGATCTCAGGGTTCGTGGGTTCGGGCCCCGCGTCGTGCTCTGTGCTGACAGCTCAGAGCCTGGAGCCTGTCTTCGGATTCTGTGTCTCCCTCTCTCTCTGACCCTTCCCTGCTCACACTGTCTCTCTCTCTCTCAGAAATAAATAAAACATTTTAAAATTTTTATATACAAAGTTTTAGTCTTGGGGCACCTGAGCGGCTGAGTTGGTTTGGCTTCCGACTTTGCTCAGGTCACGATTTCACAGTTCACAGGTTCGGGCCCAACGTCGGGCACTCTGCAGTCAGTACAGAGCCCACTTTGGATCCTCTGTCCCCTCTCTCTCTGCCCCTGCCCCTCTCATGCTCACTCTCCCTAAAAAATAAACATTAAAGAAATAAATAAATAAAAATAAAATCTTTTACTCATGATAATCTCAGTTTGAAAGCTTCACTATAGTCGCATTTTCAATATTTTAGTTTTCTAGACATGTATCATGTTACCAACCACGGCACAAAATCCCTCACGGTAATTTTCTTTTGTGCCTATTTTATTAGATCTCCCTTCTCTCTTCTTCCCTCCTTCCTGAAACGACAAAGAGGGGATGTGTAGAAAATGTCATGTGAACAATCAGAAGATTATGCATATACACAATTTGGTCATGTATTGCAGTGAACTTTAGTTGGAAAAAAAAACCAAAAACAAAATATGGACCCACTTTAGGGAACAGTAAGTTTGTTAAAATACATTCTCAGGGCAAACCATGAGAGACTCTTGAATGCTGACAAAAACTGAGGACTGATGGATNCAAATGAGAACCTTGTATAACATGCAAGAATCCACTAGGGGGCACTGCAGTCAAAGCACACTGCAATGAACGCAAACCTTCAATCCACTTGGGGTAAACTCAGGTCGTATCATTAATATTGTCCAAAGTGAATTGTTTTCACAAAAGGAGAGGCCACTCTTTTTATTTTTTTTCTGGAAGGGAAAAAAATCATTTTCTGGCAGCAGAGAAAATAGCTGACCGGGCATCCAGAATCGGCCCTATACTAAGGTCACCACATACGTGTTCCGGAACCCTGAACCGGCGTGAGAAGGTGAACCGAGGTCAGGCCAGGGATAATATTCGGGTCCAGTAGTCTCCTCCCTCCTCTCCCCTAACCCAACCCCTGCTGATAGTTATAGGCAAGAAAATTTGGGTGTCTCAGAAGCTTTAAAATAAGATTCAGGGATGGGGCTCCTGGGTGGTTCAGTCGGTTAAACGTCCAACTTCGGCTCAGGTTCTCACAGTTCGTGGGTTTGTGGGTTCGAGCCCCGCGTCGGGCTCTGTGCTGACAGCTCAGAGCCTGGAGCCTGTTTCAGATTCTGTGTCTCCCTCTCTCTCTGACCCTCCACTGCCCGCTCACTCTCTCCTCTCTCTCTCTCTCTCTCAGAAATAAATAAAACATTAAAGAAAATAAGATTCAAGGGGAAAAGGCATTTAATTTCATCATATATCTGATGTCACCTGCTGACGCCAGCGGAGGGAGGGCATGATCTCCGGAGAGCCGTGGTCGCTGCACCAGGAAGGTCAAAAGGGGGCCTTCTTTGTGGCTATATCACGTGGAGAGAAGGACGCATGGAGTAGAGGGCAAGAGACCAGCGATCCATGTTCTTACCCATTAAGAAAAAAAAAAACAAAAAAACAAGAAAAACATTTGATTGGGCACCTGGGTGGCTCAGCTGGTGAAGAGTCTGAGTCTTGATTTTTGGCTCAGGTCATGATCTCACTATTGTGNAAAATGTAATTAAAAAAAAATAAATAAACATTTGAATTTTTCATTAAACTAACTCCATTTTTAAAAAGCATCTGGTTGATTTGCTAAACTAAACATATCCTTTTTAAACTAACAGTTGGAGGACTGAGGACAGTGGGGGGGTGGGGAGGAGAGGGCTCAAAGTGGGGAGCCCAGGAATGAAGACTCAGCAAGTGTCCTTATGCACCATAAGGACACTTGAAGCCAAATTCAGGCCCCCACACCCCTGTCCTGAGCTCCATGCCTGCCCTATAAGGCTGCCAGCAAGTGGCCTTACCCACAGAAAGAAGTTGCCAGTGCCCAGGTCACCAGGGTAAATTTTTTTTTTAAGTTGGTCCATATTGCAGGTTGAATTGCGTTCCCTTCAAAACGGGCTGAAGTTCAAACTCCCTACGTGTGAATGTGTCCTTGTTTGGAAAGGTCTTCGCAGAGGTAATCAGGTGAAAATGAGATTCTTAGGGTGGGCCCTAATCCCATATGTTTAGTGTCCTTATAAGAAGAGGTAATTTCAACACCTGGACACACAGAGAGAAGGCTCTGGATGCCAGAGGCCTCGATCGGGTGATAGGTCTGCAAGCCAAGGAACCCCCCGCATTGCCGACAGCAGCTAGGAGAGAAGGACAGAATGGATTCCCTCACAGAGCCCTGTTCACACCCTGACTTCAGATTCCCAGCGTCCAGAATTGTGGGAAAATGCACTACTGTTGTTTTAAACCACCCAGTCCATGGCACTCTGTTACCGCGTCCCCAAGAAATGAGGTAATTACTCCTGACCAACTTCAGAAACTGTAGGATGAGGATTCTGGGAGTGGCAACGGACAGATACTTAACTGACTAAGCACAAGGTTTTAAAGAATGACTCATTTTCCCTTTTGATCCTTATAATGGAAAAATTATGAAAATATAACCATAGAATAACCATGACCTTCATATAAGATGAATGACAGACACATCACAGCCCTTCTGGTCTGCAGTGAAAATAAGCCACATGGCCAAGGCTGAGGGGTCCCCGCTGGTGATCCGGAAAGACAAAGATGTGATGCATAAGCAGGAAGTGAAACTGGCAATAAAGAGCACATAGAGCAGGATGCTGTCAAAGAGAGAGGGACAGGCACGCGGTGGACATGCACGTCCCAAGGTAAAGCAGTCAGGGGTCTCTGGTGGGGAACAATTGTGTGGTTCTGAAGAACAGTGGTTTCCTCAGATGGTGTGGGGTTTGGGAACGAAAGCAAGCAGGCCAAATACAATAATGGTTAACGATGACCAGCTTATACCAGAAACATGCCAATGCTCTGTATGGATCTGCTCTTCTCCCAAATCCTTTACCTGCATCTTATACAAGAGCTAACAACCCTTGAACATTCAATAACTTGACCAAAGTCACACCAACTAGTCAGCACAAAGCCAAAAGTAGAATCCAAGTCATTGGATATTGCAGCCAGGGTCTTGAAACTATATAGCTACACACACACACACACACACACACACACACACACACGTACACTCACAGCTTAACTGAATTGGAGAGGTGAGATCACATAAGAGACACCAAGGCAGAAAGGGAGAGGAATCACAAAATGTCCAGGACTCAACAGAGAGGGGCAGTTGTCCAGAAGGAAGAAGGGGAATGGGTTGCAAGTGACCATGGACCATCGGCGTGCTGCTGATCCCCCACCCAGCTGATGAAATGTGGGAAAGTGGAAAACCAGATTAATCTGGAGAAAGCCATTTTTCAGCTAGGCTTAGCATCCTTTGAAGACCCTTGAGAGCACAGAAGGGATCACCCACACTGGAACATGGACCCCGCACAGCCCTGTAGAAGGAGTCGGCTTGGGAACAGAAGAGGAGTTGGGAATCCATGAGAAAGACCCACAGACCAATATGGTGCACGACTAGAAGAAAGAAACAGATTACCCGAGGGGCCGAAACTTGGGTGATCCCTGGAGACAATGGAATGACAGGCAGAATGGGACTCGCCAGCCTCCAGGACCCACCGATGGCGGGGTTCTTTCTGTCCTCTGAGCTGCCAGAGCACTGGAGCACTCGGCCTGCGGTCAGCTGGTCGACACCCCCGGGGGAAGAGCGGCCTTTGGGGCCACAGAGACAGTGGAGGACGAAGCAGCTCAGCTTCACCCGCCGACTACCCAGTGCTGCCAGCCTTGCAGGAGAAGAACCAGCCGGTCTAGGAGGCTTACCCTGGCATAACGGAGGGAAGGTGAAATAATCTGCCGGATAGACATTCCTTTTTCCCACTGGAAAATTTGAAACAGAGAACAGTTGGCCCTGAGTGTGGCTGCACCTTCTGCTTGTCCGGAAGGGGCGGGAGAGGGACTCACTCAAAAGAGCAAGCCTTGTGTTCATAATGATCAAGAAAACCCAAAACTGAAGCACCACATTCTGACCCCCCAGGTAAAATGGAAAATATGTGGCAGCCACGTGACGGATCTCAGGATTCCTGGATTCAGCCTCCTTTCCTAATTTACTGGGCATAATTCTACGTGGAAGTGATCTCAACCAGCCGCGAAGTGGATGTCAGAGGCTTTCTCAACTGTCTTGTATTCCTGCCATCTCAGACCCCCGCCAGGCCAGACCATGTTGAAACAGTTTTTGAGTGTGTTTTTAAGGTTCCAGGAAAACACTAAAAGAAAAAATTTCCTTAGAAAATGAGTTTGAACTAAATGCTTTTCTGCTTCTATTTAGCTCTCCTCGACAGTTCTTGCAAGCTGAGAACAGCCCAGAACTTCAGCCATGACAATTGCCTTGACTCTTTCCTCTTCCTTTTCTCTCTCCCTCTCCCTCTCTCTTTCTGTCTTTATTAAAGAACGTGTCAAACATGCACAACAACATAGAAGTACGGACAACGAAACCCTATGCCTCCGTCACCCAGCTTCAGTAAATAGCAGCTTGTTTGGGCCACTGGACTCAGTAGACATGTTCCAGAAAATAATAATAATGATAGGGAAAATGCATTAAATGTGGCACACAAAATTTGGAGCACATTCCCCACTTCCTTCGTATTCTCTCCCACATTGGAACCCAGCTTGAAATAGTTCTCAGCACAAATTACACACAATCTGTGTTTTTGCAAACTCTCCCCAGATTCCGAATTTCAGTGACATTTCGGGGATATCATTAGGTTATAGGAATTAGGAGCCTCCTTAGAAAGGAATTTATCTCATTTTCACTCACTCTTCCGAATGCAGCTCTAAAACAAAACTGATGATTTATGCCAAGCTCACAATTTACTTGGTGGGGATTTAATCGCATGGAGCAAATTCCCGTAAGAAGCTTAAGAACTTTTCCAGGGAAAGCAAGGGTGGGGTGGGGGTGGGGCACAGGGAAGACACATGGTACAAATAGCGCTGGGTTTCTGAAAGCTGCAGCCCTGTCGTGCAAGTTAAATTTCAGACTGCTGCCACACAGTCCACACGAGATCATTTTAGTGTGAGTCAATGGAGACTCTTCTAGGGGGAGTCAGGACTGTCCACCACTCCTGAGTAAGGAAGAAACGGGAGTCTCTTAAAAGTTTCTCAAAAGTGGCTTGTGAGTTCCCTTTCTCTCCCCTTCTCCCCTCCCTCTCCTTTCCCCCCTCCCTCCCTTCCTTTCTTTCCTCCCTCCCTGCCTTCCTCTCTCCCTCCATCTTTCTCTCTTTTTCTTAAAAATGAGCATGCCTTTTTAAAAAATAAAGAGAAGGGGCGCCTGGGTGGCTTAGTCGGTTAAGCGGCCGGACTTCGGCTCAGGTCATGATCTCGCAGTCCGTGGGTTCAAGCCCCGCGTCGGGCTCTGTGCTGACTGCTGGCTCAGAGCCTGGAGCCTGTTTCAGTCTGTGACTCCCTCTCTCTCTGACCCTCCCCTGCTCACGCTGTCTCTCTCTCTCTCTCCTAGAAATAAGTAAAACATTAAAAATTTTTTTAAAAAAATAAATAAAAAATAAAGAGAACATATATCATCAGTATTAGCAGCCGCACAGTCGCTTGCCAAGATCTTTTGGGTTTTGGGGATTTTTTGTTGTTGTTATTAGCAGGTGGAAGGAAAAGGAAAAATAAGAGTAGTGGGGACCAATACTGGCTCAAGGTCTAGCCGCGTTATTTATCACCAGAGTCATTTGACACGTCCACTGTGGGATTTGATGAACTCAAACAATTGCAAACAATAGGTTTAGCATAAAATAGATCAGGACCTGAAATCCTGGCCAGAGCTACCTCCACGTCCACAGGTACTACTCCTAGAAGCAAAATGCTAAGGCAGATATGTGTCTACAATGAATGCAGCCCCACAGAGGAGGGGAGATCCATTCACACACACACACACACACACACACACACACGATACACAACAGAAATGAAGAGACCCATCCTCTTGGGGCTTAAATGCCTTTGTAGGCCCCTTGCCAAGAGTCAAACATTCTGGAATGGAAGAATTTCTTCAAGGACCCGGGGGATGGCCTTCATGCTCTTCAGACAACTTTCCCCATTCTTGACCTTGCAAAAGAGGAAAGGAAAAGTACACCCTCCAGAGTTTGTGGCCTGAGTTCCATCTATGCTCCATCAGGGATGGGCAAGTACTTTAAGTGTTAGGACCCCACTTACTTCAGTTCCAACATGAAAGAGGTAGGGACCAGGTGATTTCTGAAGGTCTACAAGGAGATTTTTAGTGAACTGTGAACTTTTAGTGAACCACCAATACAGCCGGGCTCAGTGCCCACCAATGTGGATTCAGACCTTAGCTCCACCCAAGCTGTGTGGCCACCAGAATGCCTCTTGATTTCTTTGGTAGCTTAGAGGATTACCTACATCCCAGGTTCTTGTGAGGACTGGATTCTTTACACATATACAAAGCTCTTGGCTTGAGGAATATGCTGGTCCCTTCTTTCTAAAATGCTGTGATTTCCAACACCAAGGAATCTGGGAAGTTTGCCTCTCTTGACCACAACTAGATAATGTGGTCCAAGATATTTCTTGCCCTAACTTATTACTCATCAGAGCATGAGAAATATGTAAATCCAGGTCAGTACTGCTGGGAGATATTCATGAGATAGACAGTATTGCACACTTCATGGCTTACATGAGATATGTTACATAGTTTTTTCCTTATTTGTCTCAAGTCACTTAGACATAAAAGAAATGGTATAGGTTAAACCAAGCTGGGAAAGTGAAGTCTTCACAAAGTTTGTACTGCTAATTAAATTAAGGTTTCCAGCAGATCAAGAACAAATGACTGAGTTCAACAAAATATTTCCTTTGATCTTAAGGGGGTTTTTTCGTTGTTGTTGTTTTTTTCTTTTTTACTTCAAAGAATAACCAGCAGGATCATGCAGGCAATGCCTCCCCCCCTTCCCTACAATGAGGGGCTCCTGGTCAAAGACCTTGCAAGGGTCTGCTTCAGAGCAGTGGGTGGCCCTGCCCTGGCCAGGAACAAATAAGTGAACAGAAGATGGGGGGTGAAGCTTGGCTCTGCCATTCACCCACGTCCCATGAGAAAGTCACTTGACCTCAGTCTCCATGCTCTCTCATGTGAAATGAGACAGTCATGCCTAACCGAGTAACTTACAAGTTTGATATAAAGATAATGTTGGGTCTTTGGATTCACCAAATTCTTAAATTGGATTAAGAAATAAAACCCCCTAGGGATCCTACAGCAGTTTCCTTTCTCTCACCGGGAGAACTTTTCCACCATTGTATATCTGGTACTTAGTAGTAATAGGTGCTCCATAATTCTTTGCTGGATGCATGAAGGGCCAGATGAAGACAATGGTGAGGGCTAGGCCCAGGGACTCATGGCCACTTAGACTTGCTCTTTCCTCCTCGTGGGTCAGCCCATTCATTCTATTGCTGCAGCCTTGGCTCTACTTAATTCTAGATGTGGTAACAAGGAGCTAGCAGGGAAGGGGAGGGGCAATGGAAAAGGCGGGGGAGACAGAGAGGGCCACCCAGCTGCAACCAACGGTAGCTTTGGGAATGGAGGGGACTTTCCTGTTACATCTAGGGATGGGAGCCTGCTCTGTCCCCCATTCAGTGTGTCGCGTGCTGACACAAACGAGAGATTTTCAGCATTATCCTCTTAAACCTGTGTTTACTTCTGACTGAGTAGATGAAACATTCATATATCTCCAAGTTTCCATGAGCCTGGAAAGACAAACACCTACTTATCAGTGATACAGCTTCAAGTGGGCTCGAATTCTTAGTCACAAAAGAGGGTTTGCAAGATGGGGAAACCCAGATGCTGACTCCATGATGAGGACATAATGAATAATTGGAGGGGAAACTTGAAGAATGTCCATTGCAAACTTTTATAGATGTTTTTCAAGTCTCCTTATTATTGGAGCTTCTCGTTCCCCTAGTACGTTGGGACAAACTTTATCCATCAGAAATAGAAAATAAAGGACAGAAGCCAAAAGGCAGAGCTTTGCTGTCAGCTCTGGGCTGGGGCAGGGACAGAAAGCCCTGTGGCGTCTCCTTCTAGGTATTTCAACATCAGCACCCCCATGCCTTAGATGGTGCTGGTTTCCTAATCCACGTCTGCTGTGACTCAACCCTCGGGAGTTGGGTGACTCAGTGGGCTAGCACAGTCTGGTACTCTAGGTGGAGAAGACTCACTCAAAGATACGCCATTAGTTAGGATATTTGAGGTTGCAAGTCACAGGACACTCAAGCTAATGTGGCTTTAAGCATAAAAACTTGTGTTCAGCTCACATAACAAGAACTCTAGAGATGGGTGGTTCCGGAGCTAGGCAGCCTGTCTGCAATGCTCTTGGTTCTCATAAGGCAGTGAGCCTCTGCCCTCAGTTTCCCTGGGTTCGAATCCCAGCTTTGGTGCTTCTAGGTGGTGGAATTTCTGGCAAGTGACTGTACTTCTCTGAGTCTCAATTCCCACCTTTGTAAAATTGGAGAGAGCAATAGTATATCCCTTTCCAGATTGGTAGCATTATCATTATGTACGTTAGTATATGTAAACTGCTTAGCCAGGGCCTGGCTTGTAATAAGCACTATAGAAATGTTAGCTATTATCTTTTTTATTAATGTAATAAGCACTATAAAAATGTTAGATATCACTTTCTTTATTAATGTCATTCTATCCTTTGCCACAAGAGGCCTTCCAAGGCACCAAACTTCACGCTGCCCACAGCAACATGCAGGATGGGAAGGAAAGTGTGGGAGGTGGACAGGACAGGGCATGAAAAGAGCATGAGCTTCTTACTACCTCTCTCCCCCTTAGCAGGAAGAAAAGTCTTCCCCAAACACCCTCATCCTTTTACACTGGAGTCTATAGGCCAGGACTGGGCCACATGGTAAGTGTGACAATATCTGGCAAAGAGGACTGGATTGTCATGGGCTCGATTCTTTGCACTATCTAACATGGCAGCCACTAGCCACATAAAACAATCTAGAGTTAACTCAAAATTGATTAAAATTAGAAACTCAGCTGTTCAGCCACACGGGCCACATTTCAAGTGCTCAATAGCCAAAGCTAGTGGTCTCCATAGACCATTTCCATCACCACAGAAAGTTCTGTTGGAGAGTGCTGGAATCAAAGTTTGCGCATTGGGAACCAACTTTCCCTGAACAAAGTCAAGGCTGTGTTCACAAGGGAGAAGCAGTGGTGGCTGTTGGGTTGATAATCAAGAAAAGAGGAACAGGAGGGAAGACCAGCACAGACACTTGTAAGATCAGAACGCTGGGTGTGAGCATGATAGCTGGGGAAGTTCAGGAAACCTCATTAGACTCCAAGTTTACCAGGCGGGTCTTTCTGTTCCCTAGCACCTCTCACACACAGGAGTCCAGCCATTTGACTGTGGTAGAAATTGGAATGATCAGGAAGGATTTGTTAGACCCCGCCCCCCATCTCTGTAGTTTCAGTTGCTGAAAGACAAAAACGAACCTCCAGACTGCATACATCTTGGACCCCAACCTAGCATTACAAGAGGGGTCTACAAATCACCATGCTAATCTTGGCTATTTTTATGATTGTGATGTAGAATGGGGTGAGACCAACCATTTTCCACTTTATAAAATCACTATGAGATTTTATCTCTAAAAGATAATATGACAAAGTCTCCAAGAAAATCTAACCAGTCTACATACCACAGGATCAGTGCTGACTTGCTCTGGGAACTTGGGGCGCAGTAAGTCCTTAGACCTCCTCTAAGCATTGGAGAAAGTATCATTTGACTGCAGCAAGAATGCAGCCAGAGTAAAAATAATGAGTAATGTGCAGTTATGCCTAACCATTTGCCAGGCATTTGCCTAAAGTCAGGAAGTGGCAGAATGAGACTCATGCCCAGATAGTCTCCTACCAAAGCCCAGGCACTCTGCCACACTTCCTCTCCAGAACTCTGGATGACTAAGCTCTTTGGGGATCAGTTGGAGCCATGGTTCTCAAATTCCAGCATGCATCAGAATCATCTGGAAAGCTTGTTCAAACACAGATCTCCAGGTCAGCAGTGTGCTGGAGCAGGTTCTTCCTATCAGCTCAGAAGAGCCGACTGTGGGCATCTCTTCCCAACTCCTTGCTCAATAATGTCACATTGGTAACTTGAAATCAGTCACAGCGGGAGAATTTAAGTCACGAGAATCAGCAAACTCTGGGGCATTTTTTTTTTCCTACTGGAGAGCTGGTTGTTGTACCTTTACCTGCACACCATCTGCTGGTCTCCATCCCTCCCGTCTCTAATACAGTAAATCTCCAATGGGGCCAGAGAATATACATTTCTAAGAAATTTCCTGGTGGTACTGATTCTGTTGGTCCAGGGACCACACTTTAAGATTGCTTAGAAAAACATTCCAGGGAGCCCTGAAATGGAGAACATATTCATACCCTAAGTCGCCATTGGCAAGAAGAATGCTGATGGTCTCCTCAAGAAACGTTGGCTGTAGATTATCCTGTATCAGATTGGTACTAATAAGAGCTGCTGGTTACTGAGTATTGACTGTAGGCAGCCACTGTCTTAGTCATCTCATGCAGGAGCTCATCGAATCCTCCTAAAATGTTAGACAGCATGTTGTAGAATTACAGCTGAAGCCACAGCACAGAAGAGTGAAATGACTTGCTGAAGGTTGTACAGGGGGGTGGGGGAGTTGCTGAGGCGTGGACTTGGGCATTCTGGCTCCAGAGCCCATAAGTTTAACCACTATACCACTAATCACAGAAGAGACCTGACTATTGTTCTGCCAAATATAAATCTATTAACAGTTTCCTCAAAAACAAAACAAAAAAAAATAAGAAAAGAAAAACAGCTTCAAAGAATAGACACACAAAAGGCAATTTGAATGTGTTTTTCCTGACCCGACTAGACTTTCTTGAAATAAAAGAAAATGGATAGAGAAGTTTTAATTCCTCACATTGTCCTTCCTCCAATATCATGTGCAGACTGTACCACCAGGTAAAGAGAAAGTAATTCTCCTAGTTCAGGGGTCAAGGAAGTTCTGTAAAGGACAGGATAGTGAACACTTCAGGCTTGGCAGGTCACACAGTCTCTGTTTCAACTACTGCACCTCTGCCCTTGTAGTTTGTAAGCAGCCATAGGAAGGATGTACGAATGAGTGTGGCTATGTTTCGATAAGACTTTGCTTATAAAACAAAATGGGCATTGGGGCCTATTCAGTTATGCGCCGTAATTTGATGACCTGTCCTTAATCATCTAGAAGTCACTCCTTATCCCTAAATAATGAGTTGGAACTACACCTTCATTAAGTTTAGGCAGAATTTTACACAAACCAAACCGAACAAAACAAAAAACAAGCAAACAAACAAAAAACCACCAGTATAGCTGAATAATAACTTGATAGATACCAATGGAAAATCTCCTCAGAAGATGACGTATTTCTCATTCTGATTTGGTTATAGAAGCTCTCTTCCTTGGTTTTAGATTATCATTGTAGGTCAGTTGGCTGGAAAATCATGCTACTAAGATAAAGGTCCACAGGTCTCAAGCTTAGCTTAGCTTTAGCCTTCTTGGCCAAGAGGAAAACGAGACAAATGAAGGAGTATGAGCTCATTTGACCACTTCATATACATTATGACTGGCTTAGAATCACTTTACAGTGTAGCTTATAAGTCAATAATATAGTTCTACTTCTTAGAAGTTAGAATGTTTATTCCATTTTATAAACCAACACCAACGCTCAGGAATGTGATGATGGTCTGAAAGAGATTTGAAAATAAGGTGTCCTAGATCCATCTTCTCCTTAGCATTGAGATCGCCACCATCTTGGTAAATGCCTCCAAGATAGATAGAATTGAACTATTGGAAAATAATGTGCAGACATGACATTCAAACAGTGTAATGGATTATCTTCTGTGGAGATTTTCCATTGGTATTTATCAAGTTATTATTCTGATATAATGGTAGGGGTTTTTTTGTTTGTTTGCTTGTTTGTTGTTGTTTTTTGTTTTGGTTATTTGCAAAATTCTGCCTAAATTTAATGAAGGTATAGTTTCAACTGATTATTTAGAAATAAGGAGTGACTTCTAGGTGAATTTAGGGCAGGTCATCAAATTACAGTGCATAACTGAATAGGGCCCAATGCTGGGGTTTTTTTATAAGTAAACTTTCCTCCTAGTCCCTAACCTGTTCATCTTGCCTCCAGGCTCTCATTGCTTGTGATTAGCTTTCATAAGGCACACCCTTAATCCTTTTGTACTCATGAGCAAGAAACTCTCTGGACTACCATTGCATATTGACTTAACGTCGAACTCCTTAGCCAAACATTCAAGACCTGTGATGAGTTATGCTCATTTTTCTCTCTCCCAGTTTATCTTAACATACCCAGTTTCTATTCCCACATAATCATGTCTTAAGGAAGGAAGTTCCAAGGGCTTAGACAAGTGTTTCAACTAAAACAACAAAACCACATTGCCATGGGACAAACACAATCACAGCCAAGAGACAGACAAAGCTGGAGGCAGCCCGAAAATCAAGAAATCAAAGAGAGAAATGAGAACAAAGTTTCAGAAATAAAGCAACAGAATATGACATTTCCCCTTGTCTATGGGATCTGGTACTTGGTGTCTGGACAGACCTGGGGCTGATGCCCTAAGTCGGTGCTTTCCAAACTTACCTTTCCAGAATGCCTGAGTGCACATCTCAAGACCCCGCAAAAAGGCCAGGGAATCTAAATTTTAATAAATGTTTAAGATAATTCTTATGATTGTTCAAGTTGGTCAAATGCTGCTTCCCGTTAAAATCACCTGCAGGCCATGGAAAGAGACCACGTGGAGAGGCCACATGGAAGTGTGCTGGCTGACAGCCCAGCTAAGGTTCCAGCCAACAAGCAGACTCCACTGCCAGGCATGTGTGTGAAGATGGGTCCAGACGACCCCAACCCCAGGCTCCACGATACCCCTGAGGCTCCAGACATTGTGGAACAGAGACAAGTCACCCCCTTCTTTGCCCTGTCTGAATCTCTGGACAACAGAATCCAGAGTCCCATAAAATGGTCTTTTTATTTTTATTTTTTTTTCCAAAAGATCATCTGGAGAGCTTTTAAAATGCTGTAGGTTAGGTCCTGTCCCCAAGACATCCTGATTTATTTAGTCTGGAGTAAGATCTGGTATTAATTTCCCCCCTACGTTTTGCCATAAAAATTTGAATATCAAGAAAAGTTGAATAAATAATAAGTGGAAATCTGTGGATTCATCACAATTGTGAATATTTTACAATATGATAGATTGATGATAGATAAATAGATAGATAGATCGATAGATAGATAGAGTTGAACTATTGGAAAATAATGTGCAGACGTGACATTTGACCTCTAAGTACTTAAACATGGAACTATCCAAAAATAAGGGCATTGTCTTACATAAACACAATAGCATTCTCACGTCTAAGAAAATAACAATTCCCTAACATCCAGTCCATATTTAAATCTCCTTAATGGTCTCAAAAATCTCCTCCTTTCCTTTTTTTTAAAATAAGAATCCAATCAAATTTCATACATTGCATTTGCTTATTAAGTTACTTTGGTCTATTGTTCTCCCTTTTAGTTATTTATTTGTTAAGTTACACTGACTTTAAAGCAAGCAGGCCAGTGGTCATGTGGAATGGTCTACAATGTCTACTGGTCTGAACGTCTTTTCTTGATGTCATTTCCCTTATACATGCTTATTCCCAGCAAGTTATAAACTGAAATCTAAGTCCATAGAAAATAGACTTGGACCAAGCCTTTGGGACAAGTATAGTTCATAAGAGATGTACGCTTTATATGTTGTCATATTTTTAGTGATGTTGACTTTGAGCCTTTGATCAAGGGGATGACCACCTTACCTCTCCATCAAAACACTTTTTTTTTTCCTCTTTGCAACTAGCAAGGAATCTGTGAGGTGATATCCTGGCACATAAATGAAGTGTTTTCCCAGCAAAATTTCATCTAGTACTTTTAGCATGCATTGATGCCTCTGGCCAGAAAGAACTCTTGAGTTCAGAGTTGCAAAAGGGTATTTTTTTCCCCACTTTTGTATTAAGGCACAATTCATATGTCATAAAAATTCATGTTTTTTTCTGTATGGTTTTGCAATTCTTGACAAGTGTATGTACACTGATCTGTAACTACCACAAGCATTAACATGATAGAATAGTTCCCTTGCCCGCCATGGCCAAATTCTCCCACATCAAGGATTATGGTCAGCACCTCCTCAACTAGATCTCTCAGTGACCACTAGTATGTGTTATGTCCCTTTAGATTTCCTTTTTCCAGGGTGTCACATACATGGGATCATACATTGTGTGGCTTTTTAAGTGACTTCTTTCACTTAACAATATGATAAGAGACATCCATGTTGTTTCCTGTATTGCTAGTTCTTTCCTTTTTATTGCGGAGTCGAATCCCATTGTAGGAGTGCATTAGTGCTTGTTTTCTATTCGCAGGTTGAGGGACGTTGTTTACAGTTTGAGACAATTATGAATAAAGCCATAAAAGCATTCTCCATCAGGTGTCTGTGTGAACATAGGTTTTTATTTCACTTGGGTAAATACTTAGAAATAGGATTTCTCTTTTAAAATTATTTTAATTGTTTGTAAGCTTATTTACTTATTTGGGGGGGGCTCATTGGTGAGTAGTGGGAGGTGCAGACAGAGAGAGAATGAATCTCAAGTAGGCTCTGCAGAGTCAATGCAGAGCCCAACACAGGGCTCAAACTCATGAAACTGAGAGATCATGACCTGAGCCAAAATCAAGAGTCAGATGCTTAACTGACTGAGCCCTCCAGGTGCCCCAAGAATAAGATCTCTGAGTTGTTTACTAGCTGTGTGTGTTACCATATAAGAAACGACTCAATTCTTTTCCACGGGAGCTGTTCCATTTTACATACACACCACAATGCGGGAGAGTCACATGTTCACTGTTTAAGGACTATCATTCTTGAAATTTCATGGGTGTTCTCCTATGGGGTAGGGGGAAGCATTTTCTCACCCACTTGAGATGAATTATAGTTCTTATTAAAAAACAGAGTAAATGCTCATTCTTTTCACTTAATTACCAATTTTCAGGGTAAGGAGCTCTTATAGTAGTCATTTCCAGTGACGGCAAGTGAGTTTTTTTTTCCTTCCTCTGTTTCTCTCTTTCTTCTCTGTACTATGGGTTTATGCATTTTTTAAATTCCATAGTTTAAATCAATACCATTTATCATTCTTTTTAATTCTCAAAGTGTTCCAAATTTGCCTCATGAGAATGTTGTCAAGTTGCTCTTAGGACCTTTTGAGATAAGTTTTGGATACTTCTTCCCTCTCTGGAATGAGAAGATTCCCATTCTTACCTTGACCTTTCCTTGAACGAGGCCTAGAATCAGCCATTTCTCCAAGATGTCTGGTTCCTTTAAGTGATACTTAGAAACCACGTCTTGACAGCAGACATCTCATGGTTTTAAGTTCTTTCAATGGAAATACACACACATATGCACACACTTTAAATCAAGAACTAAGGTACATGCATGCATATAAATCATGAGCTCATACCAATATTCCCAATCAAAGCTTAATCTTAACTTCTTTGACATTTTAACTTGTACCTCCTTTTTCTTACACCAGAAATCTTGATTCTTCATAAAACTAACATATCTACTAATTTGCTTTATTTCCTACTACAAATGAGATAGCATCAAAATCTCCGTATTACTATTACTACTAGTAAGACTGTTGAAGAAAGTCTAAGATTGGTGTAGTTTCTTTCTGTCCTGACATGTTTCCCATCAGGGATGTCTAATAGGAGTACTGAGTGCAAAAATCTCTTGAACTAATCCTTTCTCTGTGTGATTATGTTTCTAACTCAGTGTGCATTTAAGTGTATTTGATCCCATTTGTTCTGAAATTTGGGGTCCAGACTTAATACATTGTATGAGCTTCCCAGAGGATCCTAGCCATAGTTTGAGAAACACTGACCTGATTGTTCTCTCTCCTCTTTCCCTCCCCTTGAAATGGCTTCTCTCCCATTCCCTTTCATTGAAACCCCATCCTTTCTTTAAGGATCGCCTCCTCCACCCACAGCCCTCCTTATGATCCCATTAGTCAAGAGTAACATTTCCCTCCTCTGGACTCCAACGCCCTCTGACCATTCCCGATAGAATTTTAAATATTCTATTTTGTATTACAGTCCCTGTCAAGGGTCTGCAAACTTTTGCTATAAGAGGCCAGATAGTAAATATTTTAGGCTTTGTCAGTCATTTCCATCTCTGTCACATACTCCTTTTCTTCTTTATAATTCGTCATATTCTGAGGAGGTACAGCCAACAAAAACAGCTGGTACCCTGAGACTTAGCCCTTAAATAGTTTGCCAACACCTTCCTTATGTTGTCTTGCTATTCGAGTGTACCTTGGGGGCAGGAAAAGTCTTACTTGCCCCTATCTGCCCCACTTATAGCAGAGCACGTGGGAAGGGATGCTCACCAAATGTTTATTAAATTCATGAATATACGATATTGTGTTATGGCTTACTTACAAGAACCTGTTATTAACCCAGAAAATTGAGCTGCTCAGAACAATCAAAACACATTGTATAAACACAGAGCATTGGTCACAGATAGTGACCTGTGTAACCTAACACGTGTTCAGCCACTTGCCAAGCCTCCTTCAATGGTATGTGCATGCTAATCATCATAGGCGTGGAAGTTCTTGGGACTACACACAAGTGTCAGAGAGAGAGAGAAAGAGAGAGAGAGAGAGAGAATTAATGGCTAGAAATGCACAGGAACAAACAAGATAGCAGAGGCGAGAGTAATTAAACTTCCCTCCGTGTGACCAGAAAGAGGGTCCCAGTGCCTGTGACGATACAGCCCAGCCCAGCAGAAAATGCCAACAAGATAAGAAANGGGCGTGGAAGTTCTTGGAACTACACACAAGTGTCAGAGAGAGAGAGAGAGTTAATGGCTAGAAATGCACAGGAACAAACAAGATAGCAGAGGCGAGAGTAATTAAACTTCCCTCCGTGTGACCAGAAAGAGGGTCCCAGTGCCTGTGACGATACAGCCCAGCCCAGCAGAAAATGCCAACAAGATAAGAAAGGAGCTCTGCTTTCTTGGAGCCTGATTTCCATGTTCATGTGTGTCTGGAAGAGAAACCAAATCTGACATCATGGAAGAGGGAGGGAAAAGAGGTAACAGACAAGGCAGGATTACTCCTCTGGAGGACTGAGCACAGTGATGATTTCCTCCTAGTCCACCTTCCTGTAACGTCTCCCCAGTCTGCACCTTAGTGCAAGATGCTAATTTTAGCAGGGGGGAGAAAAATGGAAATGCCTTTTAAAAATGTGTTCTCTTGTGTTTCAGGAGGTTTGTACTGAGACTAAATTTCTGCTTCTGATCAGAACCCTGGTGTCTGGGTGATGTTACTTTCTACTGCTGGGACCTCCACCCGAAGTGACTCATATCTCACATTAAAAAGTAGGTGGGATGGGGCGCTTGGGTGGCTCAGTCAGTTAAGCATCTGACTTCGGCTCAGATCATGATCTTGCACTCTGTGAGTTCAAGCCCCGGGTCAGGATCTGTGCTGACAGCTCAGAGCCGGGAGCCTACTTCAGATTCTGTGTCTCCCTCTCTCTGTTCCTTCCTTGCTCATGCTCATGTTCATGCTCTGTCTCTGTCTCTCTCTCTCTCTCTCTCAAATAATTAAACATTAAAAAAATTAAAATAACTAAAATAAGTAGTAGATGGGGGTGCCTCAGTGGCTCAGTCAAACATCCGACTCTTGGTTTCGTCTAAGGTCATGATCTTACAGTTCCTGAGATTGAGCCCCTCCCTCATCAGGCTCTGCATTGACAGCATGGAGCCTGCTTGAAATTCTATCTCTCTGCCTCTCCCCCACTCTCTATCTCTCTCAAAATAAGTAAATAAATATTTTTTAAAAAGTAGATGTCTTTGTGGTGTTGCCAAAGAATTTAAGAGCCCATTTGAAACGTTTTTATTCTAAGACAATTTATTTCCATATGTCATTGGGATGAAAACTATGTGACATCCCTTCAGAACAAAGGTGCTTTATAATAACACTGTTTGAAGTCAGGCTTTCACTTCTTCCCTCAGCATGTCATTTCTTCGGCATTTAAACAAGACGGTTTCTCTGAATAGCATCCACCTGGTCAAGAATAGTTTGTGACAAAAACTAGAGATTGTGCTGATGCCTTTTAAGCACGACCAAACCAAACAGCTGAACTATTTCTGCTGTCTCTTAGCAATTAAGATGTAACACATTTGTGATATTTGTGGACATTTGTTATACTTCTGATGAACAATTAGTCTGCAAGACTATTAACAGGAAATTCCACTAGTGAGATAAGCAGCTGTTCGTGCAAAACTTCGGCCAGATCATGGGACCCAAATCTTCTTTATGCAACTACTGTTTCCTGAATAGTCAGCATTCCTTAAGTATCCAAGAGGAAATGCTTGGAAAATAACTTTTCTGGCTAATTTTGACTATTACATTTTCGTTAAGGGGCAAACAACTTTTATGCTTCATCTGCCTTCTTACACTTGACGTTTGTAAAATGTGAGTATCTAATGGTGTCTTTAATCACCACATAAATTTCAAAGAGTCGGCATCAATAAGTGCCCAAGAGTAGTCATTTCTTTTTTTTAATGTTTATTTATTCTTTTTTTAAAAATGTTTATTCATTTTTTAGAAAGACAGTGTGAGTGGAGGAGGGTCAGAGAGAGAGGGATACACGCAATCTGAAGCAGGCTCCAGGCTCTGAGCTGTCAGCACAGAGCCTGACGTGGGGCTTGAACCCACAAACCATGAGATCATGACCTGAGCCAAAGTCAGACACCTAACCAACTGACCCACCCAGGAGCCCCTATTCTTGACAGATAGAGAGAGACAGAGCATGAGTAGGGGAGGGGCAGAGAGGGGGGGAGGGCACAGAATCCAAAGCAGGCTCCAGGCTCCAAGCTGTCAGCACAGAGCTCCACGCAGGGCTCGAACTCACAAACCACAAGATCGTGACCTGAGCTGAAGTCGCCCAACTGACTGAGCCACCCAGGCGCCCCTACTCATTCCTAGGCTGCAGTGCAGAAAGATAAGGTCAGTCTTCATCCCGATTGCACAACATTTAGTAGGGCACAATTATTTCATTCTTGAAGCAAGAATTGACGCCCGATAGCCTGGCGTCATCTAGGACACGCTCTGGCTCAAAAATATGTACCTCTTCCATTTTTGAGCTATTAAAATATTAAATGTAAAACTCACACTGCGACCTTTATTTAGTGTCCTCTAAATTGCTGGGAATACATCTCCAAAAGACTGAGAGGAAAATGAGTGGTAAATACCTAGTTAGGTTACAATGCCATCACAAAAATGACGGCAGTTCTGAGTACATTCTAGAAAGGCAAGACATTCCTCACGGCGGGACAAGAGTTTTATCAAGGATTCACTCACAAACCGTCCATCAATCACCGGAATCTAAATACCACTCACATCTGCCTCTTCCTTTTTATCCCAACTGCCTCATGTCCCCTCTTTTCTACCCCATAATGGACAAAAAAGGAAACGTGGAAAGGCCTTGGGTTTATTTTAAAGTAAAAGCAGAAGACCATAATTTTATCCCCATCAGTAAAATATTTCCGAGCAGGCCTTCTCAATCAGTGCACGTTTATTTATAAATGACACACATGGACTGCTCTGAAGTAGAGTATTAAATAGCAGTAGAGGTCAGTGCCTTTCTTTTTTTCTTTTCCCCCCAGATTAAAGAATATGTCTGCACCCAGTTTTCTTCTACGATTTTCTTGCATACATTTTAAGGAACAAGTGTCACCCACAAATTGTGAGACCATTGCTCAAAACGGCCTCCAGAGCAAACCTGCTGAAATAATGTCAGATCATAGTTAAGATCTTGTCTAAAGTCCCGCAATCATGGTCTTTAGCATTTACTTAAAAATAAACCCAAGGCCGTTCCGGGTATTCTTTTCAGCCCATTAGAGCTTCAGCTCTGGCTATAAAGATAAACAGGTATCTGTTCAGATAAACAGACCCTACACTTCCGCCTCATCTTCAGCCCCCTTCTATCAAGCCCTTTGCTCTAGTCTTGCTGAATTTTTAGCAGCAAAGGAGTTAAGACAGAAAATGCACGGCCTCCTCATGGTGGCTGTTGACGGCCAGATGCCACACGGGTTTCCAGTTGAAAACACCCCTAAGGTTGAACTGGCCAGAAGCCTGAACTACAACTTCCCAAGAGGATTAAGAAGTGTCCTTTTTAGGGGTGTCTGGGTGGCTCAGTCAGTTAAGCATTCAACTCTCGATCTCACCTCAGGTCATAATATCATGGTTTGTGTGTTCGAGCCCCACGTCAGGCTCTGCGCTGATAACATGGAGCCTGCTTGGAATTCTGTCTCTCTCCCTCTCTCTCTGCCCCTCTCCTGCTCGTGCTCTCTCACTCTCTCAAAATAAATAGATAGGGGCACCTGGGTGGTTCAGTTGATTAAGCGTCCGACTTCGGCTCAGGTCATGATCTCACAGTTTGTGGGTTCGAGCCCCGTACCTGGCTCTGTGCTGACAGCTAGCTCAGAGCCTGGAGCCTGCTTCAGATTCTGTGTCTCCCTCTCTCGCTGACCCTCCCCTACTCATGCTGTCTCTATCTCTCTCTCAAAAATAAATAAAACATTAAAAAAAATTTTTTTTAAAAACAAAGTAAATAAATAAACTTAAAAAAAAAAAAAGCCTGAAGCGTCCTTTTCAGCGAAGGTGGTCAAATAGCACAAACTTCCAGTTAGCAGATAAATAAGTCACGGGGATGTAGTGTTTCGCATGGTGACTAGAGGCAACAGCACTGTGTTGTATGTTTGAAAGTTGCTGAAAGAGGGAATCCTAAAAGTGCTCATCACAAGAAAAAATTGCAACTATGTGTGCTGATGGACACTAACTAAACTTATGGTCATCATCTGGAATATATACAAACATCAGATCATTACACTGTACATCTAAAATTAAAGCAATGTTATATGTCAACCATATCTCTTATTTTCTAAAAACAAGCATAAAAAGATAATAATAATGAAAAAAGAAGTGCTCCCTTTTAAAACATTTTTTAAATCCTGGAATGCAAGATGAGCCCTGTTATATGACAGATAGGGAATGGGGCCGTGTACCGTACAATCGGCTCCAACTGGCCATAACTGTAAACTACAAATCCAGAAGGTAACCCAGATATGCACCCTAAGACCTTCACGGCTCCACATCATTTCTACTAGTTCAGAGAATGAACATGGACTCGTTATCCCTGTGCCCGATAACTTAGCCACCTTTTCTACAGTCAAGTTCCCCACCCAGGGGATCACCATCCCCCCTGCCTTCCGTGTAGCAAGCCCAACACCCATGGTCAATGGCTCCCTCCCCTTCATGCCCACGTCCATTTATGAACACCTCCTTTCCTCGGAGAAGTCTCTTAAATCCAGCCTTTCTCCTCTGCCATTCATTTATCCAGGCTTCACCGTTTCTCCTGAGCAATTACAATGGTCTCCAGCCTCCAGGGGCTCTGCTGACCAGTTATCTTCTTTAAAAAAAAATCAGCTTATAACATTTTTCCCAATTAAAAACTTTTTGTTAAGTTTATTTATTTTGAGAGAAAGCAGGCGCATGTGTAGGGGGGAAGGGCAGAGAGAGAGAGGGAGAGAGAGGGAATCCTAAGAAGGGTCTGCACCATCAGCACGTCGCGCCCATGTGGGGCTGGAACCCACAAACCCCGTGATCATGACCTGAGCTGAAGCCAAGAGTAAGATGCGTCACCCACTGAGCCACCCTGGAGCCCCCGGTTAAAAACTCTTATTACTACTGGGGCACCTGAGTATCTCAGTCCGTTAAGCGCCCAACTTCAGCTCAGGTCATGATCTCACCGTTCTGGGTTGGAGCCCCGTGTCAAGCTCTGTGCTGACAGCTCAGAGCCTAGAGCCTGCTTCGGATTCCGTGTCTCCCTCTCTATCTGCCCCTCCTCTGCTCACACTGTATCTCTCTCTCAGAAATAAATAAAAACATTTAAAAATTTAGGAAAAAAAAAACAACTCTTATTACTGCTCTCAGTAACGGTTTGTCCAAACACTTTTGTTCATGTTCCTCCACTAGCTAAAGCTCTTGAGTGCGTACCTTTAAAATGATTCTTTACTCAAACATTACGAACATGTGTTACTGTGCTCACGTTGTTGTGCATCTTATAAAATAAGAAACACATGAAAATAAATTTTAAGGTATGAAATAACCCCTTATGTCATATCTTTGAGGTGATGAAACTGTCCCATGTCCTGATCACAGCGATCGTTACATGCACACGGACGTTTAACGACCGTGTGCTAAAACTCAGACACCTGTACACCAGTAAAAATTCGATTGTACTGCTTGTAAATGTAACAACTAAATTTTAGGAAAGTATGAGAGAAAACTAAAAGTAAATAGTTTTAATATGTTTGCCCACTCCCAATGGGATAACTTTTTGTGTCTTCTGAGTGCACTCACGCCATTGGAAGATGCAGCATTGAATTCAAACGATTCAGAGGCATTTTGGCTGTCATTGGACCAGCGGCAGGAAAATCCCCAAGTCACTGGAGGGCTTTCCCTCTCACTTGGTAATGGCCACTTCTCCACTTGCATGGTACGGAAACACTGACAGTAAGTACGGATCAGTGTGTATAACCAGTAAATGATAGGAGGTTATTTGTGTTATTCTTCTAGAACACATAATGGATCTAAATTTGCTTTTGTGTTGGGGCGCCTGGGTGGCTGTCAGTTAAGCATCTGACTTTGGCTCAGGTCATGATCTCACGGTTTGTGAGTTTGAGCCCTGTGTTGGGCTCTGTGCTGACAGCTCAGAGCCTGGAGACTGCTTCTGATTCTGTCTCCCTCTCTCTGCCCCTCCTTCACTCACTCTCTCTCTCTCTCTCTCTTTCAAAAATGAATAACTATTAAAGTCATGAGACAGAAAGACACTGACTGGAGTGATACAGTCCAAGGAAGAAGTACCTACAGTGCTAAGTAAAAATCGCCTATCAAAGTAAAGAGCCCAGGAGAGCCTGGGAGGCTCAGTCGGTTAAGCGTCTGACTTCAGCTCAGGTCATGATCTCACAGTTTGCGGGCTCGAACCCTGTGTCGGGCTCTGTGCTGACAGCTCAGAGCCTGGAGACTGCTTCTGATTCTGTCTCCCCTCTCAAAAATAAATAAAAGACACTAAAAGTTAAAAAAAAAACCCAAAGAGCCCAGAACATCAAATATATGGATGGGGAAGAGCCCCCACAGAAGGAAGTTAGGGAGGACCCCCTCCCTAGATCAGGAGGGACCCCCTCCCAGGTAAGGCATCTACATCAGCCCCTTAGTGATGAAAACTTCAAGCAAACTATCCACCATGGTAGTTTCACATTTCACCAAGATAAACCCACATGGTCTACCTGTTTACCAACGTGAGAAAAACTTGTGGAAGGCTTTGAATGGATAGATATAAATCAACTTTCTGGGTGTAGCTACCCTTTGGGATTATACGATTCTTCAAGGCTTGCGCTTTTCATGTCTTTAAACTATTTCACAACTCTCCGTTCCACAAATGGTTTGCGTCTATTTTTTAAGATTTATTTTAGCATCCCTGACTGCCCATGCATGTGTGTATTGTCTGAATTTTCTTTTGAACCAGTTGTAACATCTTATTTGTTTCCTCATTTAATTCATGCGTTAAAGAATTTATTTGATAACTTCATCTTCACAGGAGTCATAATTTTGCCCTTTCTATAAAAACTTCCCTCCCTCTTTTTTTTAGGGGGGGGTGGGGAGAAATGAAGTATGTGTGCACATGCCCAAGAGTCAGGGGAGGGCAGGAGGGACAGAGAAAGAGAGAAAGAGAGAAAATCTCAAGCAGGCTCAACTGCTCAGCTTGGAGCCTGATGCGGGGCTCGATCTCAAGGACCTGAGCCGAAATCAAGAATCAGATAGGGTGCCTGGTGGCTCAGTCGGTTAAGTGTCAGACTTCAGCTCAGTTCATGATCTCACAGCTTGTGAGTTCGAGCCCCGTTTTGGACTCTGTGCTGACAGCTTTCAGATTCTGTGTCTTCTCTCTCTTTCTCCCCCTTCCCAGGTCATGCTCTGTCTCTCTCCATCTCTCAAAAATAAATAAATATTGAAAAAAGAGAAGAGTCAGATGCTTGACTGACTAAGCCACCCGGGTGCCCTAAAAACTTTCCTTTCAACGCTGAGAACCCCGGAAAGCCTCCGAGACTTGTCACATCGTGAGAAAGTATATCCTCATAATAGGCAGAGGAGGAACCAAACACATTTCCCCTCTGATCATCTTTCCATTCTCTGAGTGAATAGAGTCACTGCACTCAGGGGGTGGGAGACCTTCAGCTGCCTCAGCTTTTGTTCTCTGTAGATCTTTGCAGAAAATTCTCCACTAAAGATGAAACAAATAAAAAAAATTACCTGAAACCTTTACCTTCAAATCTGCCACAACCTCTCCGAAATGTGTGTCCAGCCTCTCCTTGCCCTTCCTCTCCCAGCCTTCCCCCTCTCGGACCCTCTGCTCAGCCACACAGAGTGACCCTTTCCCCTTATGCTCCAGTCCCATAGGACGAGGAAGGCAGAGGGCGAATTCTCCTCCTCTCTTTCATCCTTCAAGACTCTGTTAAAGCCACCTCCTTCTGTGACAAGTTTTAAACACGTGTAGGCAGGACTACTCAACATCTTTTCCCAATTTTTTCACAAAATGGGTACAAATTCTACAGCTTAGACACTGACACTTCGTCTGTTTCCGTGAACATCAAATTAAGAAAATTCATTATTGGCACTTTGCTCTAAGGTTCACCTTGGGATTGGAACTGCATTTGTGTAAAAAAACGCTTAATGCCCCGTAAGCATAGCAGGTGACCCTGAGGGGCCCCCTGGGTGGCTCAGTCGGTTGAGCGTTCGACTTCAGCTCTGGTCATGATCTCACGGTTCGTGGGTTTGAGCCTCGCTTCAGGCTCTGTGCCGACAGCTCGGAGCCTGGAGCCTGCTTCGGATTCTGTGTCTCCTGCTCTTTCTGCCCCTACTCCGTTCACTAACTTATTAACAAAAATAAGTTAATGTAAAAAAAATTTTTTTAAATAAAAAAAATTTAAAAAGAAGGTGACCCCGAGGGCGTAATTTAGAAGCAAATTACAGAAAAATACTTGAGCAGCTCTGTCTAATTAGTGACAGAGAACTGGAGTCGGGGTGGGAGTGAGGAGGAGGAGAAGGAAGATGGGAGGCAGAGGAAGAGAGAAGAAAGGAGAAGGGAGGAGTAAGAAAGAATTAGTGTCGGTGGAAATGCCCAAGAAACATTTTGAAGGATGGGGGGGAGGGGTTCTGTTATTCAATTTTCAATTCATTGCTCTATGGCTCGGCAATGGAACTTTCCTTGTCATCCACTCGCCGGTAGAAATCTACCACACGCAGCTGCATCGTGTGCGTTGTATTTTAATGGGAGGAGCAAATAATCAAGGGTTAAGTCTCGTGTTTGGGTTGAAGCCAAGGAAAAGATAAAGCACCGGCTGTAAGACATAGAGGAGAGGACGAAAATTCAGCAGAAGCTAGAAGCTGCCAACATAAGCAGCTGGGAGTGTGACGCCAGGAATGTGCAGAAGTTTTGGAGACAGCGTTGAACTTGCCGTTGTCTGGTGGGAGGCAGTTGGATCTTGGCTTTGATCTCCATCTAAGAAGGCTATTGGTGGGTAGCCCAGCTGGTTCCTGGCTTACTCAGATCCATGACCCAGTGATTCTGGAATCATTGCTATTTGAAAGTAGAAACTACTTGAGGGTGGGAAGATACAATATTCCTTTCCTCCAAGCAGAGCAAAGCGCCTGCTTCATAATAGGTGATGAAAGGTTAATGCATCACTTTACAAATTTGAACTAATTAGAAGGTATTGGAATGCCATTTATCACAGCTTGTGGTCAAAGATAACTGCAATTGCTAATCGAAACGATTACCTATAGGCACTCCAAGTACTTATATTTATTATACAACAATACTATATTATGTTATTATATTTATATTGTTGGATTTATTTTTCTCTGGGATTAAAACACTCCACATTCTTTGTTGGTATCAAGAAGTGTGTCAACCCTTTGAGGTCACCATCGTTCTTCCATGTAATGAAATAAAGATTCTGAAGATGCTCAGGACCCAAGAACCTACCAGGGGCCAGAAGAAGATGGTTCTATAGGAACTCTTATGGGCTGAGTTGTGTCATTCCCCCCCAAATTCACACGTTAGGTTCTAGCTCCCAGTACCTCAGAATGTGGTGGTACTTGGAGACAGGGTCCTTAAAGAGGCCATCAAAGTAACATAAGGTCGTATGTCTGGGACCCAATCCAACTTAACCAGTGTCCTTACAGAGGAAATTAGAACACAGATGGGTGTGTACAGAGGAAAAGCCATGTGAGGGCATCTGATGAAGGTAGGCGTCTACAAGACAAGGAGAGAAGCCTGAGAAGATGTGCCAACACCTTGGACTTGATCTTGGACTTCCAGCGTCCAGAACCATGAGAAAATCAATTTCTATTGTTCAAACCAGTCAGTCCGTGGTGTTTTTTGTGTCAGTCCCGGAAAGCAAATACAGGGACCACGTTTTCCAGGCTAAAAATTAGGACACGTGGCCTGACAAATACAAATGGTTTATAGTCAGCTGACTGACTAGAATACCCTGTGTTTGAAACAGAGANCCATACCTAATCCATAGTGTTGTTTCCAAATAGGACTCGGCTTAATCCTAGAAAAATACTTTTACTCAGTTCTCTATAAAACCCTTTTCAAGGGCGTTCAGTTCCCACCGCTGGAAAACCACAGGATCCTCATTCTGAAACTGAAGTCTTACCACCACATGGCATTTTGACGTCATTTAAAAACCAAACCAGGCATGCCTGGGTGGCTCAGTCAGTTAAGCGTCCGACTTTGGCTCAGGTCATGATCTTGCAGTTCATGGGTTCGAGCCCCGCATCAGGCTCTGTGCTGACAGCTAGCTCAGAGCCTGGAGCCTGCTTCGGATTCTGTGTCTCCCTCTCTCTCTGACCCTTCCCTGCTCACTCTGTCTCTCTCTCTTTTTCTCAGAAATAAATAAAAAAAATTTAAAAAATTAAAAAAACAAGCAAACCAAATGTGAGTTAGAGAGAATTAAGGGCAGAAATCCATGGGCTTTTTGTCGTCAACATATAATATAGACTACATTATTACAAGGGCACCCTGTTCTATATTTAAGAGAGAGGAAATCTAAGAATGCTGAATGCCTTTAGGAAGACAAATCCTCTAGGACAGCAGCCTGGGCCAGCCCTTGCAGGCTCTCAGGCCAATAAGGGACATAATTAGAAAACACCTGGGGGGTGGGGAGGGGAAGGAATTATTTTAAACTAAATATCCTTTAAGATTTAAATCAAAGAATGAGTTGGAATCTGGCCATGGCTGTTGACACAGGGCATATTAAACACAATGCCTGTTTTCTCCCTTAGAGCTAGGATTTAAAAAAAAATCAAGCTTTTATTTATTAATATACACTACACAAAAATGCTAACATAGATATGTTGAAAAGCCCGTTGGGGATCCGAAAAAAAAAAATGAAACCTGTGGAATCCTTGTGAAATATAAGCCAGGTGTGAACTTTGTTTTTTTCCTTTTTCCTTTTGCCAGAAAACTTTAGACGTGCAGAGTTCACGTTGTTAACTGGGCATTTCCATTTTCTCCACAGGTTAGAGAAATACGGCTAAGCTAAGTAGAAAGGAAAATTAAATTATGACTATTACTGGAAGAAATGCAATTACTTGACTCTTGGGGTAAGATGAAAAAGTGGAACCAAACTGCAAAATTACTCCATTCACAAAAACCAGGGAAGAAAGTAAGAAAAAAGCATAGCTAGGGAAAAATAAATCATATCAACTGTCCCTTATAAAATGGGGAGGGAAAACCCATATTAAATCCTTGGAAAATGGGGCCTAGAAGAAGCTGTGTGTTTCCCAAAATCGGAAGGTAGCTGTCAGCCTCATTTCCCCAGAAACATCCCTGATAAAGAAGGATGAGCAGTTCAAGGTCAGGAGAAAAATCTCCCTAATTTCTCTCCACTTTATTTTTTTACTGTTTTATTTGTTTTTGAGAGAGAGAGAGCATGAGTGGGGAAGGGTCAGGGAGAGAGGGGCACAGAGGATCCAAAGCGGGCTCTGGGCTAATAGCAGTGAGCCTGAGGTGGGGCTCGAACTCAGGAACCATGAGATCATGACCTGAGATGAAGTCAGATGCTCAACAAACTGAGCCACCCAGGTGCTCTTTCCCCACTTTAAAGGGGAGCAGCCTAAGGAGGTAGGCAAGCAGCCTAAGGGACAGGGGTGGAATGTCTCCCAGAAACAGAAGTTTCAACCCATTTACCCACCGACTCATCCCAGGACTATTAAGGGAAAACACAATGTGCATGAAAGCCCATAACGGTCTCTACTAACAACTAGGTTTCTGGGGCGCCTGGGTGGCTCAGTTAGTTAAGCGTCCAACTTCAGCTCAGGTCATGATCTCGCAGTTCGTGAGTTCAAGCCCCATGTCTGGGTCTGTGCTGACAGCTCAGAGCCTGGAGCCTGTTTCAGATTCTGTGTTTCCCTCTCTCTGTTCCTCCCCTGCTCATACTCTTCTCTCTGTCTCTCCCTCAAAAATAAAATAAATAAAAAAAGTAAAAAAAAAAAAAGCCAACTAGGGGTTTCTAAGGATGAAGGACAAAAAAGAAAAGAAAAGAAATAAGATAAAACACACTGATTTTTGGTAAATCAAATAATTTTACAATTTGGTTCTACTTTGTCATCCTACCCCAGAAGTCAAATAATGTGGGGGATGGGCACAAGGATGCATCATTTAAACTGAGGCTTCATTTAAAATCCTTGACTCCTCCGAGTGCCTAGTGGCTCAGTCTGTAAAGTGCCTGACTCTTGGTTTTGGCTCAGATCATGACCACTCAGTTTGTGAGTTTGAGCTCTGCCGGGCTCTTGTGCAGACAGTGCAGAGCCTGCTTGGGATTCTGTCTCTCTCCCTCTCTGTCTCTCTCTCAAAATAAATAAATGAACCTAAAACAATTAAAACAAATAAATAAAATTCTTAACCTCTCTTCAGATCAAAATTGCCATTACAACTTACGTTACATTTGCCAAATTGCCATTTACAATTCACATTGCTGTGTGACATTGGGCAGGCTACTCAACATCTCTTAGCATCAATTTCATCATCTGTAAAACAAGAATTATTATGATACCTACATACAAGGAGAAAATGAGTTAATATATATAAAGCACTTAGAAAAGTGCTGGGCATATAGTAAACACCATATTAGTTTAGACTCTAATTATTTTTGTTACTTTTATTGTTGAAGTCCATAAGCCTCCCTCTTTTTGCCCCTCTGGCTAGGACAGGTGTGGGTGGGTGCATTATAGGCCAGACATCATCAAAGATACTGGTGATTTTTTTTTTTTTAATCAAAAGATTCAATGTCTGGTTGAATGAAGTGCTCTGTCCGCTGGGAGAGGAGGGAGACAAACATAAAATCATGTGACCCGCCCAGGCCCTCACAGTGACTGCCCCAGCCTGTCCACAGCGGAGTAATCTTGGCCCTCAGGAGATTTATCTGAGAGACCCCCACTGCCAATACTGGCCCATCAACTCTGTGAAGATAAAGGAGAATCCCCACTCCCCTTTCAGTGGCCAGTTGTGTTTTGATCATTCTTAAACACTCTGCTTATTTTCTTCCAGCTCTTTCTGCTCCAATGTTATGCATGAAAATTGTCACCCTGAGCCGGCCCCTTCTTGTCATTACCTCTTGCACAACTTGCCATTTGGACGGGGCACATCAAAGCACCACAAAACTTATCTCTTAAGCCCTTGCATTACATACATAAGCGCCCTGACAACATGTACCCGCGTCCTTGTCCTTCATTCCTCTTGAGTTAACACAGCAATCCAGGACATGTGTATTTCACAGCCTATATTCTTAATCTCTTTATTTCTTCTTCCCCATTCGTGTGATCCTGAAGAACAAAGAATGGAAAAACAGCTCAAAAGCAACATTACGACGTATGACTGTGCTAATCGTGCACCATTTGGTGAACAAGACCCCAAGGGTTGGGCAGTCCACACTCTGAATGACCCCATGCAGCAGCCCTGCCAACATGAGTTCTAATGGAATGAGTACATGGCACATTGGGAGCATGGTAGGCAGGGTATTCAAGTGTATTTGAGAAGGTCGGGGAAAGCTGTACAAAACGAGTAATTGACCTGGACCTTGAAGCGTGAGTAGGGGTTTCTTACTCTTCCAAAGGTCTGGGGAGGGCGTTGTAGGGAGAAAGAGTGTGTGATAAGTCAAGGAAGCATAAGACAGTGCAACATCCTATCACTGCAAGATCAGCAAGGACCGGGGAATACCTACAGCGAGGAGATAATAAGAGCAACAGCTGGAGGTAGAGCTCAGCTTTACCACCCCCTCTGAGAGTGTGGGGGGCCTGGGAGAAGGAGCTTCCAGGGCCCATGTCCTTGGAGAGAATGGGATACTGTAGAGAGTGAGATGGAGTCACTCATGCCAAGCAGGGGCCTGTGTCAAGCAATGACGCAGGCAGTTAAGAACACTGCAGTCATGAGATATGGCCCAGACCAGCATTGGCTGACCCACAAGAACTGATAAGAAGCAGAAGCAGAGGAGGTCTGCAGGGGCCCAAGACTGATTAAATCCCTTTAAAATGGGAGGATTTTTGCAGTAAACTATGAGACTCTTCAGACATGTCCCCTCTATGTCTGACCACTTAAAAAAGGCAGCTGCCACCAAAGGCTTTTCCAGATTGATCCCCAAAGAGAACTGAGATCCTTCTCTGCATGAACATAACAGGCTGTAAATGCCCAGAGCTGACCCGGACCAGACCGAGGCCTTATCTCAGCTGTGCGCCCACAGACTGATTTTGTGTTTGGTTCATTAACATCTACCCCCTCTGTTATCTTGTTTCTTGTGAGGTTTGTCTTATGTTCTGCTTTGTGTGCCCTGTAAGAAGCCAAGTTAATCACGTGGTGAAATGTCATTGAGTTTGGAATCCTGAACCTGCTTCATAATCACGTTATCCTTGCTTTATGACTGAACAAAGCTGACAGACACTGTGGAAAGACACAACTTGTGTGTGCCTTCACAGCGTGTTACACATGATCAGATTTGTGCTTTAGAAAGACGACTAGAGTGGGGTAGAGCCCAGACTACAGTGGGGCTAGGCGATCACTCAAAAGCTCTCATCCTAGTCTGAGAACAAAAGATGAGTGTCAGTGTTGATGAATGCAGAGGTTCCAGAAAGATTTAAGAAACACAAAAGACAAGACATGTTGACTAACTGGAATAGAGAGTGAGGGGAAGGAGAATAGGATAGAGTGAAAGATTTCACTTTGTACCAGTTTGAAAATAGAAGAAAAGCATGTCTGAAAGGATTGAAATAGGTTGAAGTCAACAAGCCTGTGAGCCATGCAGATAAATATATGAGTCACCAGTTGGAAATGTGGGTCTGGAGTTTAAGAGAGAGATTTGAGTTCTATTTTTTTTTTAATTTTTTAAAATGTTTTATTTATTTCTAGGAGAGAGAGAGAGAGACAGCATGAGCAGGGGAGGGTCAGAGAGAGAGGGAGTCACAGACTGAAACAGGCTCCAGGCTCTGAGCTGGCAGTCAGCACAGAGCCCGACGCGGGGCTCAAACCCACGAACTGCGAGATCATGACCCAAGCAAAAGTCGGACGCTTAACTGACTAAGCCACCCAGGCGCCCCTGAGTTCTATTTCTAAGTCATGAGAAAAGGTGACAGCACATGAAAATGCGAAGCGGAGGAGTGCCTAGGTGGCTCAGTTGGTTGGATGTCCAACTCTTGATTTTGGCTCAAGTCATGATCTCACGGTTCATGGGATCGAGCCCCATGTAGGGCTCTGTGCTGGCAGCACACAAAGGGAGATCCTCTCCCTCTCTCTCTGCCTTTCCCCCACTCATTCCCTCTCTCTCTCTCTCAAAATAAATAAATAAACATTAAAAGGCAGGAAGTGGAAATAGATAGTTATTTGGGTTATTATTCAGGGACTTTGTAAAGGAAAACAGACAAAATGCAAAGTTGAAGAGAGTTGTTGTTTCTTTTCTAATGAGACTTGAAACTATCAGTGGATGAAAGAGAAGAATAAGGCAAGAGAGAGAGTATCACTGAAACCAGATTAGGAAAAGCAATGAAGAGCACAGTTGAAGGAGATCATACAGAACAGAGATATCACTAAACATTTCCTCAGCACCTACTCAGCAGCTGGGCAACACAATAGGCATCACTCCTGTCCTCTTAGAGCTTAAAATCTGCTGGCGTGGCTGGCATTAACCAAACACTCAGAAATCAACGTAAAACTGCAACTATGATAGATGTCCTGAAGATTTACAGGATGCAGCAAGAGTTTATAATAAAAGAGTTTATCTACTAAGGTATCAGTGAAGCCTTCCTTGCAAAGATAACGTAAGTCGGACATACGGTTTGATGAAGAGATGTGACTCCAACCCACCAGTCAGAGGTAACTAGAGAAGAGACAAGTGGAGGACTCAGTGTGTACAAAAAAAACAAAAACAAAAAAACAACCTGTGCAAAAGTGGGAAGTATTTGAAGAGCCCGGATGAAAAGACAGTCAGTGTGGTTGAGCAGAGACAGTGGGGTAGAGTGTGGTGAAAGCTGAAGCTGGAGATGTAAGTAGGACCAAACCAGGTAGGACCTTATAGGACATGTCTGAGAGGGTCATCTTAATTGATAAAGAACTAGGAAGCCACAGAAGAAAATTGAGGACAGCTAGGGGCATAGGTCAAAATAATGACATTTGTATTTCGCAAAGTTGACTTTATCTATAGAGGCATCGAAGACAAGAGAGACCCATTTCTGTAATCCTGGGAAGAAACGTCTACAGCTTGGGAAAGATGGTGGTGGCAGAAATTGAGAGAGTAGATAATTTCAAACCATATTTATGAAGTGAAATTCAATAAGATAAGGTCAAAGAGTATTGAGGCTGCTTCATAGATTTCCAGTTTACACAGACCGGGTGGATTGCTGAAGTGAAGCACACAGGAAGTGGGCTATGTTTGGAGGAACAATCATGAGTTTGCTTCTAGATACAGTGATTTTTCATGTGTCTCTGCGGCATTCAAGAGTAGCTATCAAGTAGGCTGCTGGACATGTGGGCCTGGATCTTGAAGGACACATCTAAACTATAGATATAAAGAGTAGGCATCAATAGACTGACTGCTGATGGCTAGAGTATGGAAGACAGGATAGGCTGGGCCCAAGACGGAATCATGAGAAGCTCAAACCTTCAGTGGATAGATAGAAGATGGCAAAACTAAGAGAGGAAAGGAATGGTGAGAAAGATAAGAAGAAAGCTAAGATTGTTTCATGGCACAGAAAATAAAAGATGAGACAGTTCCTGAAAGAGGAAATATTCAAGAATGTTGCTAAGAAGAAAGATAAGATTAGAAATCTCATTGACACAGAGGTCAAGCAAAAACTGTTTCCATGTGGTAATGGAGCCAGAAATCACACTGGGGCAGGTTGATGGATGAACAGAAGGACAAAATGGAGGCAGTAAATATAGAAAGTTCCACCAAGGACTTGGGCTGAGTCATTGACTGGGAATGAGAGGGACAGAAGCTAAGAAGGTGCCTTGAGAAGAGAAGGGAAGTTTAGACCAGCAGCTGAGAGTTATTAAGGGGACAGATGGCCTCAAACCAGTAACAAAATGTAAGAACTGGGGAAACAGACTTCCATTAATTTGAAGTGGCACCAGTTTGCCTGGGTGGGCAATTCTCTCTAGCTATCATAGTCTGAACTTAGTTGAGAAATACCAAATTGCGGTCAAAAAAGAAAAAGAACAAAGAGAAACACCACCACCAAGGAGACAATGAAGTTGAGAGGCCTGAGAGAAAGAAGCTCAAATTGTCCCTGGAGCCCAAGCTCCATATGGAAGGAATTGTGGTTCTCAAGAGGCTGATCATTTAGCTGAAAATGAATGAGTCCAGGGATTAGGGACCTCAGTAGAGATGAAAGGCATGTTTAGGGGAAATGCCATGGGCTCTTGGAAAGCTGAAGCAGTAGGTGAAGTGGATGTTCTCAGTGTCCCCCAGTATCTCTGTGGCAATCCTGATTTATATGCCCTCTACTCTGGCCAGACCATTTGACTTGCTTTTGGCTTGGTGCCTTCTCAGGCCAGAAACACTGAGTCATTGATGTCCCCTGGAAGCAACCTCAGTCAAAGACTAATGGGAGTCAGTGAATAACCACCCAGCTCCTTTCCCTTTCCCCAGCTGAGATAACTTCTTTCCCTTTCTTGTCCCTGTCCTCCAACTCTCCTACTGGGATTAGCTCCCAACAAGTGACTTGTGCTGGAATCTCTTTCAAGGTCAGCTTCTTGTGAGACTAAACCCAAAGCTCACTTCTTGTAAGGCTATTGCTGTTGAAGTTTTCAGAGATAACACTGTTTGGGGGTAAAAGGGTGAAGGATGTGCCAGTGAAAGAGGTTGCTAGAATGCTGCACAGGTGAAGGCTATTGGTTCTAAGATGAGAGAGGCTCAGAGACCACCATGTTTGGGGTTACCTACATGGATGTCAAATTGTCATTGATGGCAACTTAGAAGAGACCTTGAACCAAGCACCATAGTTTTCCGTAATGTGGGAGAGAGGGTAGAAGGCCAGAGGATAACAGAGATCCATGACAGTGTAGGGCAGGTTTTGGTAGATGGGCATGACCTAAAGCAAAGAGGATTTTTAGCCAAAGGAAATGGAGCAATATCTAGGCACAGAAAAGTAGATGGAGGGCAATGTTGACTTCCCTTTCCCAGATTAAAGATGCATAGACTGTAGGAGAAGCAGCAGCCTCCACTGGAGAGTACCTAATTCAAGAAAAACAGTGTCTGTATGGAAAGATGACAGATTAATTTACAATGGGTTGAAGATGGAGAAACTCTTTACAATGGATAGGACGGGAGGTTCCGGATGGCACGAGAGGGGATGAATGAAAGAAGATGAACTCGAGAAGGCTATGATCTAGAAGGAGAAATATCAACTGGATGTTGTGCACTTTGAGCAGTGACTTGGAGTACAACGCTCCAACCACCTTCCAAGGCTGGATCCCAAGAATCTGAGGCCCACAGTCACTCAGCCCACGTGAGTAGAACTGGAGAAACCGAACCAGACAGTCTGGCTCTTGAGGCCACTAGGCACTATTCTGTGCTGCCCCTGCGGCTCCAAGGGCTCTCTCAAAGGCAGGGATAGGAATTTCTATTTGTATTACACAATACTTAAACTTCAGAAAACGGCGCACAAAACAGGATTGTGTGAGAATACACAAAACCATGAAACAATAAAAACTAACCAGGCCCATGCTCCGGCACCATCATGGTCGTCTTTCTCTTTTAAAAGATTCAGGTCCTTTTTTACTGCTGTTTCTATCAAAGTAAACAGAATTAGCATCCGGCCGACTGACATTAAAAGGCTTATTATTATCTGTCCTGGATTCATTTTTAAAAGGAATCTGCTATGTAGCAACTTCTGGTTTAGTCCATGTTCTTTGATGCATTACAGAAATTAGTGCAGAATAGCTTAATCTAATAATCTCCTGCCCAGAGGAAGGAAAACTCTGGGGGGGAAATATGGGGTGAGTCACGTGGTGTGCCCTGTGAAGCTCGGCACAGATTCCTCCTTCAGGAATGAAAGCTTACTTGCTCAGCTGCTGTCAATGCTGCAGACCTCAAACTGGCCATGTGTTGCCCCCTGCGGGGATTGCTGCAGCCCAAAGGAGCTTCTTCACTCAAGGTTGCATCTCCATCATGAGACTGCCACATCCAGTGATAGATCTACAGGGATATGAAGGCCAAGCCCTTTGCCTCCAGATGAGTTCCCTTGGCAGCGCCATCTTGGTTTCAGAGCTTCTCAAGTTTCAGCCGTGGCCTTCATCAGCATAGCTCACCTCCCTCACTTAATCTTGCCCCTTCTCCTTCTGTTCTACAAGTGTCCATCTCAAAAACACCCCTTAATAAACATCCCTATTTTACCTCCATCACAGAGTTCTGACAGAGTTTCTGAAAGAGTAAAACTTCGGGAAAACTGATGTGATACTGTGACACTGGCTTGCAGAAAATATAACTCCATTTGCTGGGTACTGAAAAGGGGAAGGCAAAAAGCTTGGGCTAACCCCCATGGACTTGGAACTGAATCCTCACCTGTATTTTCTCAGGGAAAGAAACATCCTGGAGCCTATCAAGACAACATACAAGGAGAAGTCATGGAATACAGATTCAGGTGACATAGATTCTGGCCTCCATCCTGACAGGACAGACAACCTCATCTTCTTGGGTTGAATTCATTCATCTAGGTAGATGACCCTGAGGCACTTGGTTCAGTTAATAAGGTAACACTCATTGGTTTTTGCCAAACCACTACCATTTTTTGACCAGATACCAGATTTAACATCCTGAAATTCTAAGAGGTAGTATATGCACTTCTCAGAAGTCTGAAACACCATACCAAATAGAACTCTTTTGGGTGGAGAATTTAAAGAGATGTATTAAACTATAAAATCCAGATTCTTGGGGCTCCTGGGTGGCTCAGTCGGTTAAGCAGCCGACTTCGGCTCAGGTCATGATCTCGCGGTTTGTGGGTTCGAGTCCCATGTCAGGCTCTGTGCTGACGGCTAGCTTGGAGCCTGGAGCCTGTTTCAGATTCTGTGTCTCCCTCTCTCTCTGCCCCTCCCCTGCTCACACTGTCTCTCTCTCTCTCAGAATAAATAAAACATTAAAAAATTTTAAAAAATCCAGATTCTTAAGAATTTTTTTATCATAGGCAACCTTCAAACATAAACATAGTCAGTCTCTGGTTTGTCAACAAATTGTGTTATAAATGTTTGTGATTCAAAATTCATTACACCCCTGGAAACAAGAGTATGATTGACGGTTAGTTCAGTTCAGTAAAAATAGATCCATGTGCCAATCCCTACGCTAGACCCCATGGGTGCCAGCTCTTGTTCCTTGAGAGGCTACAGGTTTGCAGTGGGAAATAGCATCAGTCAAAGCACAAAGGCTGCTCAACTCATATATGATTCTAGATATCTCTAACCATTGTTTTCAACACCTTGTTTGCTACTAGGGAAAAAGCACATTCTTAATTAGAACTTAGGCCATCAGAAACACATCTCTCTCCCACACTTGCAGCATCTTGTACATGCCTCCAGAAAGCTTGCTTAATGGAAACCATTACCCAATATGTTTATTACTGTACAAGATAAAAAGGAGTAACCTTAGGATATTTTCCAAATTGTGATCAACAGTGTTAAAGAGGTGTTGCCCAAGGGTTCCATGGCAAAATAAGTTAGGGAAACAGTAAGTCTTAACAGGGGTGTTTGCTGGAGAACTTCTTCAATGTCTCAGTATGTTATGTCTTTTACAACCTAAAAGGTGAAAAATGGTAAGAAGTAGTTTCTGAAATTCTTTGACTACAGAACCATCTTGTGCTGAGTATTTCTTTTAATGTTAGGGTAGCACAATCATTCTGATTTTCCCAGGGTTGAGTGAAGTTCTTAGCATATGTAATTTTTAAGACTAAAACTTAGATGAGTCTGGGCAAACCAAGAGAAGTTGGCCAACTTCCCTAAAAAAGTCCTGAGCACAGCCTAGAAGCTGTTGCTCAAGATCAACACCGTTGGGGGTTCTTGAAATTGAGAAGCAAGGATTGTTGTCTCCATGAAGGCAGAGAAAGGCTGAAATCTGCTACTACATCCCTGCTCCCTCGTCCTCACTGCCAGTTTCTGTGTGTGGGCTGGTCTTTCATCAAATGTCTATAAATTAGAATAGGTTGTGGTGGGCTCAACTTACCATGTCTTATAATACTCAAGAGTCTACATGAGAAGGAAATCTGTATTTTTCCTCCAGATCAGCTGAGACATAAGAAATCTTTGGTCTATCCAAAGTTCAGAAAGAAGAATTCTAGAGTCAGAAATCAATTAGATTAAATTAGAAGAATTCTTTATCTCCCTAGTTAACATCTATCTACCATGATGATTGAAAATTCTAGAAGACAGAGTCAAAGTAGGTAATAACTCTGTCTCAACCAGCTCATAATTGACCTCTACACTCCTCTTAGCCTCAGAAAGTGTCTCCCTGTAAACTGAATGTATCATGTCTTCATGTCTGGTATACCCACTTGAATCCATTTGCACCAAGGGTGTCCCTAAATTGTTACTGCCATCCTCAAATAGGAGAATTTTAACACAGTGTGTAGATTTCATGAGCCACAAGCCTTCTTTCACCTGGGTGCCTGTGTGCCCGTGTCTGTGAGTACATGAGCACACATCATCTTGAGAGAAATGTGGGGTTTGTGCACTTTATATTCAGGACCCAGGACAAAGCCATTCAAAAGGTGGGTGTGCAATAAATATCTTCTGAATTGAAGACAGCTACATGCTTCATTCTTGGGTTTGCAGTAATGGATAGTTTCATAGATGTTTATGTGATCTTGCAGCTAGCTCCCAAAAATAGACTAAAATGGGGAAATGTAGACAGATAAAAAAGAGGGTTGGACAGTTGGTTAAGAGACTAACTCTTGATTTAAGCTCAGGTCATGATCTCATGGTTCGTGAGTTCAAGCCCAGTGTTGGGCTCTGCGCTCACAACTTGTAGTCTGCTTGGGATTCTCTCTTTCCTTGTCTCTTTTTGCCCTCTCCAACTTGTGTTCTCTCTCTCTCTCAAAAATAAATGAACATTAAAAAAATAAATTTGTGGAGCACCTGGATGGCTTAGTCGGTGGAGCATCTGACTTCGTCTCAGGTCATGATGTCAACGCTTGTGGGTTCGAGTCCCACATCGGGCTCTGTGCTGACAGCTTAGAGCCTGAGGCCTGCTTTGGATTCTGTGTCTCCCCCTCTCTCTACCCCTCCCATGCTCATGCTCTGTCTCTCTCTGTTTCTTATTAGTAAATAAACAAAATTAAAAAAAAAAAAAAGGAGCGTTGGATCAGTGGATCCTTTGCCAGCCCAAACAGAAGTCCTTCCGTGGCTCTGGGAGTCTGAGGAGCCCAGAAGAAACTCTTTGTGAAAAAATCTCCCCAAATGAGTCATTCTATCTTGAGCACTAACTGCTGCTACTTCACTTTTTCAAAAGTCTATCTCCTAAAGTCACCTTATGTGGTTTTCAAAGCCTTTAAGTAGAAGATTCCATCTCTGTAGCAGATTCCTATGCAGATCTGCGACAGGCCTTGGTCCGAGCAAGGAGGGGCCTAGGACGCAGTCCTCCTGGGACTTTCTCCCAAAGAAGGAGGCCTCAGTCTAAGTGATGAGTTTAAGGGCAAATGTATCCTAGAGAAAGTACGTATCACCATCAAATTAATTAGGTCACGACAGAATCTGTTAGAAGTATTTCACCAACTGCTTATTTTTATTTCCTAAGCTGTGAGAAATTAAAATGTAAGGCAACAGTGGGGGCTCATTACTCGGAATAAGTAATATTTTACGTATATTGACCGTGGGCTTTCGGCAAGCAGCCATTAGCCAAAAGGACATATATACACACAGACTGGGAATAAGCTTCACTTTATTTGCACTTAGGTGTGTAATGCAAACCATCCCCACTGCTGTTTGTTACAGTCATCTTACTCCCAGGAGGTGCTTCTAAAGTCATCCCTGGGCGCCAGGTAGTAGTAAGTCATTAGTTATCACTCCTCATGTGTCCAAAAAAAATATGACAACTTAAAATAAGGATTAGAAGAGCATTTACCTAAAGAACGAAAGTGAGGAAAAAACAGCATCTCACAGATTATTGGCTAATTTGGCAGTTTATATATACTGGCATAATTGATTCTATCCTTAATTCACTGTAAGATTTTGTTTGTTTCCCTTGCTGAAGGGGAAGCATGAAAGAGTGTTTCTTTCCCCCAGTGGAATGCTTTGGGATATTTGTTAAAAGGTAATACACAACTCATACACACACACACATGCACAGAATTATTGTAGTCTCCACAATAATACAAAATAGACTAGCGTGTATATTTCGTGTGCTGCTTGTGAGACTGGTTTTTTGGTTAGCATTTCCAAAAACATTTCAGTTCATATTTATATTCATATTGTTTTATGATGAGAAGATGAATACTGTCTATGTGGAAAGATTCTCTACACTGGCCAAAATAAACCGTTTTAAAGTTCAAAAGAAAAGAGTGACATATTTTTCATTTTTGCCCGCAGGTTTGATGAAAATTAAAAGCAGACACTATGAATTCATAACGGGGGCAAAAAGCATTTACAATGAAGAGAACCCCTTGGGAAGCTCTTGCACTTCCAAACAATGGTTTGGGTGGAATTCATTTTTCTGCACATCAAATGTTTAAGAGCAGCTGTTTTTTGTTTTGTTTTGTTTTTTCCTGAAAGACTCTTGTTCCCCCCAAATTTCCTGGCATTTGTAGTGGCCTTTGCCCATGCCATTAAGGAAATGTGCCACTGATTTCTCAATGTGTTCATTAACTACAAATTTCATAAATTTCTTGTCTGTCGTTACTGCTACTTGATGATACAGCTCTAAACTTTCATGTCCCAGCATAAGGAACAATACCCTAAAATATCTCTTTTTATTATTGTCCAATAGAACCCTGCACAGCGTTAGGATAACTTCTCTTTCAAACAACTTAACCGTTCCCGAGGTAACATGTTTGGACAGGTAGTAGGTGAGGTCTTACGTTTAGAATGTAATTCTTCTTTCTTATGGTTGTGTGTCTTTCTCTGCATTTAAGCCTATAGATTCAAAGACTTGAAGGAAGCTGTCACAGGTTCTATTCAAGGCTTTGAATTTCAAGGGTTTGCTCTGGTGGTTCCTTGCTTTGGGCTCTTAAACATATGTCTTTTTAATACTAGATGTGGCTGAGTATCACGGTAAAAACCTGGCCCCACTGTGAGATTTGGAAGGTCATTTTAAGAGGTCAAATACTTCAAGTTCAAATGATAAAACAAGATAATTTACATACATGTTACTGCATTGAAAAAGGTTTCGTATAATTCAGCAAATTAAAGAGAAGTAAATTAAAGATGGTTGTCCATTATCAGTTAAGTTTCTGCTGCGTAACCATTTATCTCAAAATGTGGTGTCATCACATCTCAATTCTTTTTTTAGCTTACTGTTGTGTGAGTCAGTAATTTGGATTGGGCTCAGCTGGGTGATTCTCCGGTGTTCTCTGTACCAGTCACTGTATCTGTGATCAGTTGCTGGCGGTGTGGTCAGTTGGCGGGCCGTCTGGCAACTGGCTCCGCCCTCTTGGCCTCATTTACATTTCTCACAGTTGGCTAGGTGTGGACTGAGGCACTCTGGTTGTTTTCCATATGGCATCTCACCTTGCCGGTGGCTAGCCCAGGCTGGCAGAGAGAGAGTGCGTGTGCACATAAAAGCTGTAAGGCCTCGTGAGGCTTAGACTCAGAACTGACACAGATCATTTCCACTGCCTACTATTGATCAATGCAAGTCCCAAGTCCGGCTAAGATTCAAGGAATGCAGAAATAAACTCCATCTCTTCATAGAAGGATCTTCATTGTCGCATTGCCAAGGCCACAGATGCAGAGAGAGAAAGAATCTGTGGCCATTTTTATCATCTACCACAGTATCAGCTTTTTTGAGCCTAAGAAGAGGCAGTGGGACAGAATGTTGAGGGGCTGTGGCTGGAACCATTAAACTGCACTTGACTTTAGGCAAGATAGGAAACCCATTTTTGCTTTCATTTCTCTTTCTAAGTAGGAGTAGTCCTGCTGGTAGCTTTCATTCATGCCTCCTGCACAAATAAACTTCTAAAGAATCCAACTCTAGACAACTAAGCAGACAGAACCTTTGTGTGCAGAGAGTGGTGCCCCAACTTCAGTTGCACACAAGCAAAGCCTTTTCCTGGATAGAGGAGTGAAATAATGAGAAGCTTGGGGTGATTCTGAGGTTTGAGCCTGAGGCCCCGGAAGGCTGACATTGTCATTAACTGAAATGGGAATGATCAAATAAGCTTTTTTTTTTTTTAGTTTATTTATTTTGAGAGAGAGAGACAGAAGAGAGAGCACAAGGTGGAGTAGGGGAAGAGAGAGAGGGGATAGAGAGAATCCCAAGCAGGCTTGCACTGTCAGCACGGAGCCTGGAGGCAGGGCTTGAACTCATAAACCACGAGATCATGACCTGAGCTGAAACCAAGAGGTGGACGCTTAACCGACTGAGCCACCCAGGTGCCCCATACAGCAGCTTTGAGGGGAGTCTAGAAAGTCAGTTTTAAACCCCTTACATCTGAGATCTCAATTCAGCATCTGTGTAGAGATGCCAAGTAGGCAATTGAACACATGCATCTGGAGTTGGGGACAGCAGTGAAGGCTGAAAGTTTAGATCTGGGAATCATCAGCTTATAGATGGTACTGAAGATCATGAGACTAGATGATGCCACCAAAAGAGCAATACTGGTAGAGATGAGAATGTTCAAGGACACGGCTCTGAGTGCCTCCAATCTAACAGGCCAAGGAGAAAAGAGGAAACCAGCAATGAAGGCTGGGTAGGGAGGAAAGTGAAGAAAGTCGATATCTGGAAGCCAAAGAAGAAAGCCACAGAGAAGAGGAGGTCCCTGTATAAAATGCTGCTGACAGGTGAGCCACATGAGAACTGAGCGTTATCTGGGGTCTAGGAGTGTGGAGGTGCTTGAAGAAGTCTCGGTGGTGGACGTTGAGTCTTGGTGGAGCAAGGACTTGGCTAGCAGATTTTCTAGAGTGGACAGAAAAGAGAGATCGGAGACAGAAAGAGTAGAAAACCATTATAAGGATTTTTGCTGTAAAAGAAAATGGAAATGGGGCGACAGTTTGTAGGGTGAATGGAGCCTATATATTACTTAGAAATCAGCTGATAGAAAAATGGACAAGTAGAAGGAAAATGAAAGCATCCCTAAAGCATATCCATGACCGCTGAGAGAAGGTGGGCTCTTGTGCCCGAGGGGAGTTGCTGGCATTTGATAAGGACACAGAGAGTTCATCTAGAAAGAAACTGAGCAAGGACAGGCTGCTCAAGGCACCTGCCATGTTACCACCAGTGTGCATGAGGCCGTGAGTCAGTAGATGAAACAGAAGGTCATCTTTCCTAAGTCATTTGACCTTCAGATTCACCCAGCAGGTTGAGAAGGGGAAAGGAGGAAATGGGGGGGGAGGGGGGACATAAGCATTGAGAAAGTAGGGGGCAGGGATGCAAAGGATCCTAATCACTGAGGCAGAACAGAGGGCTGGGAAGTGCAAGCCCAAGCATGAGATTCACGTGTGACTCTTACAAGTCCTGTGACCTTAGACACATCACCTAATTGTTCTAAACCTCAGTTTGCCCACACGTAAGATGCTGGTGCTAATAGCATCTCCATCCCCAGGTTGATTTGAGGAATTCACCGAGACAACCCATGTGAAGAGCTGCACAGCCCACAGGAGGCACACGGTATTGGCTAACACCATGATGGTGGCGGCAGCTCTGATTTTCTGCGGGTCCATCTGCCCATAGTTTGAGGTTTCTTTTAAAGGAAAATTCACCTACCATAAAATTATCCACTTTAAAGTGTGTCATTCAATGGCATTTAGCATATTATCATATTGTACAACCATAATCTCTAGCTAGCTTCAAAAAATTTTCGTTATCCCCAAGGAAAACCCTCTGGACATTAAGCAGTAACTCTCCATTCCCCTCCCCCAGCCCCTGGCAGCCACCAATCTGCTGTCTGTCTCTGTAGATGTACCTATTCCAGTTATGTCATATGACAGGTGACCTTCTGTGTCTTCTTCCTTTCACTTAGCATATTTTCAAGGTTCGTTCATGTGGTAGCAGGTATCAGAACTTTACTTTTTTTTTTTATAGAGCGCATTATTTTTTTGAAAGAGAGAGAAAGCATGCAAGTAGGGGAGGTACAGAGAGAGAGGGGGACACAGGATCCTAAGTGGGCTCCGTGCTGACAGCAGAGATCCTGATGCATGATCTGAGCTGAAGTCGGATGCTCAACTGACTGAGCCACTCAGGAGCCCCAGAACTTCATTCTTTTTTTATGGGTGAAGGATATTTCACTGAATGAATAGACCACACTCTGTGACCTTCCATTCCATTCATTGACAGACAAAGCTATTTCCACTTTTTGGCTACTGTAAATAGTATTGCTGTGAACATTCGTGTACAGGTGTTTGTTTGAGTGCCTGTTTTCAAAGATTTGGAGTACACACCCGAGAGTGGGCTTGCTAGGTCACATGCCTGCGGTTTTGACAACGCAAAACAAGACTTTAGAGAATATATTCTCTCTCTCTCTCTCTCAGAAATAAATAAAAAACGTTAAAAAATTTTTAAAAAAGGGGCGCCTGGNGAAAATTAAAAACGTTAAAAATTTTAAAAAAAAAAGAGAGAATATGATATTCCGCTACTTCCCTCGACGACAATCTCCTAAAGTCAAGGACCAGACTTCACTCTTCTTTGTGTGCTGGGCTTTCAGAAGCAGGAGAACAGAAGGTACCAAGTGTTAGTGTTGCTTTCTCTTCAGTGTTTTTAGAGTCATTTAAAAAGTGGAAAAGCCCGCAGGTGGTACAAATCAAGAGGACCGCCAGCTCAGCTCACAGGCGGTGTGAGACCCTGCCTCTTATCTAGGCCGTCCCCCACCATGCCATCCTGTCCTTGCGAGTATTATAATGTTAGAACAAACTGACTTTTTCTCCATGGAGGGGCCGAACATGTCCATATTTATAGAAAATATACCTGCAGGGGCGCCTCGGTGGCTCAGTCAGCTAAGCATCCAATTTCAGCTCAGGTCATGATCTCACGGTTCATGGGTTTGAGCCCCACATCGAGCTTTGTGCTGACAGCTCAGAGCCTGGAGCCTGCTTTGGATTCTGTGTCTTCCTCTCTTTGTGTCCGTACCCTGCTCACACTGTCTCTCTCTCTCTCAGAAGTAAATAAACACTTAAAAAATTTTTTTAAAGAAGGAAAATAGACCTGGAAATGCTTCTCAGGAAGGTTGGCATCTGGATCACAAAAGGTAAACGCGTATGACAGTAGATGACCGACCACAGATGCTGCCGAGACATCTCTGGACTCTAGGAGAAACACATACATGCAACTCAGAGAGCTTCATGAATGAAGGAAAGAAACCAGCGAGTCCGAGACAAGTCATAGGGCTGAGTCCCAGGGGGACAGAATGGAGGGAGGGAGGAAGGCGAGAAGTCCATTAGACACAAACGTCCAGGGGCGGGTTTGACAGGCAGGCCAGTCCTCCAGTGGAGCCAGAGGACCAGTGGCCAGGAGACAGTGAGAGACGGACTCGCCAAACATCCCAGATACTGGGGAGCAGCCACCAGATGGCTGAGCTGAAAATATGAGAACAGTATGACTTTTTACTCAAGCTTTTACAGTCTGGGCCCTGCGTGAGATCCAAAGAAGAACCCACCCATCAGCCGGAAAGAGATTTCGGAAAGGAGTGTCTTAATGACATACTTTTGTTTTTGTTTTTCTGCAAACCTCCTGAAGCCAACTTCCAGCCTCTCCTGGCAGTTCCCTGAAACAACAGTTTGGTCACCAAGGCTTTTGAGAACTTGCTGTGGATGTGCAGTCCCTCCTCTTTAATTGAAGGCCACTCCCGCTAATTTGGTCTCCACAAAACTGCTTTAAAACTGGTGCACATTCCCCGCATGAAGATCTTTCATTTGCCTGAAGATGGTCATCAAACCCCCCTCCGCCTGCTCTTTTCTGGAACACACAACCCCAAGTCCTTGGACCCTTCGCCATGGAACTCACTGTCATCCTCTACAACATTTTTGTGACTTTGGTTTCTTCACCTCAGTTTTATTAGCGGCACAAATTAACAAACGCGCCTGCCAGATGTGGTTTCTAGAGGGGTTAGGACTGCAGTGCAACACTTAGAGGAAGCACACACAAGAGAGAAGGATTCCCTAAACCATTTCTGTTTTATTTCTGGCGTCTCGCTGTCATGCTGGCTTCTTCCCACAAGACGACTCCACTTCTGAAAATATTTGTTTAGTAAACTGAGTCCACTCCACCCAGCTCATGTTGCCACTAAACTTATACCTTGTAATCATCCCAACACAAGCAGCCATAATAGTGGCATCTAACCTTGTTGCCTTGTGCTAAAGCTCCCAGCAATCTGAAGCGGTAGGTCTGTCATTATGCGCACTTGACAGCAAAGGGCACGGACTGGAAGAGGCTCAGGATGATCCCATTCGTGAGTGGTGAGGCCTGCATGGTAACACAGCAGCCAGATCCTTGGGTTTCCCATCTTGAGATACATCCAATGCTGTATCCGCTTCTCAGTATCTATCTGTGGACTGTAATTAACACTCTCTTTTTTCATACCCACTTAATCAATTCATATTCCTTAGTAAATTTTTCCTTCAACAACACTATCCAACTTATCAAGGTCATTTTCAAATTTACACTGGCTGTCAGTCTTGAGAACTGGCAATTCCTTCTAACTCAGTAACACTGGAGTGTATTTGCATTATATTCTGTCCTAATATGGAAGCTGAAAAGTTTAACTATTAGATTATAGCTCTTAAAAGCCATAAGAGCCAACATTGTATCCCAGGCGCTAAGAAGACCTAAAAGGTGGACGCTATTGTTCTTTCCAGTGTTACAAATTGAGGCACAGAAAGGGTGCATAACTTGCCCGTGGTCACTAAGCTAAAAGTTTGCCTACATCTTTACAAGTAGCCTTAGATTTAAAAAACACTCTACAGGGGCACCTGGGTGGCTAAGTCTATTGAACGTCTGACTTCGGCTGAGGTCATAATCTCATGGTTCATAGGTTCGAGCCCCATGTCTCTGTGAGCAGCAGAGCCTGGAACCTTCTTCAGATTCTGTGACTCTCTCTTTTTCTGCCCCTTCCCCACTTGTGTTCTCGCTCTCTCTCAAAACTAAATAAATAAGCACTTTAAAAAATATATATAACTTGTTGCCACTTCACTCTTAAACAATCTTTTTCTAACCAGGAATTTTAGGGGAACAAAATGGATCTTTACAAAATGGTATTTATCCATGTTTCTAATGGTAATTTAGGTTTCTAACCTTTTGCTGTTAGAAAAACATGTTTCTTTAAAATCACTGTTTATTTTTCATTGTGAAAGAGTAATGAAGGAGACTTACAATGTGGTACCATTTGCATATCTTAACATACATCAAACCATGTTTCACATTGTTTCAAGAGGAGATAAAGCATAAAGGATGAGAACCAGCAAGTGCATCCCACAGGAAGCTTCACGCACATTTGTTATTTTTTCCTTAGGCTTGGTGATAGTAATACGCAGCGATTTTTACATTATCCTTCATCTCTTTTGGAATGCTTGAAATTTTCATAATTTTTAAAAAGAAGAGTAGAAGGAAATGAAGTGTGAATAAGTATAATACTTCATATACTTATAATAGGAAAACTTGCTGATCAGGGTGTCTCATTTCTAGACCTTGTTTGGCAACACACCAGCAGTTGAGATGGAGCAAGCTGCTTGATCGAGGCCTCTTTCCTCAACTACAGAAGCAAACATTTCACTAGAACAGAAACTGACAAATGATGGCCACCTGTTTTTGTAAATAAAACTTTCCTGGAACACACCTATGCCCATTTGTTTATATATAGCCTGTGGCTAGTTTTGTTCTACAATAGCAGGGTTGAACAGGTGCAACACAGACAGGGTGGCCTGCAGCGTTAAAATATTCACCATTTGGGGCTTTACAGAAAACATGCGCAGACACTTGCAGTAGAAAATCATCTTCCTTCCACACTAATATTTGAGCATCCCAGGATATAGCAGAGTATCCAAGGCTCGTGCACCAATGGTAGATTGTGGACACCAGTCTAAGGCACAATAAATCACTGTAAATAAGGTTGGAAATACAGAGAAGATTGAAGAAACTTTAGGACCTTGAAGCCATATAGGAAAACAACCCACTATTGTTCTGGGAACATATGGGCACAGATATCTTACCCTAAACGGGATGAAAGGTAAGTCCGTAGGTACCAAGCACAGATTGTAAGGGCTCTGACTGTGTGTGATGAGATTACAAGACAGACTATAAATGGTTATGCTTTGGGGGTTTTGCAGGAATGTTCTAGAATATCGGTACTTAATCTTTTCATAAAATTTCTCCTGTGAATAGAAGTCTCATTCCTTTATTCAATGCAATTCACCTACTAAAAGAGCAATACAAAATGGTGGTCAAGAGCAGGAATTCAAGAGTCCACATAGCAAGGACTAGAATTCCGGTATACACCCTTTCTTTTACACCTTGGCAATTCACGTAATCTCACTAAACCTCAGTGTGCTCTTCTAGCATGTAACTCATTGGGTTGCTGTGAGGGCTAAACAGATATAATTCATGGTATAGTATTTAGCATAACGCTGCATGAATGCTAGCCATTATTAACCAGATATGCTTAGGGCACAATACGAATTCTCCAATGGGTTTTAGAGAGAGAGGGCAAGATGGCGGAGAAGTAAGGAGCTCCATACTTGCACTCGCGCCCATACATCACACGAATTCTCCAATGGGTTTTAAAGCATAGCTTCTACTATCTCCTTCAGGACTAATGAAAGTGGAAGGCAGTGTCAACGTATCTGTAGCAGGTGGAACATAGGAAGCAAGGTTTCCTTGAGGTGGCCACACAGCAAGAGCAACCAAGAGGCGCAAAAGAAAAGCATTTCAGTGCCACGCCGTTATGAAGCCCACAACTCAAAACCGTTTAGACTGTCCCTGGCTGTTCCATCAAGAGAAACACAAGGATGTCTTCCTGCCTTCACGAATTTAACGCAAAGTCATGACATTGACATATAGCCAATTAGTGAGTCGTTGGAATGAAAACAAGCATCAGCAGATGACATCACATAAAGCGTTTATTTGGGGTAATTACTTACCTGCCCTAAACCTTCATCTCCTCACTGAATATCACTCTCCACCAAACATATCATACAAGCCGCATACATACAGTAATCGTCCCGGATCCGTAGAGGATATATTTCAAGCGCCCCCCTCCCCCCCCCAGTGGATGCCTGAAACTGTGGGCAGTACCAAACCCTACACATGCTATGGTTTTTCCTATACATACATACCTACAATAAAGTTTAATTCATAAGTTAGGCACAGTAAGAGATTAACAACTGTAACAATAAAATAGAACAATTATAATAATATGCTGTAATAAAAGTTATGTAAACGAGGATTCTCTCTCTTTCTCTCAAAATATCTTATAATGTACTCAGAATTCTTCCTGTGATAATGAGACATGATAAAACACCTGCCTGATGAGAATTGGCAAAGAAGAAGTCAAACTTTCACTTTTTGCAGACGACATGATACTCTACATAGAAAACCTGACAGACTCCACCAGAAGCCTACTAGAGCTGATCCATGAATTCAGCGAAGTTGTACGATACAAAATCAATGTACAGAAATTGGTTGCATTTTTATACACCAACAATGAAGCAACAGAAAGAGAAATCAAGAAACTGATCCCATNCGAGAACAAACTGAGGACTGATGGGGTAGGGGGGAGAGGAAGGGTGGAGATGGGCATGGAGGAGGGCACTTGTGGGGATGAGCACTGGGTGTTATATGGAAACCAACTTGACAATAAACTATTAAAAAAAAAAACCTGCCTGATGAGATGAAATGAGGTGAATGACATGGGCACTCTGACATAGATAGCCTACTACTGACCCTCCGAGGATACATCAGAAGGAAAATCATCTGCTTCCAGACCAAGGTTGACCATAGGTAACTGAAACCGTGGAAAGGGAAGTCACAGGTAAGGATGGGGGTGGGGTGGGGAGGACTACTGGAGATTAGAGTTTTCTAAAGAAAGTAAAAAGGGGGTAGATAAAATTAATTTTAATAATATACTAGATTTAGCCCATTATAACCAAAGTAATATTTTAGCATGTAATTAATATGAAAAATACACTAATGACATTTTTACATTCTTTTTCCTCCAAATCTTCAAGCTTGGTGTGTATATACAGTTTCTACACACCTCACTTAAGAATACTGCAATCTCAGGATGCCTGGGTGACTCAGTGGGTTGAGCACCCGACTTTGGCTCAGGTCATGATCTCATGGTTTGTGAGTTCGAGCCCCGCGTCAGNAAGAAAGTAAAAAGGGGGTAGATAAAATTAATTTTAATAATATACTAGATTTAGCCCATTATAACCAAAGTAATATTTTAGCATGTAATTAATATGAAAAATACACTAATGACATTTTTACATTCTTTTTCCTCCAAATCTTCAAGCTTGGTGTGTATATACAGTTTCTACACACCTCACTTAAGAATACTGCAATCTCAGGATGCCTGGGTGACTCAGTGGGTTGAGCACCCGACTTTGGCTCAGGTCATGATCTCATGGTTTGTGAGTTCGAGCCCCGCGTCAGGCTTCTTGCTGTTGTCAACACAGAGCCTGCTTCGGATCCTCTTCCCCCCTCTCCCTGCCCCTCCTCCAATCACAGTCTCTCTCAGAAATAAATAAGCATTAAAAAAATAACATAAATACATTAAACACTATCAAAAAATTGTAAAAAAAAAAGAATACTAAGAATACTGCAGTCTCAATAGCCACATGACTTGTGACTGCCATATTGGACCGTGTTGGTCTAGGACACACTCAGCTCTTAGGAAACCATTTATCCTGGGGCCCTGGGGAGCTCAGTCAGTAAACCATCCAACTTCGGCTCAGGTCATGATCTCATGGTCTGTGAGTGTGAGCCCCATGTCAGGATCCATGCTGACAGCTCAGAGCCTGGAGCCTGCTTCCCATTCTGTGTCTCCCTTTCTCACCCCTCCCCTGCTCACTCTTTGTCTCTCTGTCTCTTCCTCTCTCAAAACAAAAATAATAATAATAGACATCAAAAAAATTTTTTAAAGAAAACCATTGATCCTAAAATAGCACTTTAGCGATGGGAACAACAGCAAGGATGAAATCTATATGCCTTCAGTCGATATATGAAGATTTAAACCACACCAGTAAATGATATTTTATCTTGGCATATAATAAAAGAGTGGGAATTCAAGCTTGGAGCCCAGAATGATATCTGTCAGAAAGCGGGCCCCCTAAAAAGCCATCAAGAAAGGCTAATATTAGATGAATAAATATAACTTTCCGGTGAAAAAATTGAGTTCTTTCTCCTTAAAGAAAGGGTTACTAGCTTTTCTTTTCTTTCTTTCAGAAGCCTTTTGTAATTGGGCAAACATCTGAATTTTTAGCAAAAAACAAGAATATTTACAGCAGCTCTATTCATAACAACCAAACACAGACATTCTGAAACAACCCAAGTGCATTGCAGCGTGTGGATGGTTGAGCAGGCTGTGGGAGAGCCATCCCGCGGAACACAACTCAGCAATGGCAAAGAAGGACCACGTGAGACATGCAAAGGTTTGGATAGTTCGCAGGGGAAATATGCTGAGTGAGAAAGGTCCGTGTCTAGAAAAGTGCATCTTATATGGTTCCCTGCACACATTATCAAAAGAACAAAATAATGCAGATGGAGAACAGATCAGTGGTGGCCACGAGGTAGGGGTGGGTGGAGAAGTTGGGTGTGAGCACAAAGCATGGCAGGAGAAAGTCTTGTGATAAGAGCACACTTCGCTATTTTGTCCATGCTTATGCTAACACGAATATACACAGGTGATAAAATTGCATAGAACCTTATACACACACGCGCGCGTGCGCACACAATCAGTAACTGTGAAGCTGGTAAATGCTGAATGAACCTCTCTGGGTTGTACCAATGGCAAAGTCCTGGTTTGGGTGGTTATATAAGATGCAACCACTGAAAGGGACGAGGCGAAGAGTCTATGAGATCTTCCTGTCCGTTTGTGCTTTTTTTACAATTTCCTGCGAATCTGTAATTACTTTATACTTTTTAAAAAAGTACATTCCATCCCCACCCCCCGAATGAAAGATCCTTAGGCAAAGCAGCAGCCGGTTGGCAAAGCCAGGCCCTACAAATAGTGGCTCTAGTGGAAAATCCCAGAACTGTGTTCTCAGACACCCAGTGAAAAAGGAGAGGTGTGCCAACAACCATTTCTTAAATCCAGAAATTGACACAGGGGAACACGGAGAGAAATCGTTGGTTTTGTGCAAACCGAACTAATTCTGATCTCAGACCCCTGTCTTCCAGCTGTAGGAGTTTACTGCCTTCCCAATCCACAGAGTATGCTTTATGGCCTTAATGGGCCAAGTTGAACACAGTTTATCATGTGATGATGTAGCATCTAGTTTTGAAAACCCACAAGAAAATCATGGCAGGCAGGGGCAGCTAGAAAACCCATCCAATGTGCTTAATTTTCTGCTTTCATTAAAATTACAGCATACAATTAAATTGCTCTTTTTTAGACACTTTATTCTTTCAGAATACATGTTAAAACTATTCTTTTCCTAATGGTTGATAGAAACCGGATGTGAGGCTTAAAGTGTGAGTCCAGTTAAAACCAAACCTTCAGGGGTGCCTGGGTGGCTCAGTCGGTTAAGCGTCAGACTTCCGCTCAGGTCATGATCTCGCAGCTCGTGAGTTTGAGCCCCGCATCAGGCTCTGTGCTGCCAGCCCAGAGCCTGGAGCCTGCTTCCCAGATTCTGTGTCTTCCTCTTTCTCTGTCCCTCCCGCACTCACACTCTATCTCTCTCTCCCTCAAAAATAAATAAACATTAAAAAAATTAAAAACCAAAACAAAACTAAACCTTCAGAAAAATGAAAGAAAAAAGAAAAGAAGAAAACCAGCATAAACCCTGAAACTATACAAGTAAAGCACTTTGCATTTTTTGATCTGTGCACTTTCTAACCACAAGAGGGCTTCCTTTATTCCCAGCAGTAAGAAACAGCAGAATAGTCTTTAATTTGGAAGTTACAAACAGTTTACAAAGGGAAAAGAATCAAAAACCAAACGCCCCCCTAAACACCAAGACTTGAATGATGACACCATTTTGTAAAATGTGGAATTTATTGAAGAACTTCTGTGATATACACTTCAAAGCTCAATTTCCTATTTTTAAAGTTGGCATTCTACCTGACAAAAACGAGCCAACCTCTTATAAGGCAAATTCATGATTTCATTTCCCAGTTGGTGAAAGAAGTAGGGCCAAGTGCCGTCTTTATTTTTGCTAGTTTTATTATTAACATAGAGAGCTCAACATATTGCTTGGGCTCAATAAGCGCTCTGCAGTCAATGGCTCCTTATTCATTATTTAAGATAATTCTGTCATGCTAGAAAATGAATTTCCCTAAGTATGCCTCCCACCGCCATGCCAAACCCTGCTTATAGATTTCAGTCCATTGGGTTGAATACCAAATGTTTGGGAAGAAAGACTCTTAGTCTTCTTGAGATGTAACCCAAGGTTTTAGAACAAAAGAGGTAGAGACGAGATTTCAGAATACTGGGAGAGGGTCCCCTGGATGGGCACATAGACTTTGCAGCATATTCTTGTTTTCGGGATTTGCTCATTTGCCCTCAGCACTGTCTGGGGTTGCTCTCACTGCACACATGGGACTCCTGAAATTTAGGTCCTATTCCTCTGTTACTTGACCTTGACTGTCAGCTAGTAGAGCTAGAACACAATACCCCATTAAGCCGGAAGTTGGTATTATTTATTGATTCTTTACCCCATTGATAGAACTTTCCACATTCTATTAACGTTTTGAAAAACATATGCAAAAGAGACAGAGTACCTTTCTTTTTTTTTCTTTTTGCTAGTCCTCAGTCCCAAGGTTTTCTGGTGAACCAACCTGAAGGAAGTTTCCATCAAATTCTTTCATTTTTTTAAACTAGAGGATACAGTTGAAACCTGAATCAATGAATAGTCTCCACTTACATCTTTTTGGAGAGGGATCTGGGATTAACTGTCTCCACCCCCATGTTCACTTCTTTATGAGAAACGTGCAGCACCTGGAACTTTCTCTGTGTCTGCTCTGCCTCCCAATTCCAAGAGAAAGGAAGGCATGAGGAGGGATGAGACAGAGGGTGAGGTGAGGCTTGCCGGGAGGTGCCGATTTGTTTCCAACACTGTCCCCATCTCAACAGCTGAGAGCTAAGGTGGTCCCACGGGCTTCTGGGAAACATGACCATGATTTGCTCTGGGAAAGCATGGCCAGATTAACACATACAATTGCTGAAAATATAACCTGTGCGAAGGACACCCAACGAGGATTCTTGAGCTCCAGGTCTGAAGTCCTCATCAGCCATGACATACCTGACCTCCTTGCTGTGTACCCGTCCCATGCGATGTGAAATAAAGCAAATATATAACATCTTGCCTGAATAGTTTCTAAAACTCATCTCAGTACTAACCTCAACTGAAGACTCAGTTTATGCTAAGCACAGCCCAACAATTATCGGGCCTTGTGAAAAACAGAGCCCCAATGCCAAATTCTCTTTCCATGTGATTAAAAGGAATAATTTGGGGGCGCCTGGGTGGCTCAGTCGGTTAAGCATCCGACTTCAGCTCAGGTCAGGATCTCAGTTTGTGAGTTCGAGCCCCGCGTCGGGCTCTGTGCTGACAGCTTGGAGCCTGGAGCCTGCTTTGGATTCTGTCTCCCTCTCTCTCTACCCTTCCCCCACTTGTAATCTGTCTCTCTGTGTCTCTCAAAAATAAATAAACGTAAAAAAATAAAAAGTAAAAAAAAAAATTAAAGGAATAGTTTGCATGAAGACCGATCTGAGCACCTCAGCTAGAATTCACAGAATGTGATTTTTTTTTTTTTAAGCATAAGCATGTGACTAGCATCAATTCCCTAGGTGCGCCCCAGAAGATACAAAGTTTGAGGGATGGGCCCAGAAAGAAGGAAGTTTTAGAGTTTGATATTTCCAAGGGAACGTTCAAGTTTCCCAACCGAGTTCAGTCCCGGGAAAATAAGCCCGGCCTGGCTTTCATGCGGATTCGACGAGCTTGTTTGTTTTCTGTGTTCCTGTGTGTGATTTCTTAGAACCCTGTTGACTCTACCTTGAAAGAAAAAGCAGCAGCCATTTGAGCATAGGCTGCAGGGCTGCCGAACGTTGGATCAGCCACACTTTATGCATAAAATGAGATCACTGTGGGGGCCGTGCCGGGGGTGTTGTAAGGAGGCTGTTGTCGAGGGCACGGGCCTCCCTGGCCTTGTCTTCTTGGCCAGGCCAGGCCCTGCATGGCGGGGAACTAGGGTAGCGAGCCTATCAATTACTTTCTTCTGGACTGCTCGCTTTTCTTCTGTAAGTCTACAGACTTCCAGATTTCTTTTTTAAATCCTATTTGTGCGTTTAGTTGCCTAGCCAACCCTCTGAGGAGCTGTTGCCAGGGCTGGAATGGATGAGTTAAAGAAGGCAGAACTGATGCATGAGGAAGGGGAGGGACCGCTGAGGGGCCAGGCAGCGAAATAAACGTGTCACCATCCAAGCAGCAGGGGGCCCATTGAGCCCTCTAAATAAGAGACTCTCAGCATTGGAATGTCCTCAAGGTCATCTGAGGGACCACGCCACAGGCTGGTGCAGGGCCTCAAAATTTTCCTGAAAGGTATTTAGATGTTCGAGAAAGTTCTTGTATTTCCTCCTAGAGCTCTCCACTTTGCAAAAGAGATGGCCATTTTTATTTTGAGGGCTCCTTAAACAGGCCTGGGAAAATGAAATGACCTGCCAAAGATGACAGAGAGTCTGCTGGAAATTCAAGTGTTTTTACCTTTTCACATATTTCATTTTTTTTAAAAACAAGGAAGGGTATCTGGTTTCTTTGCAGTACACTGTGGTTTGTCATGTTTATGAGATTTATTTTCTTTCTGGATCAAAGTTTGCTGGGGATGGGGAAAGGAAGGCTTAGGGAACTTTTAAAACTCTACTTGGACAGTTAGGGCTATTTATTCTCATGAAGAGAAATATTTATTTAAAGAGTTGATTCATTATATCATAACCTTGTGAATAAACAGAGCAAGGGCCTGAGTGTGGAGAGGAAGTACATGGAATTAGTAATGAAAAGAGAGGCCGACAGTTATTAAACACCTGGTGTTGATAGACATTATTTCATTTGGTTCATCCAGCTAAATGCTGTGTCTCCATTTCATAGATGTGGAAACTGAGGCCTGGACACAGGACATAAACTACTTGGAGTTCATACAGGTAATAACATGATAGATCAAGGATCAGAACCTAGGCTAGCTCAAGGAAAGCTCTTTCCTACTTCACATGCTGTCATGGAAAGAAAATGGGGCTTAGACATTGGGGGCTGGGGTAAGGCAGCTGGTCAGAGTTTTAAACCCGGTTCTGTGCCCGGTTAACTGTACGGCCTTTGGAAATATCACTTGATTGATCTGGGCCTGTTTTCTCATAGATTAAGGTGGTTCAATTTAGGCATGGTGGAAACCTACCAATTTTTTTGGATAAACACAGTTCTATTCTGCCCACTTTGGTGATGCAAACCAACCTCAGATGTTTTAGCCGTTTGGAGAGCTTCTCCCTCCCGACCCTTCTACGACCCTCTACTCCTGTGTTTGCTGGAGGGGAGAGGAGTCCGTGGGGCCCTTGCATCTGGAACAAATCAAGATGTAATGGGGAGCAAGTGTGCTTGGATAGAAATAGGCTTTATCATGCTTAATTCTTTTTTATTTACTTATTTATTTTTGTTAAAATGTTTATTTCTTTATTTTGAGACAGAGAGCACAAGTATGGCATGGGCAGAGAGAAAGAGAGAGAGAGAAGGAGAGAGAGAGAGAGAGAGAGAGAGAGAGAGAGAATCCCAAGCAGGCTCCAGGCTGTCAGCGCTGATCCTGATGTGGGGCTCGATCTCATGAACTGTGAGATAATGACCTGAGCTGAAATCAAGAGTCAGAGGCTTAAGCCGCTGAACCACTAAGGCACCCTTTAATTCTTTTCTTTAAATGTTTATTTATTTTGAGAGTGGGGGGAAGGGAGGGACAGGGATAGAGGTGGGGGGGAGGGAGTGAAAATCCCAAGCAGGCTCCACACTCAGCACCAAGTTCAATGCAGGGCTCGATCTCATAATCGTGACGTCATGACCTGAGCCAAACTCAGGTCAAGAGTTGGACGCTTTAACCACCCAGGTGCCCTTATCATACTTACCTTAAGCATTGTTCACTAATTAATTAATTGAGATGTAATTTAATGGCTATCGGTGCCATTAGGAAATAGACCAGGGGTGCCTGGTCGATTAGGTAGGAGAGTGAAGGCCAGAGGCGGGGATCAATAATTGTTTCTTCTTTCCAAGAAGCTGATACATTTCTTGAAAACAGATTCTGGTTCTTTTATAGGGTCTAATGAAACAATGCACCTATTATTTTCCCATTTCATATTTATTTAATTGATACTTTTACACCCCCACTTATTTATACATTCGTTCATTCAACAAAAAAACTTATTAGTGTCCAGCTGTACGTGCCTGAGACCATCTAGGCGTGGGATCAGCTACAAACGAGATGTACACTTGCGTCCTCTGGAGCTTGCGTTCTAGCTGGGAGATATGGACTCAGTGCGATGCAGTGGAATGCAGAGGATCATTTGTGAAGGCTATAGCTGCCATGAAGAAATGAACCAAGGTAATGGCAGAGAGTAGCTGTTTCACACAACTCGGGGTTAGTAGGCGACTTCGAGTCACACTTGACTTTCTGCCCGTTGCAAAATGCAGGATTAACATTGCTCTATGGCTTGCAGCATGAACCAGAATTTCATTACCCATAGCTTTATTTATTCATCGCCTACTACGTACCAGGCACGGTCAGCACTGTGATGTTACAAAAATAAACGAGGCATGGATAGAATTCCTGATCTCTGGAAAGTCCTTGCTTTTAAAAGGTCTACACTGTTTTCTCCATTGTCATTGTACGCTCAAAAAAATGAATGCATCTAATCCATGTTAATAAGTTGTCATGAGTCACGTCTCAAGCTGATCTGAACAGGGGTCACTAGGCAGCTTTTAGTGAGGCGTAAAGAATCCCGCTCTGCTGGGCAAAGGCAAAGACTTTCTTCTTCCCTCCAACATTTCAGACACCTCCAGGGTCTCTCGGTCAGTTTACTGTCAGAGACTTAGCAAAATAAACTGTACGCTTGAGGACTTACTTTTGGGATTTTGAGATTTCCTTGAAAACACAGCATAAATAGTGTCCCAAGCTAATAAAATCAACACTACCATCCCCAATACTCTCTCTCTCTCTCTCTCTCACTGTTCCTCTCTCTCTCTGAAGGTTAACCATTGTAGCCACTAGTGGACAAAAGGCTTCAGATGTGTTCCACAGATGAATGTTTGATATCACGGGACAGGACAGAGCGAGAACAATTGAGTCCTCTTTGGCCAAAACTTTCCCATTAGTGTGTATCAGAAATGTGCACGCTCGGATTGCAGAATACGTAAACAGGACATAATGAGTTTTCAATAAATACTGCTGAGCCAGACTCCAAGTCTTTTGGGAGAGGTTTACTTGACACGCAGAGCTGGCTGGGGAACTTGAGGACAGAAAGGTGCAGAGAGTTGAAGTTCACGAATGGAAACAGGTGCACCAGGATGGGCTGTGACCACCATGCAAAGGGCAAGGAGGGGAGACTTTTCTTATGGGAGGGACCCAACAACCGATAACGTCTTTGCGAGAAATACCCATTTTATTATCAGAAGAATCAGGGTGTTACGGGGAGAGGGAAACTCCCCATATGGGAGGTTTGGGGAGGTTTGAAACTCTTTTCTTCTTTTCTTTAGTTTTTTTTTAGTTTTCTGTTTAAAAAAATAAAATAAAACATGTGGCATCTGGGTGGCTCAGAGGTTAGGTGTCCGCCTTTGGCTCAGGTCATGATCTCGCAGTCCATGGGTTCAGGCCCCACATTTGGCTCTTGTGCTGACAGCTCAGAGCCTGGAGTCTCCTTCAGATTCTGTGTCTCTCTCTCCCTGCCCCTCCCCTGCTTGTGTTCTGTCTCTCTCTGTCTCTCAAGAATAAATAAACATAAAAAAATTTTAATTAAGAAATAAAATAAAATAAAACAGGGGTGCCTGGGTAGCCCAGTCAGTTAAATGTCTAACTTCAGCTCCGGTTATAATCTCACAGTCTGTGGGCTTAGGCCCACACGGACAGCTCGGAGGCTGCTCGGGATTCTCTTTCTCTCTCTTCTTCTCCCTCATTCGCTCTTTCTCTCCCTCTCTCAAAATAAGTGAATAAACTTTAAAACAAAACAAAACACCTGAAGTTGAGGATAGTAAAGAATCTACAATCCCACACCTGGTCCAATTCAAATTTGACCCCAGATCATTTTCTAACTCATTTTGCCCCTTCAACCAGAAGGTACAACCAAGTGGAATACATTTGGTGTCAAGACATTTCTTTAAAGATGCTTACGTTCTAATAGACTGAAGTTGGTTTGAATAACTTCTTTCCAATTTTAACCAGGAACAAATTAATTTTCATGTACATTAGAACTTATTTTCACTTAGACTTTATTTTTTAAGATGTGGAAGGCTGAGCAACTGAGGGAAAGAGACAGAGGCTCTGTTCGCAGATGAAACTTGAAGACCTTGTCCTCCAAAGTCTGAAGAAACTGCAGAACAGACTGACCTGGGGAGCCCTGGGGCAGCCTTCTGTTTCCCGGGTATTAACTCACCTAACAAGTTAATAAAGTAATGAGCAAAAGGCTGCCACATTTGGAATACAACCAGACATTTTTTCCTTAGCACCTTGATGTCCTGGGTCATGTTCCCCAGAAGCAAAGCCTGAGACCAAGATACCAGCACTTGGGGCTTACTGAGGGGGTTCCTCTTTAGGAAAATGTCAAAGGGAATGTATTAGTTTGCTAAAGCTGCTGTAACAAAATACCATAGCCTGGAGGCCTTAAACAACTGAAATTTATTTTCTCACAGTTCTGGAGGCTGGAGGCCTAAGTCAAGATGTTGGCAGGGTTGGGTTCTGGTGAGGCCCTATGTTGCGGACAGGCTCCCTCCTGTTACCTCCTCATGGGTTGTTTCTCTATGTACATGTTTCCCAGGTGTCTCTCTGTGTCCCAGATTCCTCTCCTTCCTCTTCCTCTTCTAGACAGATTGGATTAGGGCCCATTCTAACAATCTTGTTTTAACTTAATTACCTCATTAAAGGCCCTGTCTCCAAATAGAGTCCCATTGTGAGGACGAGGAGTTAAGGGTTCCGTGTATTAAAATGAGAGAACACAATTCAGGGCATTATGGGGAGGGAGAGAAGGGGATCAAGAGAGAGAAAGGAGGAGAGGTGGAATTTGGTTTCTGAGAGAGTCTCAGCCTGGTCTACGGGGCGAGGGGGCATTGGTACCATCAGTCAAGCCACAGAGTGGTCCCACCATGAAGTGAGGAGTCTGGGTCTTTCTATGACCATACCTGTTACTTCACTGGCCAGCCACAGGATATGTCTGGTGGGGAGGGCATGGTCTTCAAGCATCTGCCTCATCATCTCCAGCAAAGACAACTCCTGTGAGCCAAGAACACTTTTCTGGAGAGTCAACCAGCTGTTGGCCTCTGTCCACTGGAGCACTCAACATCTGGGGGGCAGTGTCCCCACACTAAGAGGGGCCAGGCCAGGCACCAACATCACCCTCAACACAGGTGTTCATGGGGTCCTCTGTTTATTATAGAGACTTCCCAGTCTTCTATCTCCATTGGCTCAAGACCACCCTTCCAGATTCCACATGGGATATGGGGGTGCTGTGGGGGGAGGGGTGGAATGGGAGGGTCTGACCTGTTCGTTCCATCAGCATGTGGCACCACGATGGACCCAGTTTCCCCGGCCTGAATACTTGGCTTCTGGTCAACCACCAAACCTAACAGCTCCACCTCTTCATTTGTTTGCCAATCCATCTTCTCCCCATTCGTAAGGCCATTGCCGTAGTTCACGGAACTATTATTTCTCATCCTTATTACTAAAGAGTTTCTTCTCACATCTCTCTGCCTCTACCTAAACCCTAACCAATTCTCCCACAGCACCCAAATACAAACAATTCACTTCCCTGCTCAACACTCTAATGATGCTTTCCCTTCACTAGAGATAGTGCATCTTTAATGTGACTCACAGAGCCTTCCTTCCCTCTCAAGGCTGCTGCCTTCTGCCTCAAACCACCCCCCTGCTCTGTTCGTAACATCCCAATTACATTTAGCTTCTTTTTGGCCTTGGGCATGCAACATCCTTTCCTGGAAGACTGTTTATCCCAAGCTCCGCGGATACCACCCCCCACCCCCACCCCCAGCCATCAGACATAGTCCGTGCAACACTTTGTCTGGGCAATCTTGCCTGGCCTCCTAATTCAGTCGATTGCCTTTGCTACATATTCCTTTGCTCCGGCACCAACCACACTTAACTGCCACTGTGCGTTTAATGGCCCATCTCCCTTCCCAGAGTACCAGCTCTCTGAAGTCAGGATGGGAACCTATCTTGTTAGTCATCGTTCCCCCAACCTGGCTCTGCTATTTCATGGTGCGTGACCTGGGGCAGTTGTAACCTTCACGTGTCTCCGTTTTCCTATTTGTAAAATATGAATAATACACACAATGTTCTTCATCGTTTGGAGGATTCAATGACTGACTAGGTGCATAGAAGCTGGTGCTAAGAACAGCGTTTGGTGCGGAGTAAGGATGTGTTGGGGTGACTTATATTTCCATTGCTGGTAGGCATAGTGGTCACAGCAGTAGTACTGTATCCCTAGCACCAAGCAGAGTGCCCGGCACGTAACATAAAAAAACCCTGCAGGTGCTGGAAGGGGCCTGGCAGCCAGATGGGATTAATATCACCTTCATCATTTCTCCTGATAGTTTCGCGGACGGTGAAACCAGAAGCATGCGTGATCCCAGTTTCGGTCTTATCTCTGCCTTTACTGGCCTCCAAGGCAAATATTTAATGTTAGTTTGTAGTTGACACTAACAGCTTACATTAATATTAGATAAGAGCAACACAACAAAAACCTTCTCATCGGAAGAGGTGATTAGGTTACAGTGAACTATAATAGTGACGCCTGAAGTTAATCATTTCACGGCGTTAATACACACCATGGGAATATTGGCTAAAATCTCAGAAAACCCTGGCTCACCTGACTGTTTTCTTAAATAAAGTGCGGCCAGCAGGAGAGTGAGTCATCTAACTGCATCTTTTCCTGTGGTAGCTCATCCATCAGCTCATCCCTCTCCAGCCGCCTGTGACCATTCTTCGACATCTTGTCAACTCACACCCACGCTGGTTTCTGCTGACGTGCCAGGCTTCTGGCTTCCGTGGGGGGCAGGGGGAGTGCTTCCCACAGAACCACCCCATCCTTCTCTGGGGCTCCTCTTCTCTTCCTTCCCCCCTCCATCCAGCCCACTCTGCTGCACAGAACTCACTGAGATACCTTTGGCCAAGGTGCCAGCAGATGATGAAAACGTCTTTCATACAGAATGTGTCTAAGCCCATACATCCAGAGCCAGACGATTTTAGAGCTGGATTCCAAACCCGTCTCCCTTCCATCAGTGCAAAGGCAGGAATAGCCAGAAAGAGAATAACTTCTTTAAGGCAATTCCATATGCTTCGCATTTTCTCAGCAGCGTTTCTGTGCATGTGATTTCTTTCTCCACCTTCTCTCCACCTTCAATTACTCTCTTCTCCCCTCTGGTTTTCTTGTTTTTCTTGTTCTTGTTTTCTTTTTTCTTTCTGTCTCTCCTTCCTTTTTTTTTTTTTTTTAAAAATGTAGTCTATCTGCTTCAGTTCTGATCTCATTTCCTGTCTCCTCACTAAGGTCATGGTCTATTTGAGCACCTAGCCAGAATTTGGTGGAAACATATAAAAAAAAAAGTGGAAGGAAACAGACTCTGCTAGGTAAGGGCTGCCCACCCTTACTGTTCCGGAGCGTTCTGCCATTCACCCAACGCTCACAGACACAGGAACATGAGTCATCAATGAGACACTGTTGCCACCCGTCCTTCTCTCCCAAGCCTCCCTAAATAAAAAAAATAAAAAAATAAAAAAAAGAGGAAATGGCCTCTGACACTGGGATGTATGAACAAGGGTTCCACACACGGCACAAAGCATGAGAACTTTGGCCACGGACTTCCGCCCTGGTTATAGGATGCTGCTCTCATGTTTGGTTTTCAAACCTCAAATCTAAAGCAAATGTCACTTGAAGTATGATTTGTAACGAGCAACACAAAGGCTGATTCAGGAGGAAAAACAAAGACCAAATGGTCCTACTGTTACAGGGCTTCTGCAATTTTAAAAATAATTTTAATTTTTAAAGGAATATTTGGCAATTGAAAGAATGAAAATAAAAAGAGCTATAATTGTCCGTAAGATGTATAAAGCGATATTATGGAAGAAAAAAGGTCAATTAGCCACGCTGATCAGGAAAGCCGAAATGAGATGTCATTAAGCCTGCTCAGAGAAAAGTTTGATTAAAAATTGCCCAGAAAACCCCTCTCTAATTGTGAGATAGGAAAGAAGATTCTTAGGAGATCCTCTAGAAGTGCCTGGGTGGCTCAGTTGGTTACGGGCCGACTTTGGCTCAGGTCCTGAGCTCGCAGTTTGTGGGTTCAACCATGGAGCCTGCTTCGGATTCTGTGTCTCCTTCTCTCTCTCTCTGCCCCTCCCCTGCCTGTACTCTGTCTCTCTCTCTCTCTCAAAAATAAACAGATATTTAAAAAAAAAAGTTAAAAAAGAAACTTGTTAACCCTGTAGATTGAAATGAGAAACCTAACAATTAGACATGATGAAGACCAAAAAGCATTATATTTAAAATGAGGACACTCCATTCTCTAGCTAAAAGGGTTTCTAACCAGTTTTATAATCATTCGTTGCATTCTTTCCAGATCTTTCAGGACCATGTGAGTGAATGTGCATGGTGTCAGCAACCTTCTATTTACTCCACTCTGCTGTAGCTCACCAAGAGAAAAGGATCCTGAAGTCTCTTCTCCAAGCTTTGACCCCCAGGATGCCAAATGAAATATACTAAAATTTTGTTCAGCATCTATAAAGTCATCCCATGGAAAAAAAATTGAGGCAAACTGAAAATCAAAAGGACTAGAAATGACTAGAGTTTAGTCAATAGCTATAAAACCCCTCCATGGTTAAAAAAAAAATTTTTTTTCTGTCTCCTTTTACCCCACCAGCAGTGTAGACAGAATTCGTGTTCAGTGGTTGTTCAGAACAAGTTTGAGTTCAGAATTAACACACCGACTTCTGTTTCTTCTTCCGGTCTTCTCCACTGAGGGGACTTCTCGAAAAGAGGGCCCCTCAAAGCTCAAGCGGATAGTCACCAGCCCTGGACGGTGACTGTCCTTTACAGTCACATCTCGGCTTCATCACCTGCCATTCCCACGACCTCCCTTACAGACTTTTCTGGAACTGGCAGTAAACTGGCATTTGGTCTACTTGTGTCCCAAAGAAAATGCACATCTGTTTCAGAGTTTGAGAAGTAAATTCCCCCAAAACAAACCCTTTAAAAGTAGTGTGTGCGCCTCAGGGACAGGCCACTAACAGTGAAGAGGCATATCCATGCATGAATTGGCAATTCCCTGGGTTTTGAAATTCCCACCAGGGAGGCAGGCTCAGCAAACCAATTAACTAATTAAACCAATTAACCAAATGTGTAATTAACCTTGAGAACAGAAGTGTCAACAGAAGCGCCACAAAGAAGTTACCCTCCTCCTGCAATTGCCTGGTGGTCTTAAGCCTTTTAGTTTTCTGTCTTAAAGGCATATCCACAGAGGAAAAACACTCTCTGAGCACAGGATTAGTGGCCAAGCAGTATCACCTACAGAGGGTGAACTCAATGGCACGGCTTCCCACCCCAGTCCATTATCTGTAAATAAATATAGTGGAGTTTTGGAAGACATAATCCATGAGACACTGGTCCATTCATGGTCATTTCTTTTGAGGACACATGTGGCCATATTAAGAAAGTGGAAATAGCTAGAAATTCTCAGAACAGGTCCACACTTGGAAACGGCCAAGCACCTGGTAATTCAAACAATTGAGTGCAGCACAGGAACCAAGAAAGGAAAGATAAGATGTTTGTAAAGGCATGAGCTACACCCAGAAACCCCTGAGAAAGATGCACTTGTGTGACTATGAGAATACCTCACTCGGTGCGATTCTGACATGCGGAAATTCTTTTTTGCCAGAACAATAAATTAACACCTTGTCATAATTACTTTTCAGTTGCTCACCTTATAAAATTCTGGTTTTCAAGTGGCTTCAGTCTATTCCTTTAAGTAGCTTGCACTTAGGGGTGGTGTGCAATTCACTCAGAAAAAAAAAACTGACAAAAAATTATATGTTAAACAGCAAATAGATGACGCGGACCCTGGTCAAATACCTAATGATTGAGTGAGGCCGACTGAGACTTCGACCATTACTTACACTACTTACCATTCAGAGACACCGAAATCATGATGGAGAGGTACGTACAATCAAATCATTAACAAGAGAAGTGAAAGCCACAGCATTAGGAAATGCAAAGCTTATCAGGAGAATAAATATGTCTGTGAAATCTCATACTGGATTTTCTTGTTCTTCTTTCATAAAAGGCGCAGTTCTCGACGTTGACCTTGAGCAAGATCAAAGCTCACCTGTGCTAAGTCAGCACACATATTCTAATCCTTAAGTAAAAAGATACACTTGTGAACGGTAGCACTCAGCCAAGCTCACGGACTGTGCAGATAATCAGGAACTTAAAGAGCAATTTATAACTAGGCAAGGATGTTTAAGGAGTCGTGTTTCATTCACTAAACCAAAGATCCCGTTCCTGCCCCAAGTTCAGAGCAAGCATTTGGGATCATTTCAAGCACTATCTAGGCCTGTGTTTCCTCATCTGAAAAGAAATCAAGGGGTTTTGGAACAGAAAATCTCTATGAACCTCCTTATGATTCAAATATATTGGGTTTTTTTTCCCCACTGATTGTGGATGAGACTCTCTGACAGCACACACTTCCGCTCCTAGCTTTTTGGATCAACCAGAACACTGAAAATTTGGTATGAAAAGACCTTCTTAAGATAAAGAGATCGTGTTTCCCCGAGAATAATTGCCAGTCTTGTTGAAACCTTAGCCAGGGAACTTATCAAATAAAGAAACCACCTAGTTCCAGACCCAAGGCTGAGTCCAGGAAAGTCAAACCCAACGCCTCATGGGAATTTAGTATTACACAGTTGTTCGTCAAGTTGAGAGTCAAGAATGTGAATTTGTTTTTCAGAGATTCTCCAAGACCATATGAGCCGGCGCACACTGTTCTTTAAATATATAATTGAAGAAAACAAACTTCATCTCCACAAGGCTATGTACTGCCAAGTGAGGGACTGGTCCCCACACAATGTGCTCTTGTTTATCTCTTTCTTGCGTCTGAAACCAGCCATTGTCTATAATAGATTGAGCCCTGGCGATGGACGGGGCCTAGGAGGAGGCTGACTTCCACTTCTAAGCAAGGTGCTTCCCACTAATAACATGGATTTTTTTTTTTCTTTTATAGTTTATTGTCAGGTTGGTTTCCACATAACACCCAGTGCTCATCTCAACAAGTGTGCTCCTCCAGGCCCATCACCCCCCTCCCCCCACTCCTATCAGCCCTCAGCTTGTTCTCAGTTGAATCCATGTATTCTTGTACTGAGCACAGGATATGCATTTAATTAGGCATGTGCTTTGGACAGTAGAGGAAGCAGTTCTTCCTTAGCATGTCCGCCGATAGCTCTGTTAGCCTCAGTCCAACTGAGCAAGCCTGTCTAACCATTTCCTTCTACTTCAGACTGGGAGCAGGTAGTGCATGCCACCCAGATGTCCTTAAATATTCCCCTCTATTAACCCTGAATAGGACACCTCTGTAATCAGCCCTTTGAGGCTGCCCCAAGTTCTGTCCTAAGGTATTAAAAGCTGGTCTAGGCTTACCTACTCCAGGGATGGATTGACTAAATACCAGCAAAAATCCTCAAATGACTGCTGCATGCTACTTACAATGTATCAGGATGGCAAGAATATAAAGATGCATAGAAAATGTTGAGGATGGGATTTTAAAAAAAATAGGCCAGTCANACCTTAGTTCTCAACCTGCCATATCTTCATTCAGCCTTTCCCATCTTCTATGCAACACTTTTGAAGAATATTGATGCCAAGAAATCCAGAGACTTCCTGTGGTTGAAGGTTTCTTCTGGAGAGCTTCATGTATGAAACCTGGGTGTTCAGTTAAGGTCCCCTTCCTAAAATCGATAATCATAACTTGGTGGCTATATCTAGAAGAGCAATCCTTTGTTGTGTTTATTTCACCATTTCTAACTTCATTTTATGTCCCCTGTGTGTTTTGATTCCAGAGGGTAGTAGTAGCGCCTTGGGTTTCCATCATCTTACTAGGATTAACAGCATATATGTTTTAGGAGTGAAAAAGTAGAACACTACTGAAGACCATTTATAAAAACACAAAAGTTTGTGCTTGAAGATCCATGCTTTTCCCCTAATAACATGGATTTTATTCCATCCACCCCCATGCAAATTAAGGATGTTTGTACTGACAAGGCATGAATTTGTTGATAACCATAACATTTGATAGACTTAATGTATTAAATGTAAGATGGTCAAATGTTTTCTAAATTCCACTGAAAAAGTTCTGAGGCAGTGAAGAAAGAAAGGAAAAGTGAAGGCCAAGACATATAACATTTAAATGTATAGAAACATGGCTTAGGCTATTCAAGCTGCTATAACAAATGCCATTGGGTGGCTTATAAACAATGGAAATATTTCTCGCAGTTATAGAGGCTGGGAAATCCAAGATGGAGTCACTGACAGATTTAGTATCTGGTGAGAGCCTGTCTCCTGGTTCAGTGCATAGATGGCCTTGTTTCTGGTGTGTTCTCATATGGCAGAAAAGGGGGAAAAAGCTGTCTGGGTCTCTTTTTATAAGGCTGCTCATTTTATTCACGAGGGCTCCACCCTGATAACCTGAGTACCTACCAAACACCCCACTTATGTTATGATTTGAGCATATGAATTTGGGGTGGGGGGAGGAGAGCATAAACACTAAGTCCACATACAAACATGCACATTTAAAATGCTATTTCTCAGGGCACCTGCCTGGCTCAGTCGGTTAAGGTCCGAATTTGGCTCAGGTCATGATCTCACGGTTCGTGGGTTCGAGCCCCACGTCAGGCTCTGTGATGACAGCTAGCTTGGAGCCTGGAGCCTGCTTCAGATTCTGTGTCTGCCTCTCTCTCTGACCCTCCCCTGCTCACACTGTCTCTCTCTCTCTGTCTCAGAAATAAATAAAACATTTTTTTAAAATGCTATTTCTCGAGGCGTCTGGGTGGCTCAGTCAGTTAAGCCTCTGACTTCAGCTCAGATCGTGACCTCACAGTTGGTGGGTTCGAGCCAGCATCAGGCTCCGTGCTGACAGCTCAGAGCCTGGAGCCTGCTTGGGATTCTGTGTCTCCCTCTCTCTCTGCCCCTCCCCACTCATACTCTGTCTCAACTCTCAAAAAGAAATACATGTTAAAAAACATTTTTTTAAATGCTATTTTTCTTGGACTCCTATTAATTCCCTAAACAATGACTTCTTGAACAGTTGCTGAGTGCCTGCTTAGGTCTGGAAATATGGATAGAATTGAGGATAAGTAAGTCAGCCACAATTCATACCTTCAGGGTCGCNAGGAGTATGTTGTTTCTTTTAAACAGTGAATGCCAGGAGACACAGGCGAATTTGGTAACATATTCAAGGATACTATAATGTACACGGGTTTTGAAGATCATTTATAAGACAAAGGCAAATTAATTTTTAGGATCCTGAGCATTCAGAATGCCCTGGCATATTAGGATCAATGTTGAATATTTGCCATTAGAAAATAAAATGATGGTAAGAGTTTTGAAGACGACACAGCCCTCATTTGTTTGTCTTTTACAGACCTAAAGAAACGCTAACAAGTTTGTTTATGAAGGTCTCCAGATAATATTTTTTTCTGACAGAGGGAATATAGAAACAAAAACTAGAAAGAAGATATTCAGAGCCTTTTGCAAGTAGGGAGTCGGGAGGCTGGAATCTCATCCCCAAAACTGACCGGCCACACAAAAGAGGTCAAACTACTTCCTGGGGGGAGTCCAGAAGCTTGAGAAAATTTCCAGAATTCCTGAACATTAAAAGCAGGGTTTCCCAGAGGAGGCAGGGCATGGCTGGCCCTCTGCCTGCCACTGTGACTTTCCCTTCATCTTTTCTCCTCAGCACTCACTGCCCCCTTCTATGGGACTCAACTTTATCAAGCATTTAGTCGCATGAGCCGAAATGAACATCTGATGTTGCAATGTAAAAAAGTTGGAAGCTGGGAATACAGTGACTCTCCCTCCCCACCTAAAAAATTACATGGACCTACGAGCCCTGACACATACTGACATCATAACGTGTAATCACTCCTGTTATGCATTTTGGCCAGAACCGTGATTTACTCATCTCTCTCCCCCTCCACACATACATTTGAATGGATTGGTTGTAAGAAACGGAGATTAGGAAAGTTCCCTTTTGCCTCTGCAGACTGACTTTCAGGATAAAACTAAAAGAGCATGTCAGCCATTCATCATTTCCAAGCTAGGACAGGAACAATGAGCGAAACGTAAGAGATGATGGGTCGGTTGTATTTTAGATTTTCGGACTAGATTCACTTTCTGAAAGCTAAGGCCTCTTTTCTCCTAAATGATATGCAGCCCTCTCCCTGGAAGTTGGTGCAATGTAGCCAAGCTGCATTTAGACTCCACCCCAAATGTCACAGAAACTTCCAGAGAAAGTCTGCAGACAGTGCCATTGCATATTTGAATATTTGCTACAATACTGTTTTCTATGACAAAACACACACACACACACATGCACACACTGTTAGAGCGTCCCATAACTCAAGTTTTTTTCTAAATAGAAATAAATTTCTGGAAATTTCTCTCAGAGGAGAATCTCACTTCTGCACAAGATGCACCGCATATACTGACTGGTGAAGCAGCTTCCTTGAAAATAACCCCCTTTATTCATAGGATTTGAGAACTAGCACTGGTAAACAAAGCTTGAAATAATTTCTCCTCCACATAATCTCTCTTAAATGGACCTTTTGATTTATGGAGAGAGTAATCATAATGTAAGCTGTGCTGTGGAGAGAACATATGTAAATGATTAGGGACGATCAGGGGTGTCTTCACGGTCTATTAACTCTGATGTATGATAGGCTCACGGCGGCTGCTAACCTGGATGGATATGTCTGCGTCGGAGTTGATATTTGCATAAACTCACCCCACTTCATCAACAGAGCTGAGGCATCAAAACTTCAGTGGAGAGACAGTGAAATACTGATACTACAGCAACACGCCACCTCCACTTCCACCTTGACTGAGGGAAGGGAATATGAGTCCAAGACAAAGGGGCCACAGTTACTTCCCTAATTGTTAAGGAAATGCTGGCTTGGTTTCATTGTGCTTCTTCTGTAATTAAAAAAGAATCTACAACCATTCTGTCGTTACAGACCCAGGGAAGATTTTTGTAACCAAAAAGCAAACTTCCCGGAGCTTCTAAAGGCTCTCCTACACTTAAGTCAATCAGTATAAGTAGGTCTCCTCACTAAAATTAGTGTGTCTTTATGATAAGTTAAATACATGGTTATCTAGCACAGAATATGATTGTTTCTCCATTGAGAAGTAATTAAAAAGAAGTTTTTTCTAAATTGAATAAGCAAAAGCTATCCACTTGTACCATTAAAGTATTGACTCTAAGTAAGATACACTGGAACTAATTTGAGTTGCTGAAGCTTTTGAAGATGTTTAAAATTCTTTAGAGTTATCATTCCTATATGCTGTCATGCATGGAAGCATTGTCGCTAATTCAACTGAGAGATAAAAGATTTGTCCAAAGTATAAGCTAAGTGCAGAGAAGAAATGGTTTTCTTGTTCTCTCTCTCTTCCTCTCTCTCTCTCTCTCTTTCTCTCTCTGTCACACACACACACACACACATCAAAGAGTGGGGCAAGGACTCATTTCATTTTAAATGATTTTTAAAAATATTTAAGGAAACACTTATGAACAGGAAAAAATCAACGATTAGAAAATAAAACTATAAAAAGGGGGAAGAAAAGGAATTCACAGTGACCTGGGTGGAAAGCCCTTATGGAAAGAGTCTCAACACTTTTAGTCTCCCATTAAGGAAAAATTCTGAGCAATTGATTGAAGTGTTGAAGTGTCTCCAAAGAGAAAATGTGGTAACAGGGTTCATCATAAATACCTGTAAACTGGTGTCAGATCCTTGGTACCCAGCAGGGCAGGGGAGTGGGGAGAGTTATGTTTGGTGCTGAAATGGAAACTATATCCCACCTCATATGAAGCTTGCTTCATCTGAACATAGATTGGTGCTCTCCATTTGGAATTAGGTAGACAGAGACACATTTTTTTTTAATGTTTTATTTATTTCTAGGAGAGAGAGAGAGAGAGAGAGACAGCATGAGCAGGGGAGGGTCAGAGAGAGAGGGAGTCACAGACTCTGAAACAGGCTCCAGGCTCTGAGCTGGCAGTCAGCACAGAGCCCGATGCGGGGCTCGAACCCACGAACCGCGAGATCATGACCTGAGCTGAAAGTCAGACGCTTAACCGACTAAGCCACCCAGGCGCCCCAGACAGAGACACATTTGATTGTCTTCCAAAAATGAGATTCTCAACTATCCACCAGTCACCCCTCCATCCACTTCCTTCAGGTTTAGGGCAGAGGGCTGACTTTGTTAATTTCCCATTTCTCCATGGTGGTCCCTGGCTGTGAATTCTAAATGAGCTTCCCCCCACCTCCTCCTCGTTTCTCATTTCCATCCCCAAAGGTAGTCTGCCAGCTTGCGTAGCCCACATGGGTTGACATGGCACTCAGGTGCCATGGGCAGGGTTGACTCTACTCTCCCACTCTTGAAAGAGGCAAAGTAACTCAGTGCCCTCACCTTCTGTCCTTCCTGTTGCCAGACTGTCCCTATGCCCCAAAGTAGGGATGGATGGAATCGCATCATCAAGATTTAAAAAACACAAGGAAACATCTTTCCATTCCTATCTCTTTCTTTCGCCAGCCATTGTATTAATAAGTGAACATGTACACAATATTTACCACTCGAATACCTAGCCTTTTGTAGAGAAAAAGTCCCTACGTCATGAAAGTCATTTGACCTAGAATCAGATGGTGAATGCACAAGGCTTCTCCGCTAGGCTGTAGCAGATACAGCTCTCAGCCATGGTTAAAAGTTACTACCTTGTAAAACTGTTTCAGTAAGAAACTCTCACTCTGAAATGTTGGTGCTTGATTGTCAACACCAGACTCAGTGGCTTTTTACCCCAGATGAACTGTTTCACCAACAGCCATTGACTATCTCCACACCGGTAGTCATGCTGTTCTATTGTCATAACCATTGATTCCCTCGATAAATGTAAATTGTACACTAGGTACATTATTGAACCACCCATTTAAAAGACTACCCTGGCAAATCCTTTGGCAAAGAAATGAAAATTGTTATGACAAACTCATGCCCAGGGCACCTGGGTGGCTCAGTTAATTGAGTGTCTGACTTTTGATTTCAGCTCAGGTCATGATACCAGGGTCACGGGACTGAGCCCTGTGTCAGGTTCTATGTGGAGCCTGCTTGAGATTCTCTTTCTCTCCCTCTGCCCCTCTCCCCTGCCCATGCTCTCTCTCTCTCTCTCTAAAAAATAAAGTAAAATAAAATAAAATAAAGTAAAATAAAATTTAAAATCATGCCCTTCTATTTTATGTCTGTTTTATAAGTCTATTGTTTAAGGTTACTATGTTTGCTGAAAGTGGGGCTTGCATGTTGATTACATGCATTTTCTCTCATCAGTCCAATACCTTATTGCTATTTATTTCCTGCCCTGGGAGTGAGTAGACCTCATGGTGATACAAAACATATGCCAACAACTATCTTTTTTAATGTTTATTTTTATATTTGAGGGATGAGGGCAAAGAGAGACAGAGACAGAGACAGAGACAGAGAAGCCAAAGCAGACTCGTGCTGTCAGTGCAAAGCCCAACGTGGGGCTCGATCTCACGAATCATGAGATCATGACCTAAGCCAAAGTCAGCTGCTCCACCGATTGAGCCACCCAGTCGTCCCACGTATGCCAACAACTATTTAGGAGAAACCAATTAAGAATAAATTCTGTCACCATTTAGGCAACTCCTCACGTAAGACATCGGCAGGTAACAATCAGAGACAGTGTGCTATTGTTCCAAGATGTAGTCAAGATTCTGATTATCTGGCTTTGATTCTCAGTGCTTACGAAAGTCTCTAACCTTTGGATCACACTTTAAAAAATAAATACATGATAATAATAGCACCTTTCACATTGAGCTGTTATGAAAACGTAGTAAGATAATGAACATGGTAAGTTTAGCACAGTGCCTGGCACTTAGCAAATACTGAGTAAATGCTGGCGAGCATTACCAGCCAGAAGACCTCAGCATTAAAAAAAGAAAAAATTATGGGGCGCCTGGGTGGCTTAGTCGGTTAAGCGTCTGACTTTCAGCTCAGGTCATGATCTCGCAGTTCGTGGGATCGAGCCCCGCGTCGGGCTCTGTGCTGACTGCCAGCTCGGAGCCTGGAGCCTGTTTCAGTCTGCGACTCCCTCTCTCTCTGACCCTCCCCTGCTCACTCTCTCTCTCTAGAAATAAATAAAACATTAAAAAAATTTTTAAAAAAGGAAAAAATTAGAAAATACTCTGAAATGGCTCCAACGGGACTCTGGGAGCGCATGTAACATTTCTCATGGCGGCCCCAGGGCCTTCCCTGTGAGGCCTTACCCTCTTTGCTAGCTGCAGGAGAGAGCTGAGTGGAATCAGAAGTTTCCATGAGCTTGGAACAGAAGCTGGCAGGAGCCGTGGGCCTCCATCCACCTTGTGCCAAGCGGAGCATTAACAGGATGCGGAGTCATCTTCCGTGGCCCCAGCTGGCTTTGATTGTGCTCTGATGACGTGGCCGTTGCAGATGCTAAACTGAAGGCATGTCTCAACTTCACCTCTCCAATGTGAGGTTGTTTATATTTGCCCAGTACTTCCCCGTCTCCTTGGGTCATTTAAAGATCGTGCCAATGCTTGTTTCTTTTATCCAGAGAGAGTCTTCATTAAAGATGTTTGAGAATAGTTACTGTCATTGACAGTTTACGGATCTGGAAGATAGTTTTCATAGCCACGCAGCCTTTTCCTTCCCAAAGTCTGGCTCCACAGAGAGAAGTGATCTTTCTAAAATCTAAGCAAGATCTTGCTACTCCTCTGTTCCAAACCACTGACTGCCTTCGTGTCAGAGTAAAAACCAAAGGGCTTCAATGGCTCACAAGTCCTTAGATGACACTACAGAATCTCCATACACCTCCGCCTCATCTTCCTCTACTCTCCTCCTTGTTTGTCTTTGAATAGCCCCAAATATGCTCTTACCTCAGGGCCTTTGCACGTGCCGTTCCCTGTGCCTGGAATGCTCCTTGTCCCCCGGATATCTCTCAGCTCAGTTCCTTGCTTCCTTCTTTTCTCAAACCAAATGTTACCTTATCATTAACATTACCAGTAGAAGGCAGGTCTTCTACTATTCTATGTAAAATAAAACTCTTCCTCTCACCCCTCTTTATTTTCTTACTCTGCATTCATCACTACCTTATATATTATACATTTATTGATTTGGGAGGTGAGGTTGGCTCTTGCACTAAAATGTAAAGTCGATAAGACAACTATTTTGTTTGCCTATGTATCACCAGCACTTAGACCCCTGAAAGCATTTAGGAGGTGTCCAAAAAAATGGTTATTGAATGTGGAAAGAACCACTCCCCAAGGGATTCCACAGCAAGTGATCAGCCTACTTCTTGTTCTTAACTTTCTTGTACTTTTTCCCTTCCATACTTGACACACATGACTCCAAGTTTCTTTTTCATCAATATTCTGGGATATACTCTATCATTCTCCACTCCCTGATTCTTTTTTGCAATCCTCTATAAAACACTGTTGAACAAACTGAGCAAACCCATCCTCTAGCCTCATAAATGTAAATCAAAATGTGTCCCAGAGCTGAGCTTAAAAGAAAACACGCTTTTAAGCCCAAATTAGCACACTCTTTTTGCTTCCTAAGGCTTCAAACCACCCCACTCATAACAATGGACATATTATTTGCACTTTTGATAATGGTGCATACAGGTAGCAGCCCTTCTTTGGATTTTGCCTCAGCATTTCGAGAGTGTGCTGGAAGTGCTCTGATGAAATGTGCTTCAAGCAAGGTGCATTAACTGTCCACATATGGCAAATCCTGTCGGTATAACTCCAACAAGTAGGAGGTTTGAATTGAGTTATATCTTCCTTTCTTGTTCCTTTTTAAAAGCATTGACAGGGCGCCTGGGTGGCTCGGTCAGTTGAGCATCTGACTCTCGATTTCAGCTCAGGTCATGATCTCACTGATGGTGAGTTCAACACCCACACTGAGGCTCTGCACTGGCTGCATGGAGCCTGTTTGGGATTCTCTCTCTCCCTCTCTTTCTGCCTTTCCCCAAGTTGGGCTCAGCTCGCTCGCTCTCTCTCTCCTCTCTCTCTTTCAAAATAAATAAATAAACATTAAAAAAAAGCATTGACAAAGCATAGGGTCTGTAGCCAATACAGAATTTAAAATTTCTATGAGCACAATAAGGAGAGAACTGGATGAAACGTCAACCGGGTTCCACTGTTAAAGGAAGGAAGGTTGACAGAGAAACAATTGCCCTTACCTCAACTTTCAAGTAATAATAACAAGAAACTTCTCAGAAAGAATGATAACAATGAGAACACAGAAATCTCAAAGAAATGAAACTAATAGAATTTTATGGTTTTAATTCACAAACATGCTAGAAAATTCTGGGCCTAACAGGCACCAATTCTTTTCCCCATTTTTCTACTCTTTCTTTTAACAAGACTGCCTTATACTGAAGCACCTGGGTGACTCAGTCAGTTGAGCAACCGACTCTTGATTTCAGCTCAGGTCATGATCCCAGGGTCATGGAATTGCGCTCCGCATCTAGCTCCATGCTGAGCATTCTCTAGCTCCCTCTGCTTCTCTCCACTGCTAATGACCTCTCTCTGCCTCTCTCTGCCTCTCTCTGTCTCTCTGTCTCTCTCTCTCAAATAAAAAGTAAAAAAATAAAAATAAAATACTGCCTTCCTCTCCTAGAACGTCCCTTACCCTTGGGGAGGAGATAAAGAAGAGAAAGGACACTAATGCCCTTCAGCCCCTCCAGGTGCTTGCTAACTAGGTTCAGGGCTCCTTACCTGGCTTCACACCTGACTCTAATCCCTACTAGCCTTGCGTCCCTGGGTCGCTTCTCTCTGCCTAATAGAAATAATAGTAATAGCGTCTGCTTCTAAGGAGCAGGGGGAAGGATTTCATGAGTTAGTAAATGCAAAGCACGCAGAATATTGATCGCACATTGGGAGTGACCAATAGTTGGTAGCACGTATTCCCAGGAGCTCAGAAATTTCTTTGCGTCTTACTTGTAAACTTAAGACCAAGGATTTGGTGTCTGTGTTGACTTTCAAGGGACACAAGCATTCTCTCCTCCGAACTTCAGCTTCGTAGCCCTCACCCAGAGGCAGAGCCACACAGCTGCCCTCTAGCCCAAGGATGGCTCTGCTCAAATGGACCCTCTCCTCTGGCACCAGCAATGTGTCAGGGGGTGTCTTACTCCATGTCGTGTATTTGTGAAGAATGGTATGCAATTTAACATCCTGATGAGACTGTGCGGAAAGTGGTTAAATTGGGGGATTTTTCTGGAATTTTTCTGGAATGCACCTATTTGATGCAGCTTTTTCTCTCCACCTACCAATTATTACATCTAATTAAGATTCAGTTATAACAGCTTCATACAGGTATGTCTCTGTACCTAGATCCTTGCCATAGAGAAAATACATACACTTCCAGAAATAAACTATGTAGAGGAAGATCTTAGCTCAGTTCCTCCACGCTATTTTCCCCCTGACCCAGCTGGCCCTGAATGGAATGAATGAGATGAGAAGACATGGTTCTTAACTCCTGACACAAAGCAGGATGGGGTAGGTTCCCTGCAGCTCGAGAGGTTGATGCCGTTGCATTCAAGAAGCCACAGAACTGACAGCCAGGCTGAGTATCTGCAAAGGCCTCAGTATAAAGCTAGAGGATGTGTTCATATAGTTTGTTAAACAGTATTCCATAGAGTATTGCTTAAAATACTACACTGGTAATATTGTATAACTAGATGCATGCTGTTATAAAGGATGAAAATGCAAAGGAATTGAGGGGCTGCCTTCTCAGGAGGAGAGGAAGAAATGGTATGCAGTTCCGGTCAACATCTTTACAGAAACACCCCACACAGCGCAGCAATGATGCAGCCTAGGGTACAAGGGGAAATGAGCCATCTTGAGTGCTATGACGTGCCAAGGCTTACGTACCAGGAATGGTATGTAAGTTATTCAATCGTCAAACAACTACATGAGCTAGCTTTCATTATCTCCACCATAGTAATGAGGAATCTAAGCTGACAACGTTCAGGACATAAAGTCAGGGTATGACAAAGCGAGCCCTGACATTCTTAACGTCACTGTAGCACTGACTATAAAAACACCAGTTCCCTCTAGGAGGATTACTGCTACCTGGGTCTGCATGTGATGGCCAAAATTTTACCACGTTGAAGATATCCACATCCTAATCAGGAGAGTCTGTGAACAGGTTATACTACATGGCAAATGGAAATCAAAATAAGGGATATCAAACAAAGGGGGTCATAAACTGACTTGGAAATGAGGAGATTATCCTGGATTATGATCTGGGTGGGTTCAATGCAATCACAAATGTCTTTATAAGTGAAGAGAGAGGCAGGAGGACCAGATTCAGAGGAAAAGATATGATGAGAGAAGCAGAAATAGAGAGATTTGAAGATGTTCCATGTCTGTCCTTGAAGGTGGAGGAAGTGACCGCACACTGAGTTCAGGGAGCCTCTCGGAGGATGAAACAGGCAAGGGAGCAGACTCTTCCCTAGAGTTGCCAGAAGTAACAGTGCCCACCAATACCTTGATTTAGGTCAATAAGACCCACGGTCAGGCTCCTGCCTTCCAGAAGTGTAAGATAATAAACAGGTAAAACCAGGAACAGTGAGGAGTTTCAGGATGATTCAGTGTGTCTTTCCAAGCAGTGTTCGTAGGGATATTTATCAGTGTCACGGGCACAGAGGGAATCCAACTCAAGCAGATAGCTCCTTCACATTGTTTGACCACAATCACATTTATAGCGTTTGAGATGACAGAAATGGTAAAACAGATGAATAAAACTGCAGCTAAAACAAACAATGAGAAGAAGGAGCCTGAGTATCTTGAATTCAGACAATAAGCTTTGTCGCATTCTCAGAAATAAATCCTGTGGGCAGATGGGAGACTGGCCCAGTGTGAAAGTAGCTCAGGAAATTGGATTTGGTCCATGTGTCCGCAGAGAGAACATTCGCAGGTAGAAAGTCATATCCAGAAGCACTTGGTGCTGAACCTTCTTTACGGGCTCCTGAAACAAGTTGGTGACTGACAGATAAGGAGGGTGATCGGCATTACAAGTACTTTCAGGGGAGTTTTCCTTCGACCGAGAGAGAAGTGAGCGATACACATCATCGCAGGGAAGGGAAAAGCAAGCCCTCTGTGCAGGAGAGTGTGCTGCATCTTGAACTGATGTCTTTACGCTGTGCTGCGCAGCACAGCAGCCACTAGCCATATGTGGCTTTCCAACTTCAAATTTGAATTTATTACAAGCAAATGAAACTCAAAATTCAATTCCTCCGTCACGCTTGCCACATTTCTAGTGCTCAATAGTCACATGAGGCTAGTGGCTACCATCTGGGACAGGGGAGAAATGCAGTTCCCTCATTCCAGAAGGCTGCCCTAGGTCTGTGCAATTCCAATATGGTGGTCACTGGCCACATGTGGCTATTTACATTTGTATCCATTAAAATTAGAAATTCTGGGGGTGCCTGGGTGGCTCAGTTGGTTGCATGTCCAACTCTTAATTTTGGCTTAGATCATGATCTCAGGGTCATGAGATCGAGCCCCACATCAGGCCCCACATTGAATGTGAAGACTGTTTAAGATTCTCTCTCTCTCCCTTGGGCCCTCTCCCCTGCTTATGCACTTTCTCTCTAAAATAAAATGAATAAGACCGATAGATGATAGATAAAATAAGAAATTCTCTTTCTCAATCACACTAGCCACATTCCAAGCGCCCAGTGGCCATACGACTAGTTGCTACTGTCAGAATAGTGCAGATATAGAACATTCCCATCATCATAGACCATTGCCCTGGACAGTGGTGCCTTTTAGCTATTTTTCCTGGCTCTTCCTCTGGATCATCTGCATGACTTTCAGAGTCAAACCCCATGACCATCTCAGACAAAAAAAAATGTGGTTAGATGTAGCTGAATACTCAGGACCCTTGCCCCATGATATATGTGGCGTTCACATCAAGGCTTTCTTTTTCTGCCATCTTCCTTGACCTCTGGGTTGTAACAGTAACGCTCCCAGCCCCAGTGGTGTCTCCGGGCTCAGGTTTCAGACGCGTTTCCAACTGAAAGAGGAGTCGAGGCCCCTTCTGGACACCTCCTCCACTGTTCCTGACCATTTACTCACCTTGAGGCACGGTACCAAAGGCATTTCCCAGGAAGGGAGTCGAGGAGGAGTTGGAGTGGAAAGATTATGGGGCAGGTCTGGTCAAGATTTACTATGGCCCTCAGCTGACCCACCAATCATGCCTGAGTGCCCGCTTTGGTGATAAAAGAAGATGTTCAGTGTGTGTGTTGGGGGGGAGATATCAGACAGCACTTGTAGTCCACATCCATGTGCCAAACACCCTGACATACAACCCTGGTAGGTCCAGACACACACACACACACACACGCACGCACGCACGCACGCACGCACACACACACAGAACTCTTGCTGTGTGATAGATTTTTTCCACCTTATAAGCACATACCTTTTTAAAGCCCACTGCTTCCGTAGCAACATCACTGCCATGGTCATTAAGGCTGCACAAAGCAGCCCACTCCAGAATGGACTAATTGGGGGGCTGGATTAATAGGAAATATGTGATATCTCTTGCCAGTTGGTCTTCCTCTCCTCAAAAAATCCTTCATTAGACTCACTTTTTGGGGTCTAGATGACCTAAATAGACAGACGGTTTCCAGATGGGGGAGAATATTCTCCTGAAGAAAGCCAAGAAGGATTTTACTACATTGGTTTCTATGTTAACTCAGATTTATTAACCACATTTATGTAGAACTTATTGTGATTTGGGGAACATGGGGGATGTCAGTAATGAGCTTCATATAGAATGCAGATCTTGTGGAGGCTAGCAATAGAAGAAGGCCCTGGGTGGAATTCATAAAATCTCTACATCAGCAGCATTAGCTAGTCCAGACCCCCACCAGATGGATACAGGAATCCCTACATCATTCCCAAAATGTAGTTCTCTAGACTGCGTGAACACTGCCAAAGATTCGTTTTATTTTGTTAATTCAAACTGCCAGGGATCAGAACTGTCTCCCCCTACATTTGTGTATGGGATATGTAGAGACGGAGATACAAGCTTCTATGCTCAGTATCCCTTAATCCCTAACTGTCAGCTAGAGCACAGACTCACCCTTGGGTTGGATTTATGCAGTTTTGACACTTTTTCAGCCTCTCCCTCCCACGACTACAGGATAAACCTCCCTTCTGTATACTGCATGATTCTAGAGAATAGCTCACGTTTCTCTCTGCTGCCAGTTTTCAAAAGCGTGGGTTGTAAAAGTAAATATATGCAGCATTTCTATAGCGGCAATGACTGTAATTTGTATATTGGAAGCCAACTCTTGTCATCTGATATAGCCTCAAGGGCCAAAACCCTGACAGAAGTAAAGCTGATGAGGGGAAATCAACAGCTCTAGTTCAGCCTTTTCTGAACACTAGAATAGGATGTTTGCATCTCCTCCTAAGGTTGATAAACTTGTACAAGCTGGTGCAGAGCACCTTTATGACTATGTGGATGGCGTGCATTTCAAATATAACCAGTGTTGAAAGCAGACTGGCTTTCCTGGGAAAAACAATGAAGAAGAAATGGTGAACTATGATGCCCTGGCCTTGAAAGGAAGCACATCACCTATAGTATCTCAACAGCGTTGAGATATTTCAATGAAGAAAATGAAAGAATTTGGGATGTATAGAAGCTGGTGTTAAATCACAATTAGAACTCATTTGGAACTCCAGAAGTTTATAATCTTTTAAACTTCTAAACTGAATAACCATATGGACTCCCTGAATGTTAAAAGATATACTAGGATCTAATGTTTTTCAAGATTTAACCTTTAAAATAAAGAGGCATTTTGTATTTAGTAATAGTTACTCTTAAAAGACATAAACAACTCCCCTTGGAAGGTTCTGGCTCTGTTTCAAATGATTAATGGTCATGGAGAAAACTGGGGGCTGTTCTGATTGAAGTCTAGTGATTTTTCATGACAGATATAGTCGGTCTTATATTTACATGATTCATTACAAACTTGTTTTCATACCTTGAAAGTGGAAATGAAAAGACCAAGGATCTTAGTTAAAAGATTCAACACTAGATTTCCTTGACTGGTTTTGGGGTTTTGCTCTCCCTGGTTGGGGTAACACATTCCTCATTTTCTAACTCCTTTCTAAGCTTCCTGGTCCTATCGTCCCTCATTCATTCACCTCTTCCCCGCCCCCCCCCCACCCCCTTCACTCCATGCTCTTAGCCTCCTCACACAACTAAGCACCCTGGTTATGGTCCAGGGCCTGTAAAAGTCGCTGATGCCCACTCCGTGAAAGAGCCAAGTGTCAGGCCAGCTCAAGGACTTGGGCGACTTCAAGAGACCACTATTAACCCACATCCTCAGATGCCAGCTGCAGGCTCTTGCAAGAGGGGCTCAGTGGGCATTCCACCACCTGCCAAGAGCCAGAAGCATTTGGTTCTCCACTCTGCTCTCAAATCTTAGCTCTGGCCTTCTAGGCGTTTCCATCAGAGTGATTTAAGGGCAAATCTCTTATCTTTGCTCTTCCGTGAAAAGAGGACAAAAACCAGTTTGAGATCCCAGGGGCACCCTCTGTCTTCTGATTCGTTTCCATTTTTAAAACAGTAGATTGAAATATTAAACGTTTGATTCAAAAATTCAGGTGTAGGGAGTCCAAGGAACTGGCCTCAGGAGGTCGGTTTTCAGGCCACATGTTATCCTTACCCTAGAAAATATGAGATGTTGTGCTAACGAATTCACTCCGGGAGGAGATGTGAGGGCAAGAGACAAGTTCTCCCTTGTAAATTCAGCTGGGACTTCGTTCCCAGCCCCTGTATCTTCTCAGCATTTAATCACACCAAGGAGACCCCGCAACGCATACCTGAATCCTCCAGACTCGTCATTTGTTGTATGTCCTGGACAATTTGGAGTTACAAAGAGTGTTAACCTTGAAATCTTACACATGCACAGCGCATGACCGTTTTCAAAGCGATCTCACAGACGTGATCTTATTGGACTTTGTTACAAAGTCCCGTGGCTTGACAATGGCAGAGAAAGAGACTAATGTAACGTGCAGTTATCCTCCAGACCAGAGGGGGAGCTCTAGGGTCAGCCCTGAAGCGAAATTCCAGTTCGGCCTTTCATTCACTGTGTAACCCACGTCCATTTATTTCACATCTCCGAGCTTCTGCTTCTTCATTCAGACTGGGATAGTAATAGTACCTGCTTCACAAAGCTGCTTCAGGGTTGAGAGCAATGAAGAAGTCATCCAAATCATTTAGCATCATATCTGGCACACGTAAACTTTTCAGGTCATTTATTATTATTAATAAATATGTTTAACCTACTTAAGAGCAGTCTGCAAAGGAATATCCAACGCTAAAAGTTAATCCTGTATGTTCAGTAACTGGCAGGGACAAGATCCTGAGTTGGCAGTGGAAGCTAAAGGTACAGATCTTAGCATTTGACGGTAACGGCACTTTGTAAGGAACTAATGCTCCGAAACTCAAAAAGGCTCAGCACCGTGGACAGGTTTTATTATTTTGCCTAGTGATTAAAATTGTGCTTATGATTTATAGACCATATTTAGGAGTAGTAGCAGTGCTGCTCTTTGACTTTTTAGCTGTGTATTATGCACAAACACAAGTCATGTCTACCTTGTCTTGTTCAGTTCAGTGTTCTCTGGGTTTCCTGGACAATCAGCTGTTTGGGTAACATTGGCTTAAGGTACCTACCTCCTACTTTTCTAAATTTCCTTGCTTAGAACTCTGCGCAATCTATAGCAAGTCTTGCCCCTTCTCTAAATTAAGCTAGTTGTATAAAATAAGAAATGTGAGAATTATATTTTTTAAAGTTTATTCATGCATCAAAACATACTCCACTCTTTCGTTCCATGCCTGCTCAGCTCAGGAGGGTGGACCAAACTGGCAGACACAAGTTTCTTTGCATGCTTGGCAGCTTTCTTACACAATATAACTGCAACAAACCAATAAACCAACAAACAAATAAGTTCATGGACTTATAAGAACAAAGGCTTAACTCTCACTTATGTTACAGGTCAACTGAGAGTTGGTTGTGACTCTGCTCTGTGTCTCTTCATCCTGGGATGAAGGATCTGTTTGGACCATGTTGATCTCAAGAAAGAATGAGAAAGCAATGGTGGATCCAAGCAGTGGCAAAACCTAATATAATGGTGCGACCACATGATGACTCTTCAGGTTCTACCAGGAAGAGGCACACCACTTTTCCATTCATGTTTTTATAGAGCCAAGCCTGCCTCAACATTTGCTGAAGGAAATCCACCTGTAGGGTGAAACACTGCAAGCCACATAGCAAGAGTGGGCACACACATCCCTCCCACAAAGGGCAGCCAATGACAACAATAACACAGCCTACTCCACTCTGTATGTTGGTTAACTCTCAACAACATTCCTATCTGGGATCTTGTTGTGTTGGTTTAGGGCCATTCCCAAGATTTAGAGAGATAAGTATGGAGTGAATTTAAGATGCACTCTAGAATACAACAAGGGTTGGCCAACTCTAGCCCACTCTTATTTTCATGTGACCCAAGAGCTATGAATGACTTTCACATTTTTAAGAGGTTGTGTTTTAAAAGGAGGGGGGAGAATATGGGGTAAAGACCGAGGATGGCCCATAAAGTCTAAAATATTATTATCTGACCCTTTTACAAAAAGCTTCTCAATCCCTGGAATAAAACTAAATTTGAGATTACCTCTGGAACCTCCCTCTCATCTGCACTAGAAGTAATCCATGTCTATCCCAGTCGAAACCAGTTCTGGAAGTAATAAATACAACCTTTAATTGGGTGCCTGCTCATCAGTGTAGAGTTACTCTTCTCGAATCTGGAGTCTAGACTCCAAAGAACCCGTCTAACCATATCTCTGATATTGCACTTACCACATTGGATTATAATTATTTTATTCTACCTTCATGCCCCACCAAAGGACTATTATCATTTCCTTGAGGGAAGGCACAGAGTCCCACACTCAGCCCAGTGCTTGACAAAGGTGTTTACACACATTTTCAATTAAGTTACACTAAACCACTGGCAAGACAGAGAATCTGAAGGCATCAGTTCTCATTTTCATCACAAATCCCCTGCTATTAAATAAATTCCTTGACGGAGCTTATTTATCTGAAAAAATAAAAATGGAAATGTTTGTCACTGTAAGGCTTTTTTAAGTATTTGCTTATCGATGGTAGAGGATAGTTACGTTCACTCCACCACACTCACTGAAATCCATCAAAGAAAACAAAAAGACCCCAAAGGTAAAGAAACTCATTTTAAATTAAGTAAATCTCTGCCTCAAATTAAAATTAGAAAGAACATCTGTCAAACAAATAAAATAAAATTTAGTGAAATTAGAGAGCATGTATGAGTCGACATAATTTCCTCAGAGGTTTCTCTCAATGGAAGCACCATTATCCTGAAAGAGCAGACTAACTAGTGACCCAAAGCAGGGACATTGGGAAGACGTAGAGAGAGAGAGTTCTGGCTGCAGAACGAAGAGGGACTGAAAGAGATCCAGACCCTGCCAACACATCAAGCTCAGTATCTAAAGTCTAGTGCCCTACTCCAGGGAAACTACTAGATGTGACAGACAGGGAGGGTTAGTCACCAAATCAAAATGCAGCGAGTACGTGCACGCTTGCTGTAACAAAGTACCACACACGGGGCAGCTTATCAACAGAAAGCTCTTGTCTACCAGATCTGGAGGCTGGAAATCTGAGATCAAGATGTGGGCAGGTTTGGCTCCATCTGCGAGATGTGAGGGAACCATCTATGCCAAGGCTCCCTCCTGGGCTCATAGGTGGGATCATCCACTTTCTGCCTTCATGCTCACATACCATTCTTCCTGTGTGTGTGTGTGTCTCTTTCTTCATGTGGGTTCTTTCACAAGGACACCAGTCGTACGGATGAGGGGCCCACTCTACTCCAGTATGACCTCCTTTGAACTAATTATATCTGCAATGTCCCTATCTCCAAATAGGTCACCTTCTGAGGTACTGGGAATTAGGACTTTAATCTATGAATCTTGGGGATGGGGGTGGGGAGGCAGGAGGGCACACAACTCAACCAGTAACACATAGAAAGACTGAGACTCAAGATACGACATGAGACACCCCTACCTCCTCAATATCAAAGTCTGCAGTGAAACATCCTCTCTGCTGAAGTGAGTGGTAGATGAGCAGCTGTTCAGAGAATACATCTCAATTCATCCTGGGGGATTCCCAGCTCACCATCACGCCCTTCCCAGCATCTCCTCTCAACCCTATCCCTCCGCCTAATCCTGTAGCAAATGCAGACAGAACACGCTGCATTTAAATGTGAGTCATATATGTAAATGCTCTTAACATAGGATTCATGGGTTGATAATGAAAAGAGAGAGAGAGAAAGGAACCCATGTAGAAAAGCAGATCAAGAACATACATCAGAAGAATCCCTCAGGAAAATTAGGGGAAATATTTGCAAATTATTCCCCAGAGTCCCAAAGGAACTTGAAGTTAAGTGACTTCGTTGAAAAGAGATCTTTCAAACTTTACAAAAAGGCAAAGCAAAGATGATGAGAGTAGACGGGGGAAAAGTCAGTTGGCAATGTGGGAGAAGGGAATGGAGGAACAGAAGCGTTACAGAGCTGAAAGCCTCATTAGGGGCAGCCAAGGAAGGATGAACAAAATCTAAGACAGTCACAGACTTGGAGAAAAAGTTTGAAGAAATGAGATGGAATAAAAAAGAAAAGAAGAGTGATGTAAATAATTAGAAAGAACGTGCTAAATATAGAAAATGAGAAAAAGACTCCCAATATATACATAATTGACATCCTTGAAAGATAACACAGTGGAACAGAAAACAATACTACTTCTGAAATAAAACCTCTGCTTTGCAAATGAAGGGGGCACACATTTTCCTATATAAAGTTAGACAGACCTATTTATACTCTGTCTTATCATGGAAAATTTATGGAGCCTCAAGAATAAAGAAAGAATTCCTCATTGAGGCTGGAAAAACAAGTTCTTTCCAAGAGAAAAAAATCACTTTAACCTCAGACTTCTTTCTTGCAATGGTCAATACCAGAAGCCAGTGGATGATATTTACAAAGGAACGTGGGAGGGTGTGATTCTTGAATTTCAAATCCAGCCAAACTATCCTTGAAGGATCAAAGCAACATACATCCTCAGACATGCAAGAACCCAGCAAATATAGCATCCATGTGACTTTTTCAACAAAAACTACTCAAATATCCCAGTTCAACCAGTAGAGCACTCCAAACTGAATCTAAGAGTCAGACTGCTACTCACTGTGTGACCTCTGTCAAGTTACTTAACCTCTCCGTGTTTCAATTTCCTCATCTATATGGAAGAGTGTCAATCTCAAAAAAATTTTATGAGAATTAAATGCGCTACTACAAAAAAAGTATTTAGCATAATGTTTGGCACTTCATAAGCACTAAATATTATTTATCTTCATCATCATGGTTAGCAAGGTAATAGTATATATAGGCTAAATTGAAGCAACAGTAGGATTAAATTTCACTTAAAAAATATTGAAGCTTCTTTATTTATTTTGAGAGAGTGAGAGAGTGAGCAGGGGAGGGGCAGAGAGAGAGGAAGAGAGAGAGAATCCCAAGCAGGCTCTGCACCATCAGCACAGAGACTGATGTGGGGCTTGAACTCACAAACCCTGAGACTATGACCTGCGCCAAAACTGACTTGGGTGCCTAGCTGACAAAACAGAATATAAACATTATGAATCCTGTCAATGTAAAAATAATATATAACAAACAAAAACGAAGGGTTAAGGGGCACGAGGGTGGCTCAGTCAGTTAAATGTCCAACTTTGGCTCAGGTCATGATCTCGCAGTTCATGGATTCGAGCCCCACGTCAGGCTCTGTGCTGACAGCTCAGAGCCTGGAGCCTGCTTCAGATTCTGTGTCTTGTTCTCTCTCTGCCCTTCCCCTCATATTCTGTCTCTCTCTCAAAAATAAATAAAACATTGAAACTTTTTTAATTTTTTAAACTGGAGGGTTAAGAGTAGAAAAAGAAGAGAAGAAGTGTACATTTACTAATTTCCTCCTTGTTCACAGCATGAGGAAAAATGAATAAAATAATGTGGTTTAAAATAAAGTTTAATCACCTATGAACTTATTTTTTAATCTTCTTTACAAAGTTTTTGAAGCACTAATTTCCAAAATTTGGCAATTCAGTTAAAATCAGTATTTTTTAAATTTTTTTATTATTATTATTTAGAGAGAGAAAGAGAGCTCAAGCAGGGGAGAGGGCTGGGGGGTGGGGTGGAATCTCAAGCACTCTCCACGTTCAGCATGGGGCTGGACACAGGGCTCGATTCCATGACCATGAGTTCTTGACCTGAGCCAGAATCAAGAATCAGACCCTTAACCAACTGAGTCACCCAGGTGCCCCGAAATTCAGTATTTTTTCTATTAATTTCAAAAATTAAACTGTTTTTTCACAAATACAGCATAGAGCATATGATCCCTATTTTGTAAATAAATCTTGTACTTCCAACCTTCTGACTGTGTAGGCATAGAGGTATTTGAAATGTTGATGATGATTTTATTCCAGATGGTAGCTTTTAGAGTTTTGAGGTTTTTTTACCTTCTTCTTTAGACTTTTTACATGGCTTGAATTTTTATCATACACATCTATCCCTTTAACAAAAACAATAAACTTAATTTTAAATAACTAACATGTTTTTTCATTTTCATGCATGACGTTTTTTATTTGAGGCCAAAAAAGTATTAATTCAGCTGTAAACATATAAAGTTCAATTCCACTGACTTCCAATAGGACAAGAATTTGGCTGGGAAACAGTGTACTCATTTATCAAAAGTATTTGCTTTTCTGCTGTCATTGTTGGAGAAATTACCAACCAACAAATCCAATCTTTCAGAACACAGAGAAATCCCAAGCTGTCATTACGAATGTGGCATTTGCTTCATTGCGATAATTGTTGCACCCTCATACCTGTTTGCTTGTTTGTTAAATGTTTATTCATTTTTAGGGAGAGACAGAGAGAGAGAGAGCATGAGGAGGGGAGAGGCAGAGAGAGAGAGAGAGAGAATCCCCAGCAGGCTCTGTGCTGACAGTGAAGAGCCCAAGGCAGGGCTCGATCCCAGGAACAGAAAGATCATGACCTGAGCTAAAATCAAGGGTTGGACATTCAACTGACTAAGCCACACAGGTGTCCCTTAAAAAAGGTTTTTAAAGAGAACTCCTCAGGAGTAAGCAGTTAAAGAAGTTTCTTAAGCCCTTTTAGTACGCCCACCACCCAGCCGGGGCTAGGATGCAGCAGGGTTTGCTAAGATCCACAAAGGCCCTCAAAGCCGGCTCATTTAGGAGTTCCACCATGAGCTTGTGAACTGTCCTGCCACGATGCTGCAGCGTTTAGAGGGAGTGTTCTGATGTTTGCCATTTACTCTGAAATGTGGAGAAAGATAAACAACTAAGGGGTTCGATGTGTGAGAAGGCAGGTATAGAAAGATGTTAACTATAGAATACATGTGTTCACTCTAAAATTCTTTTAATTTTTTTATTTTGCACGTTTNAAGGGGGGGGGAAACAAACAAACAAGAAAGAAGATTTAGAAAACATAAAATGATGAGATACACAGGTTGGTAGTAAGTATGAGGAATCCCAGAAAGATAGAAAAAGATACATTTGAAAAAATAAAGGAGATTTGAAAAACACGGATGAAACCACCGCCACTGCGCACGCCGGTTTCGCTCTGCCTGCCTTCCCTTGTCGGTGAGGTCAGAGTTTCTGAGTGAGTCCCTCCGTGCACTGCTTTGTGTTCCCTCTGTTCCTTCACTGTGAAGTCAGGGGTGAGAGCTGCAGGCGGCGAAGATGGGGCGAGTCTTGGTTGGACACTAATACGCTTTAAAAACAAACAGGTATGAAGGCACCTCGGGGACTTAGTCAGTTAAGCATTTTGATTTCGGCTCAAGTCATGATCTCACCATTTGTGAGATCAAGTCCCATGTCAGGCTCTGCGATGGTAGCAAGGAGCCTGCTTCAGGTTCTCTCTCTCTCTCTGCCCCTCCCTTGCTCGTGTGCATGCTCTCTCTCTCTCTCTCTGATAAACTTTAAAAACAACATTTTTTTTTAAATCGTAGACAAACGAGAGAGGTAATGTCTAAGTGCAACATAAAGTTCAGACAAGCTGAGTGGATCGATATGATGTGAAAGTCCAGAAAAAAAGACAAACAAAAACCATGTCTTGCAAATTGCTTGGACCGGTAGCAAACAGGGAAGGAACAGTCATGGTGATTTAACTCAAAGTGTCTCAAATGGCAGCTTTTCTCTGGATACGTTCCTGTGGGAAACAAGAGAAAGGCCATTTGGCTGACACTTTCATTTGATTGACTCACCGTGGGCTCCAAGGGATTCTCTCCGCCACACTGTGCAGTTAACTCGCAAGACCATCGGCTGTCACCTCTAGGCCCGGCTGAGCTACCCTGTGATCCTAACACAACAGAAATCATAAGGGTTTCAGGCCAGGAGATATAACAATCGGAGGGACCCCCTTCCAAGCGGGCTCAATGAATGCCCCCAACTGGTTGTGAGGAGTACATTGATTTTATGACATTGGCCCTAAAACAAAACTTAATTGGATGACTTAACGGCATTGAACGTGTTTGCTTTTATCGTGGGTGTGTCCAAAGTTCCTACTTAGTACAATTGCCCAGGGACTTTATGCATACACTTGGTTAATTGATTCTAAATGTGTGATCTTCCGATGCGCAAAAAGAGAACCCAAACTTGTATGCTTACCGAATTCTACCAACATCTGTATTCTGAGAGGTCACGTACCACATCTGTGAGCAGCCAATGGGATGTGTATCTGCCCCAAAGTTTACACATACCCACAGGTTTATTATAAATATTACAGTACCATGAAAGAGAATGCTGTCATTAGTAACATTAACTCACATCAGAATACATGCTCTTAGGGCATGTTGGGCTCTGAGTGACTCAGTTGGTTGAGTAGCTGACTTTGGCTCAGGTCATGATCTTGTGGTCCATAGATCTGAGCCCCGAGTCGGGCTCTGTGCTGACAGCTCAGAGCCTGGAGCCTGCTTTGAATTCTGTCTCTCTCTCTCTCTCTCTCTCTGTCCCTCCCCTGCCCACGCTTTGCCTCTCCAGCTCTCTCTCTCTTTCTCTCTCTCTCTCCCTCCCTCAAAAACAAATAAAAACATTTAAAAAAGTGAAAGAATACATGCTTCTTACTCTTTTGTTTCCTTTCTTTTACTAGAACACAACTTGCTCTACATTTTGTTAGATTTTCCAAATGATGAAATCACATATTTGAATAGTTAATGTTTGTTGAATACCGGCATTTCTGCTCTTTTAACTCTAAGAATAGCTTCCTTTCGAGAAGTTCAAAATCATTCATGTATACACATGCATCTATTCTCACTTACTCACTAGACATTGGACAATAAATACCAGGATTCCTTTTAAATTTTAAGCAAACACCAAAGGGAGGAAATACCTCGTTGGCCTGCGGGCGGATTTTCATTTCCTAACAGCTTTCCGAACTCCCAAACCAGATTTCTTCCCAATAAGCACACAAATAAACCTTGTTCCCCTTTGTGGTAAAGGAAGTTGAATGAAGAACAGTTCTTATTTTGTGTCACTTCACACTGCACGGGGAAAATGGCGGCAGAATTGTGACTGTGCTTTGCTCTGATGCTGCCTCCTAAGGATTTTGATCATCGGAACACCAGGGCCTGGCCTGGCCAGTAGTGGAGGAGGAGTAGACTCCATGAGACAAGCTTGGGGTCTTGAGTGCTCAGGGACACCAGCCCGTCTCCTCCTGTCCCCACTTCTAGGAAAAAAAAACAAAAAACAAAAACACCCTTCCTAAAAGAAGAACACCCCATGTAGAAGAGCTATCAGAAAGAGGAAGGTGAAATGAGAAAGAAAAAAAGGAGCCAGTTGAAAGGATCCGAGAGCGTCATAAGGTAGTGATTATTAGATTCCGCTTCTTGTTTTAATGAAACATGCTGGCTCGGTCAAGACCACTGCGGCAATAGCATTCCATGTGTTCAAGTCTGCTCGACACCAGCAAGAGTGTGCAGGCCTGTGGATTTCCGGTTCTGTTTTGTTTTTGTTTTTGTTTTTCCCTCTTTTGAGGTAACCATTTTCCTTCAGAATGAAGTTAAAATTCTTCCTAGCTGGTTCAGAGCTAGTTATTAGAAGTCTTTTGCAATGTGGCATCTTCTAGAAGCATGGGGCTTTACAAGAAGACCACTGCCATTCAGCCATAGGCGGCTCCCGCTCCTGTTCTTAATTGATCCCGTTTTAGAAACGGGGATTTGCAAAACGGAAAGAGTTCAGATGACTTGTTTGCACATGAGAATCAAAGCAAAAAGCTGTTTTCCAACTACCCGGACCCATCCACGTCTTCTGAGTGTTACTGACGGATAAAATCAAATTTTCTTTTTGTCACAAGCCGAGATATACCCAGGGGATTCTTTAACCAAATGTAAAAGAGTTCTTTCATCGAAAACAACTCCAGCCTCATCCCAACCCAACCCACACCGGTTGCCTCATGAAATATATTTTTTAATTCAATGCAAACAATCGTGATATTGACAGAACGGGCTGATTGACATAACTTAAGCTGCTTTACCTGCAGGAAATAGAAAAGAATTCCTTTTAAGGAACCCACGTGTTTAAAAGGGAACACAGCCCTTTGTTTGGTCGAAAGCCAAGGGGAATTCAGCGTAAAATGGGTCCTGAGCCGACAGCATCCAGAAAATTTTGCACAAAGTGGCTATGCCCTCTGCAGAGGCCAGGAAGATCCGGGAAGGAAGCCTTGGTTTCCTTTTTCTGCTGATTAAGAGTCTAGTGCTTCAGAGTCCAGCTCCAGACTCGGAAGAAAGATCTTATCATGGCCCTTAGAAAAAGCTTCATTGTTACAGTGGTCCTCATTTCCTCCATGCAGGGAAAGAAAAAGAAATAACATTTAAAGTTCATTCGTGCTTGTCAGCTGTTTGGAGCCAAGAGTTCATTCCTTAGCAAGATGTTCTGAACCTGTGGGAATGTTTCAAAGGATTAAAGGCTGACTCAGGTTCTCTAAAGAATCTGGAATCCCCCAATAAAATTCTAGTCTCCCAATTACCTAGCACCATGGGCTGTACCAGTATTCACAAGTTCTCAAATAACGTAGGACTTCTATATGACTTATCACTTCTGACATAAAGTCTGACATTAAGCAGGTTAGGCAAAGCTTTCTTTAATTCAGTGTCTTTATATGAACATTGCTGATTTCTAGTTTGATTGGATTAGCAGCCAAGAATATGGCCTCCAAAATTTCCTCTTTTCGGAATTGATTTAAGTTCTCTTTGTGGTCGGTTACATAACTGGATGCAGTTAGGTGCCAAGAGCCAGAAAAGAAATACATTTTCTGTAAGATATACAGTCCTATATGTAGCTCTATTATATCAAGGGTGTTAATAAAATTTTTCAGACTCTATTCCTCCTTATTTTTATCTGCTTGGTCTAATAACCTCTGAAAAAGATATATTAAAATCCTTCTGAACAGTTTTTTTTGTTTGTTTTTAAGTGTTCTTGATATATCTAGGTATTTTTACTCTAGATATTCAGCTTTTATGCTAAATGGCTAGCCATTTGGGTCAATGAGATGGGGGTTATGAAATGTAAAGACAGCAGTATTTTCTCTGAATTATTGTGGAGAAAAACTGGAAAAAATGAAAGTAAAAAAAATTGTTCATACTTCAAACAAATATTAGTTATAGTGGAATTAAAATTAAACAGTACTTAAAAAACAGAAATATGAAGAAAGGAAGAATTCTTATGTTAAGGAGGCAAGTTATTAATTATTCTCTAAATTGACTCCTTATTCTGATTGCAATTGGGTGATCAACTTAAGTAATTTCAAGTTACTTGAATAATTTTTTGGTTTCTCGTCAGNGAGTTATTAATTATTCTCTAAATTGACTCCTTCTTTTTCTGATTGCAATTGGGTGATCAACTTAAGTAATTTCAAGTTACTTGAATAATTTTTTGGTTTCTCGTCAGTGTAGATGGGAATGAGGTAGAAACAATTATCCCAGGAGAGAAAACTCCACCTGCACTGCTATCTGCTCCTCATCAAACAATTTCTTTTTTGAGAATAAAGTAGGTGTGTCTGACTACTGTCTCTGGGCAGCAATTACTTTCATTCAAAACGACCTGTATCTAGTCATCTGCACTGTTTTTCTGAAGATGAGGAGTCATCAAAAATTCTAGATGCGTTGGAGGAAGAAGAAACACATGCAATTCTTTGGCATCTTCTCAGTGATCTCTTTCTTGCTTCAGGGAACAGCATGACTTAGGTTCAAAGAGGTTGGAGAAGACTGATACATTTTTGTAAACATTAGAAATAGGAAGCTGAAAAAGACTTTACAGACTAGAAGCTACGAGGCAGTGTTTCTTGGTAAATCAATACTGCTTTACATTTGGGCTTGACTCTTTGAAGAATCGAATAATCTCTGCATCTATCCCAACCAACAGAAGACTTTTGTCAGCAGAGGAATTCTGTCAGTCCATAGCCATGGCTTGTCCTGTCCTTGAGGAAAAGAACCTAAATATTTCCAATATTCGACTGCCCTAGAAATGGCAATAGATGCTTTTTCTATGTTGTTGACATAGGCAGGGACAATCAAGGCAATTCCGACAGTAAATGGCCCTTCGTCATATTTAGTGACAGCTGGAAGTCTTTAGAAACTTCTCTCAGAGGGTGCAGCAGGATGTCAAAGGAATTGCAATTTTCAGCAGGAATCGCAGGGTGCCAAGTTCAACACATGGTTGAAAGGTGTTTAGTCCCTAACCAAGCAAATGGAAGCAAGATGGTCAGAGAGTCTGCAGAGGGTGCCCGGACTATAACCCAAGAGGGAACTCTCTACATTTCTCCAAAAAGTAGAGAGGCAGCTTTTTGCTATGTCTAACTGCACACCAAATAGGAATGCTCTAGAAACAGATCACCTAGGGAGGGAAAACACAGAAAAGAAAGAAACTAATGCTCAAACAATGATAGTGTCATTCTATTTATCTGCCCTCTTACCTATACCCAGAGCAAGGGAAAGAACTGCCTTCAACCTGCAGTGTAACAAGAGGTTTCATCTAGTTTTTGAAGGCAAATTTTTCCTTTGATGAAGCAAAGGTAATTCCCAATTCCTTTCTAACCAGTTCTCTCTATGTTTGACACTACATCTCCTTCCAAAACTGCAAAAAGGTGGGAAAAAAAAATTGTGGGTAGTTGCTGACTCTGGAGAAGAAGTAACTCTCCCCAGGAAAGGGAAGAGAGTACCATCCGTGGTCACTGTTGATGGGAGATGTCAACTTCTGGCCCACCAGACAGGCCACAGAACCAGAAGAGGTAGTGAGTCTGTGATAGGTGTGTGTTTTTCATTTAAATTAAACTGTGCCTTCCTGGGTCAAGCCAGGATCCAAAGTGTTCAGAGAAAGTAGAACTTCATGGGATATTTTGAGTCCAAACGAAACAGGAAATATCATTGACCTCTGGAAAGAGGACAAGTTCCCTTGAGAAGTTCTCACTTCGTTTTCCATAGTGAATAAGTTCTGGATAGTTCGAATGACATCCTGAACCACATGCAAACAATCTCAACATATCCTTAGTGTTGAGTAAAGTTCAAGCAGCCCAAAATTGTTTTAAAACTTGGCATGTATTGTACTGCAAACAAGCAAAGTTAAATGCTAAAATCACAGAAAAGATGAAAGCGGTTATTCATATTATTTATGAGACCCTGCCTACCCCCAAAATTCAAACATTGAAACATTTTGTTAAGTATAATATCTTGAAGTCTCTTATTAACATAAATACACTGTAAGTCACAGGAGGTGGGACATGGTACCTCTCAGAACTGTAAATCGTCTGGCTTGGTTAATTTCCTATCACTTACCAGAGCATAAATGAGGAAAGGATGTAGCTCTTTCCATATGCCGGCATTCAGCTGAGTGTTTTATGTAACTTCTGTTATTAAATTCTCATAAAGTTTTGATAAAGAAATACAATATTTATCACTTTAAAAAGTTTTACAGTGAAGAGAATTGAAACTTAGAGATGTTAATAGCTTTACACACAGCTAAGAGGAATCTGGTTTTGAATCCAGGCTGGTCCGATTCCAAATCCTGCCAGGTTAGTGTTCATCTAATATTTGAAGGGGGAAAGGAATACGAAGAGAATAGAGCAGCGCTGTCCAATAAAAATAGAATGTGAGGCAAATCAAGAAACAGACTCTTAACTATAGAACAAACTGATGGTTGCCAGGGGGGTGGGGGGATGGGTGAGTAGGTGAAGGGGATTAAGGAGCACACTTACCACACTGAGCACTGAGTAATGTATAGAATTGTTGAATCACTATATTGTACGCCCGAAACTAACAAAGCGCATTTGTTAACTATACTGGACTTAAAATTTAAAACTTAGTAAAAAATAATTTTAAAAAATTGAAAAAAATATAATGTGAGAAACACATGTAATTTAAGTTTTTTTGTAGCCACGTTGAAAAGGTAAAAAGAAGCAGGTGAAATTAATTTTAGAAATGTATTTTCTTTTCTCCAGTGTATCCAAAAGACTAGCATTTCAACATGTAATCAGTATACCAATTATTTCTGAGTTACATTCTTTTTTCATCCTAGGACTTTGACATCCAGTATATATGTTTACATTTATAACTCATCTTCATTCGGACTTAACCACATTTTAAGTGTTTGACAGCCACGTGTGGCTAGTGGCTCCAACAGTGAACAGCACCATCGTAGAGCATGGATTTCTTGCAGATTTATACCAGTCAGACATTTGAACACTATAAATTTTGTCTTCACTTAAACTGCTTATTAAAATATTGACCAAGACAAGTTCCTCAAAAGGTTAAGCTTCACGTTACAATATGGACCAGCAATCTCCCTCATAGGCCTACACCCAAGAGAAAAGAAATAAAAGGAAAATATTTCAGAGAGAAATGGAAACATACATCTCCCCAAAAGCTTATACACAAATGTTCACACCAGCATTATTCAAAATAGTCAAAAAGTAGAAACAACACAAAGGTCTGTCAACTGATAAATGGGTAAGAAAAATGTGTTATGCCCACAGAATGGAATATTATTTAGCAATAATAAGAAATAAAGTACCGACACATACCATAACATCAACAAGCCTTAAAAGTATTACACTAAGTGGAAGAAGCCAATCATCAAAAAGTACATATCATATGATTCCATTTATGGGAATAGTCAGATATTCTAAAGAGACAAATCTATAAACACTCCAAGTTGGTTAGTGGATGCCTAGGGCCTGGGTTGTGGGAAGATATGGGGAGTGGCCGCTCATGAGCACAGTTTCTTTTTGGAGTGATGAAATTTGTCCTACGATTGATTGTGCTGATGGTTGTACATATAAGGAAACACTGACTTGTACAATTTAAATAGGGAAGTTGTGTCTATGTGAATTATATCCCAATGAAGTTGTCATATAAAAGAAATAAATAGCTTATCTGAACGCTTAAAAAATATTGAGCAGGGCAAAAGCTTAAATAGAAGTTTCTAAGTAGATATTTCTCTGTTAATCAATAATCATTAGATAGGTTTGTTCTAAAACTACTAGTTCTCCTACCTGTATTGCTGTGATTCTATGTTCCTAGTCTTATCTTCAAGGAAAGAATCCATCCAACTAGCCCCTAGGGAGAAATAGCTTGCAGTCAAGCACTTACTTCTTAGATGATCAGGATAGAGTCCCTGCTCAACAGCGTGTATGGTCTAGAGAAGTGGTCATGGAAAGAAACAAACAAATATAAGTCACTGAGAATAGACAGATAATGGAGAGTCTACATACAGACTCATAGGATGCTCTTAGGAAAGTAAGATAAATGAAGCATTTCCTAGATCTACCAGTGTATGGTGCTGATTAAATCAAAGCAAAGAATTGATTAAAATAATTGGTCATGGCTTTAAAAAAAATTTTTAAATGTTTATTTTTGAGAGAAGGAGAGAGAGAGAGCACAGTGGGGAAGGGGAAGAGAGAGAGGGAGAAACAGAATCCAAAGCAGGCTCCAAACTCTGAGCTGACAGCACAGAGCCCAGTGTGGGGTTGAACTCCGGAACTGCAATATCATGACCTGAGCCAAAGTCGAACATGTAACCAACTAAGCCTCGCAGGTGCCCCTGTCATGGCTTATTTTTAGTGACTTTATACTAAGTCATGGGGACCTCATTTTTTTGAGAACTCTTATGAACAAATCACATCTAATTTTCTTTCCTTAGAATTTTGCCAAGATTCCTCATCATGCTCATTGTTTTAATGGATTCTAGATTCCAACTATTCCCACATTTTAAAAATAAGGAAGAGGTTTAGCAACTCCAGTCTTGGGATTTTTTTTTTTCCATTTCCTGATGATTCCTCAAGGAAAGGGGTCTGATAAACAAAAACTGTCAAGGTCCAACTTGACACATGTTCATCAGGAAACATGTTCACAAATGTTTTTAGCAATGTTCTTCATAAAGGAAACAATACAAGAATCTACCAATAGTACAACTATTAAAAGTCCTTGTCATTGGTTTACCAGGCCATGGCACCCTACATAGTGAAAATAATAGATCAGGTTACACGCATCCGTGTGGCTGAATTTCAAAAGCAACGTTGATCCAAACAAACAAATTGTTCATATAAAATTCAAAAATAGGCAAAACTAAAAATACTATTTACTGATACATTGACATTATGGTTATAGCCCCCCCCACACACACACACCCACAATAAAAAGCAAGGATGTCATTAACTCAAAATTCAGAACAGCTGTTATGAAGGGGGTGGGAAGGTGGGGAAGGACCCGTGATCTATCGGATTGTAGCACACGGGCCACTTCTGGAGTATTGGTGATGTTTCGTTTCTCAGCATAGATGTTTAAGCTGTACGGAGACATTATCACGTACTGCTTGTAGATTTTACAACGTTTTAAATCCCAAAACAAACCACGACAGAACACCAGCGACGGTGCTGGTGAAGCAGGTTTTCACGGGCATCGATCATCTCATGCACATGTTATTCTGGTTTATGAATTCATAAATAGAGCCTACATTAGCTGGATTCTGAAAGGCAATGCTACTTAAAATATATAGATTCCTTTGTCTCCGAGAAGCTTTAGAATCTGGCAAGAAATTTGAGATAGAAGATTCCTGGAACCCCAGGAGGGCCGCCAGGGCATAACCATGCGCCTCCCACGTCCTCCCTCATCTGGCTTATGGCCTGAGCAGACCACCCCCGGAGAAAGTGAGGTCAGGGAAGCAAGTGGAATATGTGTACCAAGGCCTGATACCTTCATTTATTCCATCTTTATTCTTGGACATCAAAAACTCCAGAAAAATGGGGAGTGGAGGTCACAGTAGTCTCTTGGGCAAACAAATGGAAGAAGCCCTAATCCGCCTACTCATCATGCTCATAGATCACGCTGGAGACACCTGCCTGGACTGAGGCCCGAAAGAAACTTTGGCACAAGAGTTGTCTTTGCATTTAGTAAGCTGGTTTATCTGAAGTGCACTAAAAGCTATGAGATGGGAAGGAATGGACAGTTGCCACTGACTCAGAGCCTCTTATTCTCCCAGCCAGACAGAGTCTAAGTGCCGATTGTAGTCAGTTCTAAATACAGACACAAACACGCCAGTTTATGTCTCCAGAAATATTCGGGTTTCTATTCTGCAAGAAGTAATATTTTTACTTGTTAGCTCTCCATGTAGGGAAGAAGGATCGCAGAAGCTTTTACACTGTGCCACAGTTGCTCGTTCCCCCAGAAGGACATATTCGACAAAAAGATAGCTAAGATAGTTTCAGGGGCTCTCTACTGTTTTGAAATAAAATTAAGGTGTAGTTTCTAAATTCGCATTTGCACAGGTATGCATGTCAGCCATCTCCAAAGGTCAGCGTCCTGAAATGGCTGTCCCAGAATGAATTTGCAACTCAGTGGCCTTCTTGCATGTGGGGTTCTCTGCCCATTCCACTGAGGCTGCCTGAATTTGCTCAGCCATTCCTTCCTTTCTGCTGGAATCTGGGACTGGCCCCAAGGCCGGGATGGGGTTGACAGAGGGGCAGTGGAAACCTTTGGGCCAGTCCCATCTCCTGCAAGGCCAGCCACTGGTAGGTAATCACCGCCAGAGAACTAACATCCCCATTCTCACCCTATGGCTTCTTTGCATCTTGCACAAAATATCCAAAATAACTCGAATCTGTCTTATTTTCCTCAAACTATTGATTCTCAGCAAAAAGGCATCAGAATGGGGTAGGACATGACACCCATGCCCATCAATCGAGATCATCTGAGGGACACATTCAACTAAGTTATCCATTCCGGATTCTAATAGGTGTGGTCTTCAGACTGAGTGGTTGGGAGCAAAACAGGAATTCTTTTTTTTTTTTTAATATGATTTTTGCCTCAATCGTTGGTCTAGCTACATGGTCGTGATTTTCACACCTGCATTTGACTTTGTCCTATACCATACATCGGTGGCTCTTAGGTCTGTCTGCACATTAGAACTGCCCAGATAGATTCTTAAAAAATAAAGACCACTTCCCTGGCCTCATCCTGATATCCTGACTGAGTTGGTTTGTGGTGGCAGCTCAGGACCTGCCCTCTTCAAAAGCACTCCAGATGTTTTCGAAAGCATAACCAGGGTTGAAAAGCATTATGTAGAGGCCAAGTGAAAACAAGGGAGGATCAAAGGGAGCCATAAACCAGAGATTTTACTCAAGATGTTTATCTATTCATGTTTAAGTTGGGGAAGAGAAAGAGGGGAAGTAGGGACCCCTTCACTGAATGTTAAAATGACCTTTGGAGCATGCACTTGCGTGAAGCCATGAACTGACATTTGATCCCGCCATGAGCAAGCCAATACGGGGTGACTGGGGAACGAATGAACACAAAGAGATTCCCTTCCTGCTCCCAATACGGCAGACGGCAGAATAATGATTAAACTTTGCAGTCCAGACTGGATCCCAGTCCAAGTTCTGATTTTTAGCCACCATGACCTTGAGTGCACTCCCTATTCTCATCTGTATAAAACTGGGAACTTGACACCACCTGTCTCCTAGGGTTCTTGTGAGACAGCCCCAGGCGCCCAGTAAATGCCTGGTTAATGGGAGCTGCTTCATCCAGGTAGAGTCTGATTCCCA
>NW_027527624.1:2430929-2456648 GCF_008692635.1 Crocuta crocuta
ATCCAGGTAGAGTCCGCCCTCCCACCCTGTTCCTCAATGCAGAATCCAGGATAGTGAATGTGAGAATGCCAAGAAGAAGAGGTAACCAGGTAACCGATGCCTAGAATAAATGTTCTTAGTTGTTTAGGGACCAGGACTCTATTTATATATTCATTGATAATATTCAACCAACATTTACTCAGCATCTATTCTAAGGGTTCCCTTGTGATGCTAATATTATCCTAGCTTCTCAGTTGTCCCTGTGGGTTGCTGTAACAAAAATACCAGAGACTGAGTGGCTTAAACAGCAGACATTGATTTCTCACAGTTCTGGAGGCTAGGAAATCTAAGACGAAAATGCCGACAGATTCAGGGTCTGGTGAGAGCCCATTCTCTGATCGCTGTCTGATCGCGTGGAGGCCTTCCCTCTGTCCCATCGCTGGTGGAAGAGAGGAGGGGGTCCTCTTCTGTCGCTTTTATCAGACACCATCCCATCCATGAGGCTTCCCTCCTCACTACCAGTCACCTCCAAAAGGCCCTACTTTCTAATACCACCACATTGCGGGGTGGGGGGGAAGGTTAAGATTTCAACATACACAGTTTGGGGGGTGGGGCAGACATTCGGTCCAGAACACACAGCCACGTTACAGATAAGGAAGTGGGCGTGGCTATGGAGCCACAAACATTGCGCTGGAATCTGGACCCAGATCTTCAACCCCAAGGCTGCATTCCCTTTCTTGGTGAGCTCATCCGGGCTGGTGGGTTTAAATATCATCGACAAGCTTAAGTGGTCCAAACAAACATCTCCAGCTCAGACTTCTCTGAACTTTCCACTCACCTATCTAACTACATTTCTAGTATTTCTAGTGGAATGTCTACTAATTGTCTCAAATTTAATGTATGTAAAACTGAGCTTCTGATAACCAATCCACCCCCACCACCACCTCCGCTCCAATCACCAACGCCTCTGAGTCTTTTTACTCCGTAAATGGTAAAGGGCGGCGCATGCTGCTGCCCCAAATCTGACTGCAGGAGTTCAGGACCCGCAACCCCAAAGTATGCTGCTTTGGGATACTGATTATTTTGAGCTGTAATCTCCTAAAAAAAAAAGGCAAATTCAGGAACAGGCTTTCTCTGAACACCCCTTATCCACATATACACGGTGCCTCAAAAGGAAGTTTCCCTCTGGGAGTTTCATCAGCCAGGAAGGATCGACTCTTATCACAGGAGAGGAGACTGGGACGCTAGGAGACGCCACACCCAGCAAACTGTCACAAACGGTCATATCTCCCATCCCTACTTCTAAGGGCCCCTTCCTCTTTCCCAAAGATCCTCCATGGCCCCCTGAGAGGCCTATACCCCGCCCTTCCCCGATTAAAATGGCCTGAATTCTAAAGCCATCTCTTTGAGTTACTAATTTTCACTCAGTTTCTCCCATGTATCTGAGAGGTATACATGTTAATAAACGTGGGTTGTTTTTTCCTCTTGTTAATCTGCCTTTTATTACAGGGGAGCTCAGCCAAGAACTCAGGAGGGTGGAGGGAAGATTATTTTTCCTCTGCTACAGCGGTAACTCCATTCTTACAATTAGTTGCACGGGCAAACCTCTGAGTGCACCCTGGCCCTTCTCCCACACCCCACATCTAATTGGCCAGTAAATCCTGTCACTTCTGCCAAAACAGACACATGGCATCTGATGGCCGCCCCTCCCCCAACGCCACCTCCTTGGTCAAAGTCACCAGCAGCTCTTGCCTGTGTGTGACCGCACTGGTCCCCTTAGGGTTTCAGGCTCCCAGCCGTATCACCCCACAGCATCTATTCAACCCTGAAGTCAGAGTCGTCTTATTCAACTATGTCAGATCCCATCTTCCTCATCTCATGACCTGGACCTGATCTATAGGTGCCCGCCTGTCCCCTCTCTGTCTTCCTAATCCTGCTCTTTCACTCACTCCCCTCTTGCACACTTGCCTTGACTGAGCCTGGCCCTCTCCCGCCTTCTCTCCTCCTTTCTGCTGTCCTCCCTGACTGTCCGGATCTTCCCCATTCCCCTCTGGGCTCGCTCCCCTTCTCCTTTAAGGTCTTTACTCAGACCTTAATGTCGCCCTGTTCAGCAGAACTTCTCTGAGCTCCGTCTAAATCTGCAATTGGAGCCTCAGGATTAGCTTGAGACAGAGGCAACTGAGATAAAGCAGACACAGAAAGAGCTCTCTGCCTCCCCCATCTACCAAACAGCAGGGCATAAATTTGCCTGGTGCAGGTGTGCCTCGCCCCTCCCCCCATTCCTGTACCAGGAAGAAAGCAATCCCAATCACCAGCGACCCACCAAGATTAATCCGCATAAGCAAATTTTATCCAATAACCCTTCTCTGCCATTAGCTTTCCCCATATACTTCCTAGTCACCTGCCCACAATTTACAGGCTCTACAAGCCCAACCCCTCTTCTCCTTGTTCTCTGTTGTCTCTCCACAGTGTATTCCCTTTTGTCAAAATGGTACATAGGTGAGGCGCCTGGGTGGCCCCATCGGTTGAGCATCTGACTTCGGCTCAGGTCATGATCTCACAGTTCTTGAGTTTGAGCATCAGGTTCTGTGCTGACAGCTCAGAGCCTGGAGCCTGTTTCAGATTCTGTGTCTCCCTCTCTCTCTGCCTTTCCTCCGCTCGTGCTCTGTCTCAAAAATAAATTTAAAAAAAAATTTTTTTTAATGGTACATAAGCCCTTGAGCCTAACCACTTGTTCAGATTTTTCACTTCTTTTCTGTGAAGCCCCCGTGCATGTAAATTAAAAATCTTAAAATGTGACATGATACTCTACATCGAAAACCCGACAGACTCCACCAGAAGCCTACTAGAACTGATTCAAGAATTNTGTATATGCCTCTTCTCCTGTTAATTGGTCTTCTGCCAGTTTAATTCACGGACCCCAGGTGCTGAACCTAGAGGAAAAGCATTTTCTTTCCCTATAATCACTTCTAATCGACCATATATTTTCCATTTGATCTGGCTGTGATATGTCTCCTTGAACTAGAATGTAAATTCTGCGAAGGCAGAGATCTTTGCCTGTTTTGATCACTACTGTCTCTTTAGCACCTAGAATATTGCCCAGCACATAATATAGGCTTAATAAATACTGGTTGAATGAATAAAGGAATGAAGTACTTTACCCTGCAAATAGTGCCTAGGAAGGCAGCCAAGTGAAAACTCTAGAATTCTAATATTAAGTGAGAGATGTTACAGTCGTAAAAATATTCTTGATCATTGATGCGAATCGTTACAATGGCAAAGTACGGGAAGTCATTCAGCACACTGGCCTAGGTGCCATCAGATCTATTTCTATTCTTGGTACCATGCCATTGGGCAAAGCCTCAGGCTTCTTGGGAAATGGGGGTGGGGTGGGGTAATAACTGACATTTTCAGTTAGACTCAGTAGGAAAAACAGTCTCTAAAAATGAAGAATTGAAAAAAAATTGTATACCAAAGAATTTATTGGAGAATGATTTGGCCATTCGGTTAAACTCAAAGGATGAGATGAGAAAATGGAAATGCAGCTTGGTCTAGGATGAAGTTCAAGATGTATCTGGGCCAAAGTGTCATCTACCATTGTTAGGGGAATTCCCACAAGCTGCCAAAGCTGGGGCCCGGGCCAGTAAGGGATTATCTCCAGGAAAGTGTTCCCTGAGTGGCTTCCAACCACTCCCACTACTACTCAGTGCCCTCCGTAAACCCCAAATGCCGCCTTTTCTCGGTGCCAGGTTTCATATTTTGAAAAATGCTTTTGCCATGCAGCTTAGAACGAGGGGAGAAACGGACTTCGGGTGAGGAGCCCCCCCCCCCATCTGCTTCCTCCAGAACTGTGAATCCCAGACACCTGGCCTGACTCTCAGGCAGAAGATCCAGGATTTTTTTCTGGTCCACAACAAAGCAGAGAAGACTTAGCTCCTGGCTGCTTGTAAATCTCTCCCGTAACTCGCAACTCGTATAAAAGAATAATTCGCGTATAATGGTCCTTGGCGTTGTCTTTTCTCAAATTTACACTTTTTTTCATGTGGAAGAAATGATCTGCAATATGGAATGTATCTGTATTCTCCCCACTCAGGAAGTTACCTAGAATCATATCTCTGCTGGGACTTCCTTTTGTAATTCAGGCACCCTATTTTCCTGAGGTTGAAATTCAGGAAGCATAACCTTCGATTTTCTCCTCTCTCTTTCCCATTTGCTTCTTCCTCTCAGGCTGGAGTTTCATTCAAATCAAAGTAACCGAACAACCAGTTTAGCAAGATTTTTGTTTGTTTGTTTCCCTTTGAGGATTCCTGGCTGTCCTTCCTTGCTGATCTAGGAGATCAGCTTAGTCGAGGACTTTTTATCTCGCGGCTCTTGGTGGGAAGTTTTCGGGACAAAGGGACTCAGAGTAACAGGCGAAGTTTGCAGATTGGCAAAATCCATTGGATGACACTCAGAATTTTCAACACATCTGTTACTTGTCTGCTTTCATTATGGTAGCTTCCCTCTGGCTCCTTGCGGGGACGGACAACTCTTTGCGAAGGTAAGACGTGACTTCATAACCAATTCTCCAGTGAGTATGAAAACTTTTACTCCCTCCCGCACTGGTTTAGCAGAAGGTTTCTGCTAAATTTAATTGAACTAAACAAACTAAACTAACCCTCCTCAACGGCTGGCAAATATAATACAAACTACCCAGGACAGTGGTATCATTTAATATAGTAAAACAACCAATTTCTCTAGCTTTTTCTGTTCACCATTTCGCTTAACTATATCAGAATTGCTGATATTATAAACTTTCTTTTTGGTTACACTCTTCTATTTTGGGGGGCTATTTCTGGTCATATCTGCTACAGAGGTGAATATTTAAATATATGATTTAAGGGGTGCCTGGGTGGCTCAGTCGGTTAAGCGTCCAGCTTCGGCTCAGGTCATGATCTCACAGATCGTGGGTTCAAGCCCCGCATCGGGCTCTGTGCTGACAGCTAGCCCAGAGCCCGGAGCCTATTTTGGATTCTGTGTCTCCCTCTCTCTCTGACTCTCCCCGGCTCACACTGTCTCTCTCTCTCTCTCTCTCTCTCTCAGAAATAAATTTAAAAAATTTTTGTTAATTTTAAAAAATATATATGATTTAAAACTTTATCTTACCCTGCTCACGTGAGTTATTTCCTTTTATCCAAGTATTTAAAGAGATGCAATCCAAAATATGTTACTATTACCAGTAACATGTTAATTTTACCAGTATTATTTTTAACATCATTGACATCGTCCTTTTTTAGTAGTCTCTTTTTTTTTAACTTTATTTATTTATTTTGAGAGAGACAGAGACAGCGCGAGTGGGGGAGGGGCAGAGAGAGAGAGAGAGACAGAGAATCCCAAGCAGGCTCCGCACTGTCAATGTCAAACCCACGAAACCAAGAGGTCATGACCTGAGCCAAAACCAAGAGTCGATGCTTAACCCATGCAGGCGCTCCAACCTCATTCTTTTATTTATCATGTCTTACATCACCAGCATACATAGGAATTTTTAATTTAATGTTTGTGAAGGTTATTGATAGACACCTGGAATTCTAGAAGACACACAAAATTAAGTTCCAGTATTCAAAGTAAGGAACAAAGAGCTGGGTCCTGAATTTCAGGAGGATCATGCTTGCATCATTGGTAGACTTAAAGAGAGACAGTTTCTCACAGAAATGTTGGGTCTTTTTAAAAAAAATTTTAAGTCTATCTTGAGAGAAAGAGCAAGTTGGGGAGGGGCAGAGAGAGAGAGGGAGAGAGAGAATCCCAAGCAGGCTCCACAACGCCGGATGCAGGGCTCGAACTAACAAACCATGAGATCATGATCTAAGTGGAAGTCAAGAGCCACATGCTTAACCTACTGAATCACAGAAATGTTTCTTTCATCAGGAAATTGCAGAGGGTTCTGTCAGAGCAGGAATCTCCACCAATCAGGGAGATGAACACATTCCCGGATTGAACTCCACCTGCCATAACGTGACCCCTGAGTTACCAGACTTGCTCGCAGGATGCTGTGTGTCCACGCGTCCTGTTTCCAGAAGGATAGGCTCTTCTCCAGTTGCCCCTGAAGCTGAAGGCACAGGAAAGCAGGCGCCGACATCTGTGAACACTCAGGACATTCTTTCAAACACAAGGTAACACCATCCAGAAGGCTTACCTTTTCCATAAGCGTAAGACGAGCATGAGCGTCGTTCCCAAGGTTTTGCGTAGATTTACCCAAATTCCAATCATTTTGAATATATGGAAAAATTCCTCAATAAAGCCTGGCTTAAAAAATGTCAGCCTGCTTCTGCCAAACAAGTAAGAAAATACTTTGAAGCAGTTCTCAGGGAGATGAAGATAGAGCAATCACATTAAAATTCCTCTGAAGCCTATTTAGGTTGTTTACGCAAAGCTTTCCTATCTTTGTTTTCCTGATCATGAAACAATAGAAAGGGGCCAGAGGAGGATTTTGGTAGCTGGGTTTCCTGTGGGGGGGGTGGGGGGGGATGATTTAATTTACATATCCGGGTCGGTTTGAAAATCAAACAAATGCCTGCCCCACGTGCCTGCCATCTGCTTCTTAAGCCAGCCCTCCTTCACTATCTTCATTTTTCATGTTTCGATTTCGTCTGTGTTCATTTGGGGCCAAGGCAAAACTTCATAATGTTCTGCAAAAGCCTGTGGTTAAGTCGCATGCGACAATCCTATGAAGGGATCTGACATTTCTAGAGCGATTCACCATGTGCCAAGTTCTGCCAAGTGTTTGGTCTGTGTAATTGGCGCTCTATCCTCTTTACAACCCAAGGAAGTAAGTACTGCTAATGCCGTCAGTCCCCATTTTACAGATGAACAAACTGAGACAAAAGGAGAAATGACTTGCACAAACCCTCAGGGTGTGAATGTCACAGCCAAGCCAGCCGGCCTCTGAGCCACCTCCTTTTCATGCAGAGCAACATACCCAGAAAAGCATAATTGGAAGGAACAGAAGTCTTCATATTTGATTTTCAGACTTTCAGTGATTCTATATATTCAACCTTTCACTTATAAAAACTTATTAAATCTTCATACTCCCTGGGCTGTCCCAGAGTGAGTAATTTGTCATCCCACTTCAGGTGAAGAATTGTCATTTCAGAAAAAAATTTTCAGGTTTATATTAGTGATCTATTCCAGTTAAATACATTGCTCAGCAATGTACTTTGCCTTAGATGCTCGGTGTAGGAGAGGAAAACATCAGTTTCACCCCAAAGTAGAATTCATTCAGCCACAATTTTATGAAATTCCAGAAATGGAAAGTATCCCAGCATAAGCTGCCAAAATCCCGGCACGTTTAAGGAAAACTACAAGTTGTTTCCACTGTTGGGAAATAATCAACTTTAGTTAATAAACACAACAGGATATAGTACGGCTTGATCACCACACAGCCTTCGGGGGAAAAACGCCTACAAAGCATTTTGTTACCATTCTTTTTCTCTTCAGATGAAAAATTCTACTTCTCCAGTATTTCTAGTGTAACTTTCACATCCTGACAATAATATCCAGCAGCATTATAGTCAAATATCAAATGGTGACAAGACTTTTTCACGTCCTAGAGAAAAAGATTCCAGCCCTTTCTCTGTGAAAAGTTTCTTCGGAGGACCGGGGCTATTTCATGCAGATGCGTGAAGTTTAACATTCACGTCCCCTGGAGCCAGGAACCACTAAACTTAGCAGAGCTTTCGTCTATGGGTTTTAGATCTGATAAAGACACTCTCACAACTGTCTTGTTTCTAGAAGCATTGCTGTGCAGGTTGCCGCAAGAATCCAGAAGCTTCAAACAAAACCTGGCCTCCCTGTGGATAATGTGACCTGCAATGCTATTGGTGACAGTGTGTACTGCAGCAAACAGGAATTTGTATTCCGCATTGCTCTTCAGGCATCAACAAAACATGTAATGAGAATTTTTTTTGCACCGTCATCATTCAAATACGTTATTCAAGTCTGCTCATTAATTTGTAAGCTCCTCGAAGGCAAGAACTAGTTTTGCTTTGCTTTTGGTCTTTGGATCCTGATCATAGACTTAGCCACAGACACTGATCAAAAATGCATGCACGCACACACGTATATACAGACATATACAAATGTTTATAGTTGAAATGATCAAAGTAATTTAAACAGACCCCTCTCCTTACAATGGAATGGAGGGGAGATCAAAGGAAGGAGAGCGAGCACTTACAAGATTATTGTACTTACTCCAGGCAAGTACTGTAGGAGCCAGGGATTAGGAAAGTAGCCACGGATTCCCACCAGACACTTCAGCCCCAGAGCCACTTCGTTATCCTGCCTTAGCTCGGGCAACACGCCTAAGAAATTACAGTTACTGAGAAAACAAGTCACCATGCTTAATTTTTAGATCTTTCAGATTTTTTACATATTCAATTCTAAAGTTGGATGAAAGTGTATTAAGCTTTGTTATTTTATTTGCTTATGAGTCTCCTCCAATAATTCGTTATCCTACTTCACCTAAAGGTTTTCAATTTGGGAAACATAAAACAAATAAAAAGCAGTGATTTACCCCATCAGTAGTCTATTCCAATTAAACCGTCCTAGGGAAATGCTGAGGAGGTAGAATGGATGGGCTGAGGGGTTGACTGGAGGAGGGGTATAAAAGAGAGAGAGATACGGAAACACAGAGCGAGAGCCAAAAACGGAGGATGACAATACCACCTTCTCGATTTTGAGAAACTGGATGCTAAAGATGGCGGCACCATTACGGAGTCCAGGAAGACTGAAGGAAATCCTTCCAGGTCAACTATTACAAGAACCTGCTTCCCTTTTCCCATAGATTTGCCGTGATTGTTGGGATCAGCTCTTCAACTGATGCTGCTGGTGTTACATTTCATCACTGCGTAGTTATTTCGCTCCAGATATTTCTGAAATGCTCTAAACAGTCCCGATGAAGCTAAAAAAATGCATAGTGTGTTACACAGAGAACTGAGATATGTCCTAAAAACTCAGACCATCTCTCACGGAGCTGTTTGCTTACTGTCATTGGTAAGAAATATTGTGGATGGCCCAGCTGATCTGCCATGCTGAAGTCCGGCGATTAACTCAAAATCATAAGCGTTAATCTTCACAGGTTTGAATTTGAAATGGCATTCTGCCTTTTCTAGGTTAGGATGTTTGTGCATTTTTTGGATGTTTACTTATTTTTGAGAGCGAGAGAGAGAAAGAGAGCATGAGCAGTGGAGGAGCAGAGAGAGAGGGAGCCACAGAAGCAGGCTCCAGGCTCTGAGCTGTGAGGCCGGCATGAGGTTCAAACTCATGAACCAAGAGATCACGACCTGAGCCAAAGTCAGATGCTTAACCAACTAAGTCACTCAGGTGCCCCTATGTTAGTGCACCTTTAATTCGAGCCCATAAGAGGTCAGCTTTCACATGCAGAATTAGCTAACTAATAAGTGTTAAAGATAAAGCAGTAGCCCGATCCTCAATAGAATTTTCCATGGTGAGCCTGCTTTGAAATAGCTGTAAGACTATCTATCTGCTAACAAGTTCTGCCCAAGAATTCCTCGTTTTAGAAATACCAGCACTTACAAATGTTTATCTACCACCAAGTTGACATCCCCATATTTGGACTTCTGTATCCTCACAGAACAGAAAGAAAAATCTTCTCTTTCCCATGTCAGTCTTCACACTTCTTAGACCATTACCGCTTCTTTCTGCAGCCAAAACAAATTCTGGTTCCAAAGGAAAGGATGGCCCCTACTTACTCATTTGGAGACATACAGTGTGTATCTGGTACTTTGCTTTGTGCCTTAGTGAACACCTATACGTCATGAGTCTGCTGGAAATCGGTGCTCACGGTGTGTCGTGCAAGGTATATGTAGTAGGACAGCAAAGAGCTGCTGTGCACGTGCCTATTACACACCTCTTCTCCACTGTTCCTTCAGATTTCACTTACAGAACACAAGTTCAAAGGCAAATTTATGTAAGGACTTCAAGACAATAACATCTACAGAGAGTCTAATCAAGCATGATACCCTTCTGAGCATGAGGCTCTGAGTGACCACACAGCTCACACGCCCATGAAGACAGCACAGATATATAGGTAGGGGGATATCGGAAAGGCTCACTCAAGAAATGTAGCAGTATTAAGAAGACAAGTGTCATCCGTGCTTTGTCTTCCTCAAGTCACAATTTTCCCAAGTTGACCAAAACAGTGTCTGGATTCCAGAATATGAAACTAACTGAAGTGGGAATGGAAAGAAGTGACATGTTACCCAAAGGCCAAGTTCTAGCTATGTGTCTTAACATATTACCTAAAATAAGTGGCTTAAAACCATTTTATTGGTCCCTGAGTCACCATGTGGAGGGCTATTTATTGGCAAGAAATCTGCTCCTTGTACAGCTACATGATCCAGAAATAAAATTCTATAGCGTTTGAGCCATATATACATGTGATTATATATATGATATGTATATGTGTATGCGTGTGTGTATAATGAGAGAGAGAGAAAGAGAGAGGAATTTGGGCAAGGTTTGTCTGGGACATTCTTTAGTCCCAATGGCACTGACCAGCGTCACTAGGTGGGATTCAGCTGCCACAGAACTGGATTGGATGGTTTCATCCAAATTCCTGGGTCTTTCCACATGGCAGCTCCCAGCGGAGTAGCCAGCCGGCTCAGGGCTCCAGGAGAGAGCGATCCAAGCGCCAGGAAGTGCGAGCTGCCAGATTCTTGGGGCCTGGGCTTGAAAATGGGCACAGCATCACATTTTCAATACCGTATTGGCCAGAGCACTCCTAGAGGCTGCCCAGCTTCGGGAGAGGCAGCGTGGACCTGCCTCCTGATGGACAGAGAATCTGCAGGCTTCTTTAATCTGCCACATGCCCCTTAGCAAGGATCATTTCTATGAGCACCGTTAAAATGGTGCCCCCTTAATTTGTGAATTAAGGGACTCAACATATCTTCCGATCAGGCATGGCCTTGTCCCTTTGAGTTTAGTTTCATTGTATGCCATATGTATATATATATTTTATAGTTCTATTCATACCTGCACACACAACTGCTCAGTAATTATAATATCCTAAAACACCATGCCTTCCATATCTTTGGTGATTCCTCTCAGAATATAACCTACTCTGTTACAAGAGCAAGGGGTGAATAAATCTGACTTCTGATTAATAGTGTTGCTCTCCCTCCCCACCTCCACCGACCCAAAAAAGATGTGAAGCCAATTTTAAAATTATTTCTCCCATATATCCAAACTTTTTCTAGGTACTTCTAGAATGCTACGTATAACGTTTTGTCCATAAAAGGAAAAAATTGTGTGAAGAAAAAGTGTGCTTCCCCCTGAAAACCTGTGTATGTACCATGCCCTGTGAACCTGACTCGGTCCCGGGCCTCCCCGAAGACTGAAGATCTGCCCTCACCGCATTTCATACCTCAGGAGATTTCTGCGGCTCAGGACTCACTGTGTTTCCTGAATCTGATGTCTTTCATCCAGTTCTGGAAATTTCTCTGTTGTTTCTTTACTCTTTTCTTTTCTTTCTTTTCTTTTGTTTCTTTCTTTTTTTTAAATAAATAAGTTCAGTTGTTTATTTTGAGAGAGAGACAGAGACAGAGAGGGAATCCCAAGCAGGCTCTGCACTGTCAGCGCAAAGCCCAGCGCAGGGCTGAAATTCTCCAACCATGAGATCATGACCTGAGCCAAGATCTCGAAGAGTAGGATGCTTAACCAATAGACTGAGTCACCTAGGAGCCCCTCCCTATTGTTTCCTAAATTTGAACTCTTCCCTACTCTCTTTTATCTCTTCTTAAGATTCTATTACAGATAACTTACACCTTCTTGCCCTGTACTCCAGGTCATTTTAATGCCACAGCTAAATTTTGCAGCTCCTAGATTCACTGTGAAGCCCTGTTAAAAGAGCTCCTTTGGCCTGTCTTTTAAGATGTTTAAGGCTTTTGTTTTAATTTCTAGAAATGTTACTGTATTCTTTTTCAGACATGCCTGATATTGACATGGTATATTACTTTTTTTTCCTTCCCGTTTCCTATTTACGTGCTTATTTTGGTCTTTAATCAGTTTACACATATTCTCCGGTCTCTAGACGACCGTCCTATTACTGAGAGTTCTTAGCCATTACCTCTGCTGTTAGTTTCACCTGCTGACATCTATTCACACGGAGTGCTCCCTGTGAGCTCTGGGATTCATGACAGTGAGCTCATGTTCAGTGGGATTTGCCTGGAGAAATCCAGCAGGGGCCAGGGGCGTATTCCTCCTCTTCAGTTATAGAAGCATTTGCTATCTCAGAGGTTCAAGGGCTATCACCAGCTGGAGACTAGTTCTTATGTTAATTTCTTGGCTTTGGGAGCCCTTGACCATGTAGGTGGTATAAATTCAACCCCAAATCCACAGGACAATAAGCCTGTGGGAACAATTCCTTGGGAGATTCCAGAGATTTTACTGTAGTGAACTTTGGCATTCAAACCATTTTATTTTTTTGTTTATGTATTTATTTTGAGAGAGACAGAGAGAGAGAGGAAGAGAGAGAGCATGAATGGGGAAGGACAGAGAGGGAGGTAGAGAGAGAAACCCAAGCAGGCTCCGTGCAGTCAAGGAGAGCCCCACATGGGGCTCAGTCTCACCAACTGTGAGATCGTGACCTGAACCGAAATCAAGAGTCAGATGCTTGACCAACGGAGCCACCCAGGCATCCCTAACCTTTTTACAGTGTACAGTTCAGCAGCATTTAGTACAACCATCATCACTAGGTCTAGAACATTTTGATCACCCCCAAAGGAAAGCCGGTGCCCATTTTCCCCTTCGTCCAGCCCCTGGTAACCGCCAACCTGCCCCACTCAAGACAGGAAAACACCCTTATCATTGCTCTGGGCTGCGGGAGGAATTTTTTTCAGGTTCTCTGATTTATGTAGGGGTTTTGTTTCCTTTTCCCCTCTTGCTAATCCAGAGACTCATCTCTGTCCAGACTGCTGGTGGCAACCCTCTAGACTAAGAGCCATTCTTGGTATAAATACTGAATTCTGGGCTCTTAGCAAGTATTTGTGAATAAGCCAGACAAAAATCCCTCCTCTCATGGGACTTACTTTCTAGAAGGAAGGAGGCAGAAAATAATAACCAATTTATAAAGTAAGATAAAGGTAAGGAATGAGCAATGCAGGAGCAGAAGATTAACAGAGAGATTGGAGGGGGGCAGGAATGCATGAATCAGGGAGCCTTGGGGCTACTGTGAGAATTGGGGCCTTTGTTTCAAGAGAAAAAGGAGACTCTGGAGAGTTTTGTGTGAGGAGTAACATGTGACTTACATTTGAAGAGGATCCTTATGGCCGGTGTATTGAGANTCGCATGCGACAATCCTATGAAGGGATCTGACATTTCTAGAGCGATTCACCATGTGCCAAGTTCTGCCAAGTGTTTGGTCTGTGTAATTGGCGCTCTATCCTCTTTACAACCCAAGGAAGTAAGTACTGCTAATGCCGTCAGTCCCCATTTTACAGATGAACAAACTGAGACAAAAGGAGAAATGACTTGCACAAACCCTCAGGGTGTGAATGTCACAGCCAAGCCAGCCGGCCTCTGAGCCACCTCCTTTTCATGCAGAGCAACATACCCAGAAAAGCATAATTGGAAGGAACAGAAGTCTTCATATTTGATTTTCAGACTTTCAGTGATTCTATATATTCAACCTTTCACTTATAAAAACTTATTAAATCTTCATACTCCCTGGGCTGTCCCAGAGTGAGTAATTTGTCATCCCACTTCAGGTGAAGAATTGTCATTTCAGAAAAAAATTTTCAGGTTTATATTAGTGATCTATTCCAGTTAAATACATTGCTCAGCAATGTACTTTGCCTTAGATGCTCGGTGTAGGAGAGGAAAACATCAGTTTCACCCCAAAGTAGAATTCATTCAGCCACAATTTTATGAAATTCCAGAAATGGAAAGTATCCCAGCATAAGCTGCCAAAATCCCGGCACGTTTAAGGAAAACTACAAGTTGTTTCCACTGTTGGGAAATAATCAACTTTAGTTAATAAACACAACAGGATATAGTACGGCTTGATCACCACACAGCCTTCGGGGGAAAAACGCCTACAAAGCATTTTGTTACCATTCTTTTTCTCTTCAGATGAAAAATTCTACTTCTCCAGTATTTCTAGTGTAACTTTCACATCCTGACAATAATATCCAGCAGCATTATAGTCAAATATCAAATGGTGACAAGACTTTTTCACGTCCTAGAGAAAAAGATTCCAGCCCTTTCTCTGTGAAAAGTTTCTTCGGAGGACCGGGGCTATTTCATGCAGATGCGTGAAGTTTAACATTCACGTCCCCTGGAGCCAGGAACCACTAAACTTAGCAGAGCTTTCGTCTATGGGTTTTAGATCTGATAAAGACACTCTCACAACTGTCTTGTTTCTAGAAGCATTGCTGTGCAGGTTGCCGCAAGAATCCAGAAGCTTCAAACAAAACCTGGCCTCCCTGTGGATAATGTGACCTGCAATGCTATTGGTGACAGTGTGTACTGCAGCAAACAGGAATTTGTATTCCGCATTGCTCTTCAGGCATCAACAAAACATGTAATGAGAATTTTTTTTGCACCGTCATCATTCAAATACGTTATTCAAGTCTGCTCATTAATTTGTAAGCTCCTCGAAGGCAAGAACTAGTTTTGCTTTGCTTTTGGTCTTTGGATCCTGATCATAGACTTAGCCACAGACACTGATCAAAAATGCATGCACGCACACACGTATATACAGACATATACAAATGTTTATAGTTGAAATGATCAAAGTAATTTAAACAGACCCCTCTCCTTACAATGGAATGGAGGGGAGATCAAAGGAAGGAGAGCGAGCACTTACAAGATTATTGTACTTACTCCAGGCAAGTACTGTAGGAGCCAGGGATTAGGAAAGTAGCCACGGATTCCCACCAGACACTTCAGCCCCAGAGCCACTTCGTTATCCTGCCTTAGCTCGGGCAACACGCCTAAGAAATTACAGTTACTGAGAAAACAAGTCACCATGCTTAATTTTTAGATCTTTCAGATTTTTTACATATTCAATTCTAAAGTTGGATGAAAGTGTATTAAGCTTTGTTATTTTATTTGCTTATGAGTCTCCTCCAATAATTCGTTATCCTACTTCACCTAAAGGTTTTCAATTTGGGAAACATAAAACAAATAAAAAGCAGTGATTTACCCCATCAGTAGTCTATTCCAATTAAACCGTCCTAGGGAAATGCTGAGGAGGTAGAATGGATGGGCTGAGGGGTTGACTGGAGGAGGGGTATAAAAGAGAGAGAGATACGGAAACACAGAGCGAGAGCCAAAAACGGAGGATGACAATACCACCTTCTCGATTTTGAGAAACTGGATGCTAAAGATGGCGGCACCATTACGGAGTCCAGGAAGACTGAAGGAAATCCTTCCAGGTCAACTATTACAAGAACCTGCTTCCCTTTTCCCATAGATTTGCCGTGATTGTTGGGATCAGCTCTTCAACTGATGCTGCTGGTGTTACATTTCATCACTGCGTAGTTATTTCGCTCCAGATATTTCTGAAATGCTCTAAACAGTCCCGATGAAGCTAAAAAAATGCATAGTGTGTTACACAGAGAACTGAGATATGTCCTAAAAACTCAGACCATCTCTCACGGAGCTGTTTGCTTACTGTCATTGGTAAGAAATATTGTGGATGGCCCAGCTGATCTGCCATGCTGAAGTCCGGTGATTAACTCAAAATCATAAGCGTTAATCTTCACAGGTTTGAATTTGAAATGGCATTCTGCCTTTTCTAGGTTAGGATGTTTGTGCATTTTTTGGATGTTTACTTATTTTTGAGAGCGAGAGAGAGAAAGAGAGCATGAGCAGTGGAGGAGCAGAGAGAGAGGGAGCCACAGAAGCAGGCTCCAGGCTCTGAGCTGTGAGGCCGGCATGAGGTTCAAACTCATGAACCAAGAGATCACGACCTGAGCCAAAGTCAGATGCTTAACCAACTAAGTCACTCAGGTGCCCCTATGTTAGTGCACCTTTAATTCGAGCCCATAAGAGGTCAGCTTTCACATGCAGAATTAGCTAACTAATAAGTGTTAAAGATAAAGCAGTAGCCCGATCCTCAATAGAATTTTCCATGGTGAGCCTGCTTTGAAATAGCTGTAAGACTATCTATCTGCTAACAAGTTCTGCCCAAGAATTCCTCGTTTTAGAAATACCAGCACTTACAAATGTTTATCTACCACCAAGTTGACATCCCCATATTTGGACTTCTGTATCCTCACAGAACAGAAAGAAAAATCTTCTCTTTCCCATGTCAGTCTTCACACTTCTTAGACCATTACCGCTTCTTTCTGCAGCCAAAACAAATTCTGGTTCCAAAGGAAAGGATGGCCCCTACTTACTCATTTGGAGACATACAGTGTGTATCTGGTACTTTGCTTTGTGCCTTAGTGAACACCTATACGTCATGAGTCTGCTGGAAATCGGTGCTCACGGTGTGTCGTGCAAGGTATATGTAGTAGGACAGCAAAGAGCTGCTGTGCACGTGCCTATTACACACCTCTTCTCCACTGTTCCTTCAGATTTCACTTACAGAACACAAGTTCAAAGGCAAATTTATGTAAGGACTTCAAGACAATAACATCTACAGAGAGTCTAATCAAGCATGATACCCTTCTGAGCATGAGGCTCTGAGTGACCACACAGCTCACACGCCCATGAAGACAGCACAGATATATAGGTAGGGGGATATCGGAAAGGCTCACTCAAGAAATGTAGCAGTATTAAGAAGACAAGTGTCATCCGTGCTTTGTCTTCCTCAAGTCACAATTTTCCCAAGTTGACCAAAACAGTGTCTGGATTCCAGAATATGAAACTAACTGAAGTGGGAATGGAAAGAAGTGACATGTTACCCAAAGGCCAAGTTCTAGCTATGTGTCTTAACATATTACCTAAAATAAGTGGCTTAAAACCATTTTATTGGTCCCTGAGTCACCATGTGGAGGGCTATTTATTGGCAAGAAATCTGCTCCTTGTACAGCTACATGATCCAGAAATAAAATTCTATAGCGTTTGAGCCATATATACATGTGATTATATATATGATATGTATATGTGTATGCGTGTGTGTATAATGAGAGAGAGAGAAAGAGAGAGGAATTTGGGCAAGGTTTGTCTGGGACATTCTTTAGTCCCAATGGCACTGACCAGCGTCACTAGGTGGGATTCAGCTGCCACAGAACTGGATTGGATGGTTTCATCCAAATTCCTGGGTCTTTCCACATGGCAGCTCCCAGCGGAGTAGCCAGCCGGCTCAGGGCTCCAGGAGAGAGCGATCCAAGCGCCAGGAAGTGCGAGCTGCCAGATTCTTGGGGCCTGGGCTTGAAAATGGGCACAGCATCACATTTTCAATACCGTATTGGCCAGAGCACTCCTAGAGGCTGCCCAGCTTCGGGAGAGGCAGCGTGGACCTGCCTCCTGATGGACAGAGAATCTGCAGGCTTCTTTAATCTGCCACATGCCCCTTAGCAAGGATCATTTCTATGAGCACCGTTAAAATGGTGCCCCCTTAATTTGTGAATTAAGGGACTCAACATATCTTCCGATCAGGCATGGCCTTGTCCCTTTGAGTTTAGTTTCATTGTATGTCATATGTATATATATATTTTATAGTTCTATTCATACCTGCACACACAACTGCTCAGTAATTATAATATCCTAAAACACCATGCCTTCCATATCTTTGGTGATTCCTCTCAGAATATAACCTACTCTGTTATAAGAGCAAGGGGTGAATAAATCTGACTTCTGATTAATAGTGTTGCTCTCCCTCCCCACCTCCACCGACCCAAAAAAGATGTGAAGCCAATTTTAAAATTATTTCTCCCATATATCCAAACTTTTTCTAGGTACTTCTAGAATGCTACGTATAACGTTTTGTCCATAAAAGGAAAAAATTGTGTGAAGAAAAAGTGTGCTTCCCCCTGAAAACCTGTGTATGTACCATGCCCTGTGAACCTGACTCGGTCCCGGGCCTCCCCGAAGACTGAAGATCTGCCCTCACCGCATTTCATACCTCAGGAGATTTCTGCGGCTCAGGACTCACTGTGTTTCCTGAATCTGATGTCTTTCATCCAGTTCTGGAAATTTCTCTGTTGTTTCTTTACTCTTTTCTTTTCTTTTCTTTTGTTTCTTTCTTTTTTTTTTAAATAAATAAGTTCAGTTGTTTATTTTGAGAGAGAGACAGAGACAGAGAGGGAATCCCAAGCAGGCTCTGCACTGTCAGCGCAAAGCCCAGCGCAGGGCTGAAATTCTCCAACCATGAGATCATGACCTGAGCCAAGATCTCGAAGAGTAGGATGCTTAACCAATAGACTGAGTCACCTAGGAGCCCCTCCCTATTGTTTCCTAAATTTGAACTCTTCCCTACTCTCTTTTATCTCTTCTTAAGATTCTATTACAGATAACTTACACCTTCTCGCCCTGTACTCCAGGTCATTTTAATGCCACAGCTAAATTTTGCAGCTCCTAGATTCACTGTGAAGCCCTGTTAAAAGAGCTCCTTTGGCCTGTCTTTTAAGATGTTTAAGGCTTTTGTTTTAATTTCTAGAAATGTTACTGTATTCTTTTTCAGACATGCCTGATATTGACATGGTATATTACTTTTTTTTCCTTCCCGTTTCCTATTTACGTGCTTATTTTGGTCTTTAATCAGTTTACACATATTCTCTGGTCTCTAGACGACCGTCCTATTACTGAGAGTTCTTAGCCATTACCTCTGCTGTTAGTTTCACCTGCTGACATCTATTCACATGGAGTGCTCCCTGTGAGCTCTGGGATTCATGATAGTGAGCTCATGTTCAGTGGGATTTGCCTGGAGAAATTCAGCAGGGGCCAGGGGCGTATTCCTCCTCTTCAGTTATAGAAGCATTTGCTATCTCAGAGGTTCAAGGGCTATCACCAGCTGGAGACTAGTTCTTATGTTAATTTCTTGGCTTTGGGAGCCCTTGACCATGTAGGTGGTATAAATTCAACCCCAAATCCACAGGACAATAAGCCTGTGGGAACAATTCCTTGGGAGATTCCAGAGATTTTACTGTAGTGAACTTTGGCATTCAAACCATTTTATTTTTTTGTTTATGTATTTATTTTGAGAGAGACAGAGAGAGAGAGGAAGAGAGAGAGCATGAATGGGGAAGGACAGAGAGGGAGGTAGAGAGAGAAACCCAAGCAGGCTCCGTGCAGTCAAGGAGAGCCCCACATGGGGCTCAGTCTCACCAACTGTGAGATCGTGACCTGAACCGAAATCAAGAGTCAGATGCTTGACCAACGGAGCCACCCAGGCATCCCTAACCTTTTTACAGTGTACAGTTCAGCAGCATTTAGTACAACCATCATCACTAGGTCTAGAACATTTTGATCACCCCCAAAGGAAAGCCGGTGCCCATTTTCCCCTTCGTCCAGCCCCTGGTAACCGCCAACCTGCCCCACTCAAGACAGGAAAACACCCTTATCATTGCTCTGGGCTGCGGGAGGAATTTTTTTCAGGTTCTCTGATTTATGTAGGGGTTTTGTTTCCTTTTCCCCTCTTGCTAATCCAGAGACTCATCTCTGTCCAGACTGCTGGTGGCAACCCTCTAGACTAAGAGCCATTCTTGGTATAAATACTGAATTCTGGGCTCTTAGCAAGTATTTGTGAATAAGCCAGACAAAAATCCCTCCTCTCATGGGACTTACTTTCTAGAAGGAAGGAGGCAGAAAATAATAACCAATTTATAAAGTAAGATAAAGGTAAGGAATGAGCAATGCAGGAGCAGAAGATTAACAGAGAGATTGGAGGGGGGCAGGAATGCATGAATCAGGGAGCCTTGGGGCTACTGTGAGAATTGGGGCCTTTGTTTCAAGAGAAAAAGGAGACTCTGGAGAGTTTTGTGTGAGGAGTAACATGTGACTTACATTTGAAGAGGATCCTTATGGCCGGTGTATTGAGATGAGACCACAAGGACAGCAGAGAGAGAGGGACCTGCCACCACACTGGTGCAGTAATCCCATGAGTGATGGCCGGCTGGACGAGGGAGCGATAGCAGCGGAGTAGTAAGAAGTGGCTGGATTTTCAATTTACGTTGAAAACTGAGCCCACAGGGTTTCCTAACAGATTGGTTTTATCATGGGAGAGAGTCACCAAGGACGGTGTAGTAGGCAGAGCAATGGCCCCACAACGATGTCTGTGTCCTGGGTCAAGGGGTGAGTGATATCCGTGAAAGGGATTAGGAGGTGCACACTTCGAGTTATGAAACAAAAAAGTTACGGGGATGTGAAGTACAGCATAGAGACTATAGTCAATACTATTGCAATGACTTTGTATGGTAACAGATGGTAACTAGACGTCATGTGGGGATCATTTCGTGATGTATAAAGATACCAAATCACTGTGATGTTCACCTGAAACTAATAAGATCCTGTATGGCATTATACTTCAATCAAAAAACGAGTTGCTTAAAAAAAATGATGCTTATGACCTAATCCCCAAAGCTATGAATACGTTGGGTTAGTTACATGGCAAAAGGAAATGAATTAAAATTTTAGATAGAATTAAGGCTGCTAATCAAATGACCTTAAAATCAAGGCACCTGGGTGGCTCCGTCATTTTAAGTGTCAGACTTCAGCTCAGGTCATGATTTTATGGTTCGTGAGATCGATCCCCACGTCAGGCTCTCCACTGACAGAGCAGATCCTGCTTCAGATCCTCTGTCTCCCTCTCTCTCTGTGCCCCCCCCCAAGAAAAAATAAACATTTAGAAAAAAATCAAGAGATCATCCTAGATTATCTGGGTGGAAAGAATATAATCATAAGAGAAAAACCAGAAAGATGAACGCTTGGGAAAGTCTCTAACCAACGATGTGGACTCTGAACGTGGAGGAAAGGGGCCGCATGCCCAGAAATGCAGACAGCCTCCAGAACTGGAAAAAGCAAGGAGACAGATTTTCTTCTAGAACCTCCAGAAGCAGCATAGCCCTGCCAAAGCCTGGATTTTACATGGATGAGACCCATGTTGGACTTCTCATCTCAAAAACGTAAGATAATAAATTTGTGTTGTTGTAAGCCACACAGTTTGCGGTAATTTGTTACAGCAGCAAAAGGCAGCTAACACAGAGGACACCCAAGTTCTGTGCTGAGCAAGTGGAAGGATGGAGTTGTCATTGGGTGATATGGGGAAGACAGTGTGTAGAGGAAGTTTGGGGGCAAAAATCCTAAATTCCATTTTAAATACAGTCTATTCCTAGAGAAAATCTGGCTCACATCTGCACCAGCAGACATGGGTGTGCCTGTTCATAACTGCACGAGAGTAGAACTCTCGGGGCGCCTGGGTGGCTCAGTCGGTTGAGCGTCCGACTTCAGCTCAGGTCATGATCTCACAGTTCGTGGGTTTGGCCCCGCATCAGAGGCTGTGCTAACAGCTGGCTTAGAGCCTGGAGCCTGTTTCGGATTCTGTGTCTCCCTCTCTCTCTGACCTTCCCCTGCTCACACTGTCTCCCTCTGTCTCAGAAATAAATAAAACATTAAAAAAAAAATTTTTTTTTAAAAGAGAGAGAGTAAAACTCTAGACCCACCCCAAGTGTCCATGACAGGATGACGACCAGCGGGGGTCCGCTCACACCACAGAATACTACGCAGCCATGAGGTGAATGAACTACATCTGGAACCAGTACAGATGAATTTTAGTAATATGTTTTGAGGAGTGCCTTTTGGGGCACCTGGGGGGCTCAGTCGGATAAGCATCTGACTTCGGCTCAGATCACGATCTCATGGTTCGTGAGTCTGAGCCCTGCAACCGGTTCGCTATCAGCACAAAGCCTGCTTCAGATCCTGCGTCCCTCTCTCTCTGCCCCTCCCTTACTTGCACTCTCTGTCTCCCTCAAAATAAATAAATAAACTGTAAAAGTAAAAGAGTGATGTTCCTTTTTGTGCATCAAATAATAAGCCATATTTTAATGGTCCCCTAATTGATTGCTAAAGGCTGCATTCTTCCCCTCCGGGCACCCTGTCACCAGCTATAGCTACAGAATCTTGGGCCTACCCATCAAATTTTCTGTTCCTTCTATGATTTGGGTCCCAGAGGATTTTTCTGTCGTAAGAGCTCATTTACACATTTCAAAGGATGTCTTTTAGAAACTTTATCTGCCATTTCTAGATATCTAACACTGGAAGGACTTTCTAATTACCTAGCCCACTTAGAAAGCTTATTAACAATTCCCAGGCCTTGCACCCTAATCAATAAATCAGAATTACTGGGTCAGACCCCAAAGCATCTCTATGTTTTTAAAGCTCCGTGGGTGGTTATAAAGCAAAGTCGCTACAGCAGGTACTCGATAAATCACAGATTAATTAGTTGGGGGGAGGGCTGAAGGGTGGAGAGGGAGACTATCCTACCTAGAACCTGAGGTACATCCATCTGGGCTTGAGATGACTTGAGCACATCTGGGGCAGAGCCACCAGATGTCTGTTTCCCCCAAGGGCTAATGGGCTCCAGGGAGATAACACAGCCCAGAGGAGGAAAGAACTGGGTACAAGATTAATTCCAAGTAGACTTCAGTGTCTGTGACTTGGCTTCATGTGGGTTAAAGGAATCAGACATCAAGTTCAAATCCTCTATGATCTTGGCTTCTGCTTATCTCTCTAAGCTTCAGCTTCCTCACTTGGAAAATGGAGACACTTAGAATTTGTATCTCCCGGGGCTTCTGTGAACACTGAATGAGGCCATGTTTGTAGAGTTATTCCCATAAGTGCCTGGACCACGGTAGGCGCTCGATAAGCATTAACTATATAAGTGAATGGAAATCGCTCTTTCACTAAGACCTCTAGTCTTCTGCTTGCTATTGGAGTAGATTCAAGGAGGAAGAGAGTGAGGGGGGAGGGAGAGGGCCACCCTAGTGGCTGAGCCCACAGCTCTGGCACTTCTGGGAGACAGGACTGCCTAGCAAACACCTAGGTGGTTCTTAGCAAAAACAGTTCGGGTGTCTAGCAGAGGCCTCATTGCAGAAGCAAGAACGGCAATGATCAAGAGGCATAAGGAAATTCTCCGACGGGTTTGCTTTGAATCCCAGTGTGGGTACCATCCTGACCATCAAGAGGAGTCTTGATCCTGAGGCTCCTGGGTGGCTTGGTTGGTTAAACGACTTTGGCTCGGGTCACGATCTTGCAATTTGTGGGTTCGAGCCCAGCATCGGGCTCTGTGCTGACAGCTCAGAGCCTGGAGCCTGCTTCGGATTCTGTGTCTCCCTTTCTCTGCCCCTCCCCTGCTCATGCTCTGGGTCTCTCTCAAAAATAAAGCAAAACAAAACAACAATGATAAAAAAAAGAAGAGTCTCAATCTTAAAACAAATACTATTTCAAAAGACTGCTATTCCAGAGGAGAGGAGCTCAGTCAACAGCGTCTGCCTTGTAGCTGTGTGTTCTCCTAATTCCAGTGATGTGCTGGTAAGCCCGCTCTCAAATATAAAAAATTTTAAAGCCCTCATTTATAGCGTCTGTCAGTCTCCAGGGCATAAATTCTCCCATGGAGGCCGACACCACAGAGTGTGCTCCGCGGGCTCTCATACTGTGCAGCACAACCTTGCCTCATTCCCCAAAGGGCAGGGCCCCCAGAAGCGGGTGTGGGGACAGATTATAAGTGATTATGCTGTCCCTGGAGAAGGAACATTTCTATATAAGACTTAGCCCATCTTTGCCCTGACACTGCTGAGCGCATTGTGTATTCTGTCGTCCTGACAGGCACGTTTACTGCCCACAGAGTAGGCACTGCAAAGGCTGTAACACTATAAAGAATCTGCACCTTGGCCTGTTTTGCAGACTATCTGGTGGTACTTTGCTCTCTTCCTTTATCACAGCCTTCCTGTCTTTGTGGGAAATGGAACATTTTTAAGGTGCTATTGGCAAAATGGCTCACAATGCTGTCACGTTAAAAAGCCCTTGTGGCGTGGAGGGGCGCCTGGGTGGCTCAGTTGGTTAAGTGTCCAACTTCGGCTCAGATCATGATCTCACAGTGTGTGGGTTCGAGCCCCGTGTCAGGCTGTGTGCTGAATGCTTGCTCAGAGCCTGGAGCCTGCTTCAGATTTTGTGTCTCCTTCTCTCTCTGCCCCTCCCTTGCTCATGCTCTGTCTCACTCTGTCTCTCAAAAATAAATAAATTAAAAAAAAAAAAAAAGAGCCCTGGTGGCATGGAGTTCCAGCTGTGGGAGTTACACTTGAAAACCCAAACCCTATAGGGAAGTCAGTCAGAGTACTTTTCACCAAATTTGACCTGCATTAACAATTCATTAAGACGACACTGCCCGGAAATGTGGAAATTGTGGAAAACATCCGTCAGCATGTGCCGGAGTCCCATATATGGCAATGAAAACACAGGTTCCTGGGCCCTGTCCCCTGAGTATCCAATTTGGAGGGCCTGGGACCCAAGAATGTGCATTTCTAACAAGCTACCAGGTGCCCTTTCTGCTGCTGGTCTGGGGGTCCCCCAGGGGATCAGAGAAACCCTACCTTCTATGCGGGACACCTGGAAATTGGGATTCCTCCTGAGCCAGTTAATGACAGCTAGTATCTTTTTCTTAATGTTTATTTTTGAGAGAGGGAGAGAGAAGAGTGTGAGCAGGGGGAGGGCAGAGAAAGAGGGAGACACAGAATCCAAACAGGCTCCAGGCTGTCAGTACAGAGCCTGATGCAGGGCACGGACTCACAAACTGTGAGATCGTGACCTGAGCCAAAGTCGGATGCTCAACCGACTGAGTCAGGCACCGCAGATAGCTCTGCGTTATCCACCCAAAAAATAGGAGCTCCCTGCTACACCAGGACCTGTGAACACATCATTCTTTGCTCAACTATCCAGTCTGTGTTTATTAAACAGACAGCAATCAAACTTTTAGAAGCTGTCCTTGGACCGAAACAAGAATTCTGGAGACTGTTAGCACAAGCATTCAGTCTCCCGTGAAATTTCATCCGGGAGTTTCGAGGTTGTATCTGGCCTGTTAGCTCCCTACTTAGTAACGATCACCCCGGTTTCAGCCTCAGCAAACAGAAGAGTCACACAAATTGCTTGGGGCTGCACAGCAGAGTGAGAGAACAGAGCCCCCAAAGCGGGGTGTTCTCCCCTCTGCCCCCCTCCAGGGTCCAGAGCACAAGGGTGTACAAGATGTGCACATGGAACTGTGTGAAATCGTGGGAGGGAGGGAGGGAGGGAGGGGGACGCGATCCTAAGGACAAATCCTCCAGGCTGTCAGTGGGGTCAGAGCGGGGCCCTCGCAATTCCGCGTTATGTAGCCACGCTCTGAGATTCCCGACTCCTTTTCCTCCAAAGAACTCGCTCTGTGTACAAAGGTGGTTCGTTTCGCAGCCTGTGCCCAGGAGAGACGAAAACAAAACCCCCAAATGGTATTTTTAACAGTTGATGTAAGCAGGATGTGAAGGTCATTGTTTTAAAATCACATCTCCCAACCGAGAAAAATAATCTTAATTGAAGTGTTGTGTTTTGTTTTGTTTTGTTTCTGGTCTCACAATACTCTTTTCTAACTAGCCTAGAAACTGCTGTTTTCATCCTCAGTATTTTCTGAGTCATTATTTTTTTAAATAACCTTGAAGTGAATTCAGAGCCACCGAGGCTTTTGAATTTCACACACATTAGTCATGATTGTCAAGCGGGGCTTCCCCAGCTCCCCGCTACCCACCCCCCACCCTGGTCTGCTTTCAAAGTCAT
>NW_027527624.1:2456707-2459235 GCF_008692635.1 Crocuta crocuta
CTGGTCTGGTTTCAAATTCATTTTGCAAACACCACCCACAGGGCCCCCACCACGGACACCCCCACCAGTTGGAGCCAGTGCGAGCTCAGCCCTGTCTGTAAATGTTACAAACCACGCTCTCTCCTGACATGATCTTACCAGCAGGCCGGAGGTCACAGGTTCGGTTGTCTGTTATGCTGGCTTTTATTTTTCGCCTGCTAGTCTGATAGCTTTTAGGGTCAATGATCAACAGGCATTTTTAGAAATGAGATGTGTCCAATAGACCTTGGGGGCAAATGACCCATTTAAGGGGACCTAGCTCAGTGGCTCAGTCCCTGACGCATCACCGGCTTATGGGCCTCAGGGTGAGTGGTCCCTCTGGGGAGATGCCATTTCAGGTCTTTCTTTTATCCTCTGCTTAATAAAAGGCAGTTCCTTTCTGTAAAAAAAAAAAAAAAGGTTGTTTCTAGAAGTTGGGATTTTATGTAATAACTAAAATTGCTGAAAACTGCTGTTGTTCCGTTTGCCTGATCTGTCAGGCAGTGTGCTAAGCCCTCGTTGAGAGCCTGGAAGGTACCTATGATTGTTTCCATTGTTTACATAGGAAGCAACTTGGAGTCGCTGGGTCACCTGCCCGGGACCAAGTGGCGGCCACTTGTATTGTCTCCAAGCAGTAGTAGCCGATGCTCATTGTCTTAGTCAGCTCCAGCTGCGCTAACAAAAACCCACAGGCCAGGTGGCTTAAACAACAGACATTTCTTTCTCACTTCTGGAGAACGGGAAGTCCAAGAGCGAGGTATCGGCTGATCTGTGTCTGATGAGACCCCTCTCTCTGGTTTGTAGACTGCCACATTCTTGCCGTGTCCGAACTTGGCAGAGAGGAAAAAACCCCAACAACCTCTGGTGTCTCTTCCTCTTCTGAGAAGAACACTCATCCATCATGGGGCCCCTACCCTTGTGAGCTCATCTAAACCCAATTAGCTGCCAAAGGCCCCACTTCCGAAGATTATCACATTGGGGGTTAGGACATCACAGGGTGACTTTTGGAGGACACAAACACTGAGTCTGTAATGTTTATTGACTTTATGTTTATCCTTCTATGGGGATTACTTCTCACAATCCTCACCCAAGAATATTGCTGTCATCTCTTTGTACAGATAATGAGATAGAAGCACAGAGAGGTTAGGCAACCGGCCCCAGGGCCACCCCACACCCCTGCGCCACAGGACCCTCACACTGAGAACCGCTCCTCCTGGGACGCCACCAGGAATCCTATCCAGAACTCCAGCATCAGGGGAAAATGTGTGTCACAGACAAGGAAGACATGGTGAACCAGCAGCTAGATACTTGGGTTCTAGTTCTAGAACTTTCTCTATTAGGCATTCCCTTCCCCCACCCCCACCCCCCAGCTCTTCTGGGTCCTACTTTCTTTATACAATAAGGGAGTTTAAAATAAATCACATTAATATCTCTAGGCTAGCTCTCAGTTTTGATATATGTTTCTCTGCTTGTGTCCACGCAGTCGGCAAGCCCTCCCTCAGGCACTGGTGTTGAGGACACGGATCCAGCTGACATCTCGGACGTGTCATGTGCTGAGTTATGCCTTGATAAGGACTCTCTCAAGAGCCTCCCCCAGCGTCAGCTTCTGGATCCAGACTCGCTCACCAGAGGCACACTGGCAAGTTCCTTCTGGGGTAGGGGAGCCCTCCCAGCCCAGGCGGCTCCACGGAAGACACAGCCACGCAGGGCCCCGCACTCAGAAGGGCCCTGCACCCGGTTCAATGCTCTGCCGTCACCACCTTAAAGTCCTAGTAACTGTTGAATAACGAGCCCTGCATTTCCTTTTTGCCCTGGGCCTCTTGGTCTACACGGCTGGCGCTGCCCCCATTTCTACACCACGGGTTCTCCGAGTCCACAGATGCAGTTCTCTCGGTGGGGGTCGCTCAGACAACCTTGTGCTCAGTCTACCTGGGCCTTGCTCGTCAGTGACACATGTTTTCCCCAGATGTTAGAGTTCCGGGGAGGAGCCAGGGTGGTATCCCAGGAAAAGTGGCCCTCAGCGTGAGGGTCCTGTGGCTCGGGGGTTTGGTGTGGGCCCCGGAGCCGGCTGCCGGGATCTGTGTCCCGGCTGTGCACCACCTCGCTGTGTGACCTGGAGCAGGCTGCTTAACCTCTCTGTGCTTCCATACTATCATTTTTACAGTGGCAATAACGATACTCTCAGAAGGCTGTTGTGAAAATTATCCCAGTACAATGGGACCTTTCCATCAACAATTATAATTTCTTGGTCTATAGAAGAAAGATGTGGTTGATTTTTTACTCCATTTTTTTCTGCTCTAACCAAAAAAAAAAAGGCCGGGGGGGGGGGGGNTGAGATTTTAGCTCATTAGAGCAGCCCAGGGAACGGGCGAGGTACTAACTAAAGAAATCAGGGTAAAAGCTAATTAAAGTCTTTGAAGACACTAGCTAGGGATCAGGTCAGATCACAAGTTCCAAACCCAGGCATCCCTGAGGGTTCCAAATCTTCTGGCAACACTACAAGAAAATGA
>NW_027527624.1:2459281-2491235 GCF_008692635.1 Crocuta crocuta
AACTTTAAATTGAAGAGATTGAACAACATTGGGATTGGTAGGAGCTCAAGTATTAATATGCAGGCACTCATAGAAATGGTGGCTTTCAGATAATGACTGGTACCACGTGTGCATCTTTCAAAGTGTCCTGACTTGGGAATAGCTTTAAAAAACTAAGTAGGGGAGGGGCACCTGGGTGGTTCAGTTGGTTAAGCATCCGGCTCTTGATTTTGGCTCAGGTCATGATCTCACCGTTCGTGACATCGAGTCCCACATCAGGCTCTGTGCTGATAGTGCAGAGCCTGCTAAGGATTCTCTCTCTCCCTCTATCTCTGCCCCTCCCCTGCTCTCTCTCTCTCTCTTGCTCTCGCTCTCGCTCTCTTTCTCAAAATAAATAAACTTTATTTTAAAAACACAGCAAAGTAGTGGACAGCATGACAGTGGCACAACCTTGTGCATGTACTTAATATCACTGAATTATACACTTAAAAATGGTTAAAATGGCAAAAAAAATTTAAAAAGGGGAAAAGGAAAAACATCAAGCCCACTCTTGTCCATATCCTTATACATTCTCCCTCCGCTTGAACATCCGGCGAGCCCCAGGCATGGTGGTCACACATACCCTCGTCATGGTAGAAGGGTCAGTTATGCAATCATGAATGAATGAAAAACAAATCAGGAAGATAGAAGTGATTTCACTTTGAAACAAATATTTTCTGCTACTCCTCACCCAAATTTCTGGATTCAGTTTAACGGGAAAGTATCCCGAGATTGCAAGATGAGGTGTTTTTTAAATGTTTATAATTCGCTATTACTTAGCTGTGTCACTCAGGACTTTTCTCAGTGCTGGGCATCCAAAGTAAAACCACAGTGTAAGGAGATGGCCAAGGTCTGCAAGCAACGCCAAATGTCACCCGCGCTTTCCAAGTTGGCATTTGTGCGGCTTAAAATCGCTTCATTTTATTATTTGCTGTTTTTACTTCAAGTTGTCATAAGTCTGAAACTGACATACATTTATGCTAAGAAAATGCTGTCCTCATTTTTTAAAAATGGAAGTAGAACAGCTGAATAGTTAGTCGTCTTGGCTATCTGTTAAATAATGATCTATGTAGCTAAACAACTAGATGCACAGATATCTGTGTTTTTACCCCTCGGGATAATTGTACACCCCCAAGCCTGAGGTATGACTATTTCCCAAAAGTGCAGGAAAATGGACAGAAGGAAATAAGCAAACTCACTGGGCTGGTTGACACAGAAGAGAACCCAGTCCAGGGAGGCCCCATCCGCACCTGCTAGTCAGGTTGGGAAGCCTCCAAGCCTCCATGAACTGGTTTGTAAAATGGGATAATAGTATTGTGAACTTAACAACAAATAAGGGAGATGGGGGTTAGAATTTAATTTCCATATGGAAAAAATGATTCTTTCTTTCTCTTTTCCTTCCTTCCTTCCTTCCTTCCTTCCTTTCCTTCTTTCCTCCTTCCTTCCTTTCCTTATTTCCTTCCCTTCCTCCTGGCTGGCACCCTGACCTCAAACTTGACAACCCCCAGAACTGTGAGAAATAAATCTCTGTCATTGGGTATCCTGCTACAGCAGCTCCAACTAAGAGGACAGTTCAGGGGGGCACATCAGTCTCTCTTTTAGCATCAGCTGCTAGAGTCCTAGACTCAGCAAGAGACACACCTCCCAGGTGGGTGGACTGAGTCCAGGCACCGAGCCTGAGAAAAGACAGCTAACGCCGCTTGAGATTAAGGATAACTATCATCTACAGTTTCTGGCCTCTCTCTCTTTCTCCCTTTTAAATGTTGTAAATATCATGTGGACTTTGAACCTTGCTTCCTTTTCTTCCCGTTACCGTCACTGGACTTCACCAGACCTCGCATTTCTTCAATTGGGAAGAGTAATACTTACCTCCCAGGGGTCTCTATAAAGGATTAATTGTGACAATGTTCATAAAGCTGTCAGCACACACGGTGGCACTTGGTAAGGTGTCAGAAAGGCAAGCTATTAAAATTAACTTCCAGCCAATTAATTCCATGAGAATTAGGCACCATGCTCTTCCTTCCACCTGCACAGCCCCTCCATACTTCTTCCTTACCTGCCTTTTTTCCTTCTAGCTGGGACTTACTTTTCTGACCTGGGTTTACATTTAACCTGCTTGGGAAAGCTCTCCTGCAAACTATCTAGATTCGGTTGCTCACGATTCTAATCTACAGCCATGTAATCTTACCATGTCTCTTCTCTAGAATGAGAAACAAAATTACTTGTTTCCTGCTGTCTACTCCCCCTTTCCTTGCCTCCATTATAAACCCATGAGGGCCAAAATTAAATCTTCTGAATTGTCTTTTGAGTTGTGATCAGGGTGCCTGGCATTTATACGAGCTTAATAATTATTGGCTGTAAGAGTGAGTGAGTGAGTGAATTCTCAGTGAGGGCTTGACAGTTATGTGAGTCTTAGTCTATGTATCCCACCCCCACATTCTCCTTCCAATGGTTTTCAAGGGATGGCATTATTTATTTTCCCATTCAGAGCTGGGATGTCTCATGCTGAGTGCACACCAGCACACTCAGCACGTTCAACACACATATTTGTTTCTCCTCAGTCAGCCCAGTGTGTTTTATTTTCTCTGTTCTTAAAAAAGGTTTTGTAAACTGTTAAAAACAGACACAGGTGAGCAAAGGAGACCTTCCTGCCCTGAGCACTGTGTATCTGAGAGTCCTGGGGGATCAGGTACACCCTAGAGTGTGCCTACAGGATGTTATGACCCCGAAGCTTCCTCTGGGGGTGGGGAAATTCCTCCACCGTCTCCAAGTTGGTTTCATCTCAGTATGACCAAATGATCATCTTAACTTGTGATAGGGGATTTTTCACTGGGTCCAAGTCCTAGGGCTGTAACCAGGTAAGGGGAATGAATGTAAATGACCCAAAGCTATAGCCAAAAGTTGACTAAAGCTACATTTTTAAATCAGCATATGGCCAGGAAAAGACAGTGAGCAGATCTCTGCCCCTTTCTGTATACATACCTGTGTCTTTTCCCTCTTAGGAATGTACTTATTTTTCTACAAAGAAATATAGAAATAACATGCTCCATGTATAATACAGATAATTACCTTTCCAGAAATGATCCACGTCCCTAATCTAGCCACAACCCCCTGAAGAAATAGCCCTCCTCTCACTGACACAAAGAAGTTATTTTGAAACCTTGTCAATGGTGGTTGACTAATTTAATCTATAGGGACACTGGGTAATGTAGACATAGTGAAATCCACCTTGAACTAGAACTCATCAGGTTCACTATCAACATTAATAAAAGTAGAGATAGTCTAGCATTTAGCGAATTAGATGTGCAAATATAATTGAAGTTTAAAATCCATTAAGTCTGTTTATCTACCCATAAAATTAGAACACAAATTTAATCAACATAAAGCAACTTAGCTATTAATAATTGACACAGGTTGGCTATCATTATAATTGCCATCATTCTAATTATCGCTAAATACCTACAGCTCAAAGGACACAGCCCAAATGAGGAATCTGGCTATTACTCCTTCTAAGTGTAGAATGAACTTGCAGCTGCCTTAAGTTTTCAACTAAATAAGTCACTGCCCGTTATTAAATTTCAAATGCTCAAGCTGATCACAGTGCAGAGTGAGGAAATATTCTAATTTAGCTGGTTGTACAATATTTAGCAAAAAGGCATGGATATTTGTGGGGAGTGGTGTGTATAGGATTCCAAGAACAGCTCAACAAATCAACACTTACGGTATGAAAATAGCCCCCAAATTGTCAGTGCTTTGTTACAGTGTAATTTTAATTCTACATGTTCAATCCTACAAATATTATCAGTTGATATAAGTTGACACTGAGTCCCTGAAAGATCACATTTTTACAAAACATTCTTGAATTCTCAGTGGAAAGTTATGGCCGCTTGAGGCATCTTCACTGACCTACATAGTTTGGGTTAATGGCAGCTCAAAAGTGTTTATAGACTTTCAGTCCCAACAGGCAGAGTCCATCTAGGTTGGAGAGAGCTGTCCCACATTCTAACCTGTACCAGGAGAAGAAAGCAAAGATTTCACCTATGATTCCTGTAATAGTCAGCTTCATGTGTCAATTTGACTGGACCATGGGGTGCCCAGATATTTGGTCAAACATTATTCTGAGTATTTCTGTGAATATGTTTTTGGATGAGTTTAAGATTTAAATCAGGAGACTGAGTATAACAGATTGTCCTCCTTAAGGTAGGCAGGCCTCATCCAACCCACTGAAGTCCTGATAGAATTAGAGGCTGACCTTCTCCTGAACAAGAGGGAATTCCTACTGTCTCACAGCCTTCGAGCTTGGGCATCGGTGTTTTCCTGCCTTTGGATTAGAACGAAAACTTTGCCTCTTCCTGGGCCTTGACATTGTGGGCTTTTGGATTGAACCTGCAGTATCTGCTCTCCTGTTCTCAGGCCTTCAGACTTGAACTGGAGCCATAGTATTGGCTCTCCTGGGTCCCCAGCTTACCTGCTGAAGATGCTGAGGCTTCTCAGCCTCCATAACTGCATGAGTTAATTCCTTAGAAGATCTCACGCTCTCTCTCTTCCCTCTCTTCCTCTCTCCCACGTGTGTGTGTGTGTGTGTGTGTGTGTGTGTGTGTGTACATACAATCTACTGCTTCTGCTCCTCTGGAGAACCCTGACTCAACCAACCTCAGACCAGGCTTATCCTATAACCAAACAATTGCTCAAGCATGACATGTCAGTTCACTGAGAAGTCCGTGTTACATCTCTCTCTCTGCCTGGTGGGCCATACCCTATTGTCCTGTTCTGACAAACACATACTCACCCTCCAAGGCCCAGCCCAAGCATAAACTTCTCCTAGAGTCTTTCCACAAGTCCCTCAGCCAGAAGTTACTTGCACCACCCTTATTTCTGTCAAACACTGTGTAAGGTTCTCTGTTATAAAGCTTAATAGTTTTATGTATGCCTACCCTAAAACTCTGGACCAGGGGTGTGCTAATAAATATTTACAGAGTTCATCACTCAGCACCCCTTTGTATTCGCAGAAGCTAGCACAGTACTGGAAAATGGTAGATCCTCAAAACTTCCAGACTATTCTTATTTATTAACTAAAGTGGTCATAGTCAGGGTCAGCGCTTGGCAGGCTCATGAAGAAGACAATTCTTTGGGTAACTCTCTATTTTTAGCACTCTTTCTCTTCCTTGAAGCCTTTACTCTTCTAAAGCTCTTCCTCGCAGTAAAACAGACTCAATAATAATAATAATAATTCAAAGAAGACATAACTGATAAAGCTGGGTATTAACAGTTAAAAGTATACATTAGTTTAAAAGAGAACACCTGTATAAGGCCATGCTTAAGGTAAAATCACAAGAAATCTGTGGTGGAATTTCATGTACTTTATATCACTGCAGTAAAAATGTGGGCCCTAAGGTATTTGCACCAGAATATCTCAGGTCTTATAAAGCAACTATCTTCATGCTATGATGATAGTCTAACACCTCCACTCTTCAAATCTGGAAACTCAGTCAGCTCTGTAAACCATAGAGTAGCGTAAAAGTTCTCTCAAGGTACCGCCACTTACCCAACTCCTTGGATTAATCAACACTCTCAAATCCACCCGTAAAGTAAATCCACTGAGACCCACAACGTGCTGAACCACGAAAGCCAGTAAGCTTCTCTCTGGTACAGTCACAAATTTCAGATCCAACCGGCTAGCTGTGTGCTTGCCAAAATTAGCTGTACTTGTTTCCAGGTTTGTTTGTTTTTGTAAATATAAATTAGACTTGTTATTTTAATTAAGGATTTAATTAGCTCATTAACTATTCTGAAAACTAATGAAACGAGTATAAAAGGAAAGAGTATTTTTTTCAGCAGAAACGCAGTAGAATACTGTGCAAAGAGGGAATAAAGTTGAGACAGTAACAATTACTGTCAGAGAAAATATGAGAGACAGCCATAAGTGACTACAAGTGGGGGAAGGTCACAGAAATCTAGAAGGATTGGGGCACCTCAGTGGCTCAGTTGGTTAAGCGTCTGACTCTTGATTTCAGCTCGGGTTATGATTTCGTGGTTCTTGAGTTTGAGCCCCACCTTAGGTTCTGTGCTGATGGTGTAGAGGCTACTTGGGATTCTCTCTCTCCCTCTCCCTCTCCCTCTCTCCCTGCCCCTCCCCACCTATCAAATTAAATAAATAAACTTTAAAAAGTCTAGAAAGATTATGTACTTTGGTTGTCTCACAGTGTCCTTAAATTCTTTCTCCATTAGAAGGAGACTCTTAGGTGGTATATTAGGGAATATTATTTACCCAAGAAAATGGCACTGCACTCCAATCAGTAGACCTAAACTCAAAACCAAAAAAGTCTTCAGCGTATCATATATGTGTGTGTGTGTGTGTGTGTGTGTATATTTAAAGTCAAAGAAATATATATATACATATGTATATATATGTACATATGTATATACATATACATATACATATGTACATACACACACACACACACACACACACACACATTTAAAGCCAAAAAAATTGTATCACTCTTTAAAGTGATTCCTTGTCCTAATGTACTTCTTTAATTAAATTAACAGCCTCTGTTCTCCCAGGACAGTCTCCATCACTATCACATTGCAAGAGAAGACTTATAAACTCCTTAAACTTACCATTAACTCGCTATTTATGAGAACTGGTCCCCCAGCATTCGGCTCTCATCTCTGTCCATTTTTTTCTCACCTTTCTTTCTCATTTTCCCCAACCTCTGAAAGGCAGAGAGGACATGCAGGGACTTTCTAATCACCTTACCCCTCTAAGTAAGAATGACCCTATGTCATTCCAGACAAATGAGGATGCTTCTGGAATTGAGGACCAAGGAAGAAGATGTAACAGAACCAAATGTCTGAGAAAGACAAGCCGCTTTGGCAGGAATGAAGAAGAGACTGAATTAATGAAGCTGGGGGAAAAAAAAACAAGACCCAGGCATACTGGCCATGATTGGAAACTGAGAAAGAAAATAGCTTTATATTTTCTTTCTAAATATATTTATATTTTTAAGTCTCGCTTTCATTTACTCAATTTGGATCAGATATAAATGGGTCCCAAATGGACACCACGGGTGTCCTGCAAGCTCTTCAAACTCTTCCTTTTCCTTTCACTAAGTCTGGAGATCGATAAACTACTATGCTTCTGATGTGCCACAAATGTTCAAAAATAACACCGCCTTGTTAATGAAATGAAGCATAAAGTCCTTCAGGAGGGCCTTGAAAAATGGAACCAAATGCAGAATAGTCTTGTCTGAGAAAGGGTGAATTTAGCAGACCGGAGCTTGCCCCACTGGGCTGCAGCAGAAACAGGTAAACCAAGATCAGCTCTCCAGAGCCATCCGTCATCCGAGGCGTGTCTTCCCACGGCCTTGGCAATGCTCCCAGGTGTCAGGTAGCGCACACGATTAACCCCATTTGTCCAAGGTGAAGTATGACAATCTTCCCAGCATCAAATACCCAGGTCCCCAAATTGGAGCCCAGTTAGTTGATAGGAAGCAGGACATCAAGCAAGAACAGCCAGAGACCTGCCTCAGGTCAACGACTGCCAGACTCCAAGTTCAGAACCAGTCTGGAAGTCTTTCTCTTCCTGCTGTGTCTTTTCTTGATGACACTCTTAGCAAAAAAAAAAAAAAAATTTCCCCTGAAAGTAATTATCCTTTGTATTTCTTCCTCTTTGATTATAGTTTTAGATGATATTTAGCACTACAATTAATTTTTTTACATTGCCGTGTAGTATCCATTGTATGAATATGTCATAGTTTATTTATCTATTCTCCTATGGCTAAACACTTAGGCTGTCTCAAGTTTTTGGTGACAATAAATAGACATTCTATGAATGTGCTTATATAAGATTTTTATAGACATGTATTGTCACTTTCTTTGGTACATTTCTAGGCTTGGGATTTTTCTTTAATGTTTATTTTTGAGAGAGAGAGAGAGAGAGAGAGAGGCAGAGCACAGGCAGGGGAGAGAGAGAGGGAGACACAGAATCCAAAGCAGGCGTCAGGCTCTGAGCTGACAGCACAGAACCTGACGCGGGGCTCAAACTCATTCCTTTCAGCGACGTATTAGATTTCCAGGGGCTCCATATTCTTACCACAACACTTGGTATTGTAGGTCTTTTTAATTTTAGCCATTGTGTTAGATGTGTAATGGTGAAATGTTTAAAAGTACCCATTTTATACTTTCTGTGTGGACCTTCTTAATTACATCAATCTGCCTTAGTTCCAAATTTTTGTGAATTTATCACCTGAAGCTCTGAGTATGTGGGAGAATGGTCCCGTGAAAAGATAAACTCCATGAAAACAGGTATTTATGGACCTGGCACACAATAGTAACTTAATAACACTTGTTGAATGATATGAATGAATAAGTGAATGGTTATGCACAGCTAGAGGGACTGAAATCAAGATGCAGGAAGACTGCATCTGCGAGTATGTCTGTGTGATCCCTTTCCAGGCTCTTCCCTGCCACGCTGCTAGCTGCCTTTCATCTCCTTTCTGGTCCACTGAATTCTTTGCTGCTCTGGTGTGTTTTTATTACATCAAAGAGTGTCTAATGTCTAGTGTAAAGACATTCTTTGTTTCTCTACCCACCCCCTCTCTGAACTGAAGTATCTAGGAGACCCTGGATAAATACCTCCATCTACCAAGGCCGCATCATCTTCATGTGTCAGATGAAGGGGGTGAGTCATCCTAAATTTCCCTTGCACTAAGGTGTAGTGATCCTGATTCTTTCCTCATCCCTGTAAAGTCATGATTCCCAACACAGCCTGGCTTGCTTTTTCAGTCTTTCCTTTAAGGTTCTATGCATTGGGGATTGGGGCTAGGATTTGCTAAGGAGTTTGGGCACATTGGGAAATTTATGTCAGAAAATAAATAACATTGGGGTACGTGTGGACCAAGGTACATTGGGAACATTTCTGACTATCAAATAACCTAAACTACTTATGTTTTCCTTTGGAGCTAAGCCCTTCTCTTCTTTGTCAAATTTCACAATTGAATGAAAGATGCTATCTACTCAGTATAAATGAAAATGACTTCTTGTCTTCCACTGAAATGAATGGATATTGTTATTCTTTTGAAAATTACTTGAACAGTAATAAACTTCATTCTTAAATGTTCACAGCATTCCACGTATGCCCCACAATTTGTTGCCTATTTCTAACTAGGGCAGAGTTTACAAATCCTGTGGCCTCATAAACAACCTTCAATTTGTAGGTCATCAGAAACCATCACAAAGGTTAAGTTAAAAAAAAAAATGCCTTACGCTTACAAGTTCCAAAGGTAATATGCAACAATAGAAGGGGCAGGTGACATTTAAAACCTATAAGGAAAATGTAATTATATTAATAATTGACATATCCAATCTCTTAGAGCAGAGGCAACAGATGTAAGGACTCTAGATCTCAGAATCACCTGTGGAGGAGACCAACCACCAATAAAGAACACCCGTTTTGAACTTTACATGAAGAAGAAATAAACTTCTAACATGACTGAGTCACTGTAGATTTTGTACAATGTTTTTGTGTTTTTTTGTTACCATAGCTAGCATTATCTTTTCTAAAACATTATTCTTATTTTAGCCAAATGCATTACTGTCTGTAATACTATTTAATTTCTTATCCTAAAAGCAAGCATTTCAAAACAACAACAACAAAACATTCATTAAAAGTAGCTGCATAAAAAGGATGTGTATGTGTATGCATGCAAAAATGTGTGTGTGTGTGTGTGTGTGTAATACAGAAGTATTTATTTTTAACATAGTAACCACTTTGTCCTTCCTGTCTAGCCATCTATTAGCTTCCAGAATATTCTGTTGGATGCTCAAATTGTTTTAGCAGGACTTTATCTCACTCCTTTTTAATTCTCCGCTATCATCTTTTCCCGTATTAATAATGTTCATGCTAATGATCCTTCTAATATGCCAGCCTCACAATTCCTCAATTTCTTCCTTAATAACTTCCATTTCCATTCCATTTAAGATATCCAGTAAGACAGGTAATCACGCGAAGCCATCAATCACCAAGATATTATATTCTATATTCCTTGTCTTCTTCCTTTTCCCCATTATCTTGTCCTGAAGATAGTGTGTTACGAATTCCAGCCTCTCACCCCAACATCCTTACCAACATCATTTTTCCAACCGTAAATGCCGAGCTTACAGCACACCCCAATGACTGTTTTACTAAATGCTAAGGACATTGATATACAAATGAGATCCTCAGTGCCTGGAGCCACAGGGCATTTCCTCTGAAGGGGGACAGAGCTGTGTTATATGTCCAGGATGAAACGCCTCTTCCTTTCCTCCACCTCTCTTTTTCTTTTCCACAGGGAAGGGGATTGCTTTATCCAGATGACCCCAAGTCAAGAGTCCTCTCCCCAGTCCCATCCCCATGTAGGGAGGACATCTGGCTCAGAGTCACAGGCCTACCATCTTTCTGAACACAAGCCTGGGAGTCCATGTCTATAGCTCACTCTCCCCTGTGGTTCAGCATGATGTGGGGACAGCTATTGTCCTCTATGGGATCAGCTTTACTCCAAGTGGATATAAGATCTAGATTCATGGGTCTGTGTTTTGGATACAGGTTTAGGGCAAGGGTAGTAGAGTTTATAGAATAAATTTCTGAGTAGTCAAGTTGGATCTAAGCTGCATCCCCTGACAAAGCATACCAGAAGTTTTATAAGTAGAGATAGAAGGTATATGCTAATCTGATTCTCAGCTGAGTCCTTGTCTGATCAGAATCCTAGAACAAAGGACAAAGTGCAAATAGAGGCCCTGAATATGTATTCTCAGGGGAGAGACAGATATGAAAATCAATGGTGATATTAACATATGCATGCGTGTTCGATATGATAATAACATATGTATTAATTGCTATGGAAACAAAGTAAAAGAGAACAGATGAGATAAAACTCCCTCTGTCCAGGGATGAGTGGGGAACAGGAAAGAAGAAAGATCAAGAAAGTTTCCCAAGGTAAATACTGGCTGTGGTTGACTCCATGGTACACGAAAACTTAACAGGCAAGAAAGGGAAGAAGACTTATCAGGCAGTGGAAGAGCATGTGCAAAATCTGGAATGAAAAGCAATCACAGCACTTCTAGGACTTTTAAGTATGGACACGACAAGCATGTTTGGTTGGGAGTTGTTAAAAAAAAAACAAGATTAAGACACAGGTAGAGACTAAGTCACAGAAGCTTTCCAGGCTAACTTTTTTCAAGTTTCAATCTTGAATTATTCCTGGGTTGCGGAATCAATTCAGTGGGACATGACCTTTTTTAAATGGAGAACATTGGAGTCTTTTGCATTTAGTCAAGTTAAATACCGTTTCATAAACTTGGGTAGGGAGGTGGGTGTTTCTGTGTGTGTGCTGTTTCCATATGTGACATGCTGTCTTATTATGGTGACTACTCTTCTCTAGGGGGTCCACGGTAAAAATGCTGGCTCTCCACCTTGAAGCAGCACACCCACCAACAAGTCCTACTTCAAGTTACACAGCTGACAATCAGCACCCCATTTGGTAGCTAGCTGGCTATCTAGCTAGATATTTATCATATAAACAAAGTAATCACAATAATCTCCTGCATATTTTATATTTTCAAAATATGTTTTGGTCCCTAATTCTGACTTAACTCAGAGAGTACCTTTGGGTCAAAAATAGCTGAACATCTCAACAATAGTAGTATTTTTTGGTTTCTTTTCCTAATTATAACTAATCAATCAGTACAGAAAGTTGACACTGGAAATTATTTACTGTTTTATATAGGCACTTTTATAATTGCTAAATTGTTGTGCCTTACAGTTGGACATATTTAAATAGCCAAAGATTATCAGACATTGAAGATAGCCTCCAAGACAAAAGACAAAGGCTAATACCAACAAATCAAAAAAACTAAGGAAGAATCAGAGACAGAATGAAATGTTTAAACTGTAATTAATATCTTTAGGAAGAGAAGAGAAGCTCTCCATCCAACTTTTTTTTCATGGTGAGAAAAAGACATCTTGGAAATAATTTTAAAAAAGATAATTGGGGAACTATAACTCAGGAAATGAATTGGAAGACAAAGTGTGAAAATATCCCCCAATCAGATTAATGATTCTGAAAACGGCACACGTGTATACCTGGAGCCCAACAATTAAACAAATGAATGGCAGATGGTGGGAGCCAGAGTTCTGTCTGGTGAAGAGGGAGGCTATACACGCAAGCAAGCGAAGAAGCCTAGAATAATCCATGTAGTACTGATTCAAGCTGTAGACATCATTATGAACTAATGTTTAGCTTAACATAGAAATGGATGGATACAGGACGCCTGCGTGGCTCAGTCAGTAAAGAGTCCGACTCTCGAGTTTGGTTTAGGTTCTGGTCTCACAGTTCATGATATCAAGCCTTGCGTTGGGCTCTGCATTGACAGCATGAAGCCTGGTTGACATTCTCTCTCTCTCTCTCTCTCTCTCTCTGCCCCTCCCCCGCATATGCACAAGTATGTGCACACTCTCTCTAAATAAGTATATTTTAAAAATGGATACATACCGAAATATATATAGATATTTATAGATGTGTACACAAGGGTTCATACAAACATATATTTCCTCTCTCTGTTGGTTGAGAAGCCACCTAGAAGCAAGGATGACCGTGGGAACAAGCTCACATTCCACCTAAGTCTGGCTTACGGTAGCATTCTTTTTTTTTTTTAATTTATTTATTTCTAGGAGAGAGAGAGAGACAGCGCGAGCAGGGGAGGGTCAGAGAGAGAGGGAGTCACAGACTCCGAAACAGGCTCCAGGCTCTGAGCTGGCAGTCAGCACAGAGCCCGAAGTGGGGCTCGAACCCACGAACCGCGAGATCATGACCTAAGCGAAAGTCGGACGCTTAACCGACTAAGCCACCCAGGCGCCCCTACAGTAGCATTCTTTAATGAAAGAAGTGAGGGCCCTCAGAGGACAGGCTGGTGCAGGGAACGCACAAGATGAAATTGAAACATCTACTTGGGAGCCTGCCCTGCCCTCCGGTGAAAGCCTCTCACTGCCTGTGTGGCACCATCAGCCTTGAACTCCAAACCAAATATTCGGTGGGCTTCTGTCACGACACCACAGGATGACCACAGCAGAGGGAGACTTTTCTCTCTTTTGTGTTTATGAGACAAACATGAAGAACTCATTTTCTAGATGATTCCCTCTCATAACTACACTGCCATCGCATAACTCATCCTGGCATGACTGTGCCCAGCGGTAAAGTATGACAAGAGAGTCACGTCCTTTAGAACAAAAAGCCACACCTGCGTTGAACACCCACTTGAGCTCTAGCACAGGTTTCTTCAGTTAGAACCAGTGCAAGATGGCAAGTTCTATCTGTTAATAAGCAAACACTCGATGGCCCTTAGAGGCATATGGGCAGCCTATTAATAATGCAGGTTAGATTCAAGACAACCTACCCATCGTGAATGGGAACATTTCCAAGGGGTCTGATCACTTGAAAGAAACGTTGACAATAAAGGATTAGATTAGACTTTAACCCTCGGGATTTTTAAAATAGAAGAGAGCACAGCTGCATCTAAATCATCAGAGAGTACACATTATTTAGCAGCTCTTTTTAGAACTGTTTGCACTACAGGTGCAATAAGAGAATGTTAATTTTATCTGCCAGGGCATTTCCATTTTGTATACGTGTGTGTGTCATGTGACTCGTTCTTAAAAGCCTGGCTTGAAAGCCTCAGCTGAGATGTTTTCCGTTTAGGTTAAACCAGAGCAAAATGCTTTTATTCTAGTTCATTGTGGGGGGTGGGGTGGGCACTCTGCTATGTAAAGCAGGGAATTCTCTCATTAATATTTCTAAGCTCTTTAATGCTTCCATTTTCAAGTGGATTAAAAATAAGAGACACCATAATAGCCCCAACAAAGTATTTTTATCAGGGTCAGAATAATAAGGGACCAGGGTGGCTCCATCGGGATTATTGTATTACATTCGTAGAAAAACCACCAACACAATCCAGGTGACATTCAACGTTGCCGTTAAAAGCAGTAGACAGTTGTATTGTGCTGAGGTCAGACTAATCTGGGTAAGGAAGAAAAATGCTCCAAAAAAACAAGAGAAAGCATGAAAAGAAAGACAATATTCCCCTTGTTGGCTTTGTCCTCAAACTGGGGCCCCATCCAATATGCACACCCGCTGCTTCCTGCTGGCATATTCCGGGGGTGGGAATCAATCTGCTCTTTGTAGAAATTAAGAAATTGTGGAGGCATTAAAAAGGGAAACCCTGAATAGATCTAATGTCGTTGGAGACAAAGGATTGAAGTGATTTGGAGGGAGAAGGCAAGAGGAAGGCTGGTCAGGATCTGGGGTGACCGGTCTCCCATCGGAGAAAGTCAGAGACTTGAGGTCACTTGAAGTGGGGACACAGGAATCCACCCCGGAGCTCAGAGATGACTTGTTTTTCTACTGCTCATAATGTTTTGTAGTACAAACCAAATCCAGAGAGCCGATTTCACCTGGGCAGACGAGATTAAAGGGGACTGTATACATCATTGCTAAGGTCATATCTGTTTTAGGTCAGAGGTGCAACATTGTTTTAATGACTTAACCTTGAGCCAGTTTTGACTGGTAAAGGTTTCACTCCATACTAGAGACTAAAACTGAGAGATTTTTTTTTTTTAAGCGAAGGGCCAAAGCATTATTTCGCTAAAGCAATAAACCTCAACTGTAAATCACGCCATGCAGTAAGTAGGTCACTGAAAACTCAAATGATATCAGATGTAGTCTAGGATTTCAGTTTAGCAAGATTATCTTTTTGTAATTGCTGTAAAAAAAAACACACCCATTTTTATTAAAAGCTTGGGGGAAAGTTTAAGTGTTTCGAAAGCTATGTTACAAGCAGAAAATTCTTCCTGTGTCAAGTATTTATAAATACCCATCAGTTCATCTTCCTGCTTTAGTAAAATTGTATGCTGAATAGAATTTTATTGACCTTAAAGGTTGTGGGCCACTGTTAATATGGGTTTTCACTAGGCACTCATTTTGTCTTTCCTCGACCAACTATACCACTGAGTAAGCAAATAATAAGTGAGGGGAAACCTCTCTTATAGAATTCCAGCTAAAGAAGAAATGATAGAATTAGCATAGCTCCATTTCATCGCCCCATGAATGAATGGATCCACCCATTGAGTGTAAACAGCTGCAAATGTCCCAAAAAGAGAGACAAGCAGGATGTGTCTCTGGATAGAAATATACCACACTCTCTTTGAAGTAATATTCACCCATCTCCTCCCCAAAATTGAGGCTGAATCTGAACAAGTCTTTAGATTTCACTAGATATTTCTAGGGAATTAAGGAATAGAGGGACATCCCCACAGAGATGCAATCAGTGAAATCCATCTACAGAAAACTCTATAGGATAAACAACCCAGTTTCTCCCTCAAGTAAATTATAAGGAATAAAAAAAGAGAATGATGGAGAGGGAAGCCAGCACAGATTAACGGATAGTTAAATGAGGCCCCTGGGTGGCTCAGCCGGTTAAGCGTCTGACTTCTGCTCAGGTCATGATCTCACAGTTCGTGGGTTTGAGCCCCGCACAGGGCTCTGTGCTGACAGCTCAGAGCCTGGAGCCTGCTTCACATTCTATGTCTCCATCTCACTGTCTCTGCACCTCCTCCACCTGTGCGCTCTCTCTCTCTCTCTCTCTCTCAAAAATAAACATAAAATAGTTAAGGGACAGTTAAGACTGTACCCATTACAAGGTATGTTCTCATTTGCACCCCGATTCCAAAACATACAACTAAAAATAACGTGACATATATGAAACTATTGATAACTGACTAGATATTTCATTACAACTAAGTGACATTTGTCATCTCCTTTACAGGTAATAATAATATTTTGGTTACAGGAGTGAGAGAAAGAGAGAAAGAATCCTTATCTTTTTGAGATACAGACTAAGACATTTACACATTTTTACAAGTCAGCTTTTATTTGACAAAGCCAGTTGTTCCCTAGGACTGCTTTCTTCAGGAATGTTCTCTGTTTCTCTCCACCTTCTGCCCCACCTCTGAGGATCCTCTTCATTCATATCATAGCTTGCACATGTCTCTATCTTTACACCTAAATATTGCATAATAATCTCTTTGTGTGAATGTCTTTCCCCCTAGACTAAGCAACACAACAAACCATACCATAATTGACATGGTGTCCCCAGTGCCTGGCACGTGATACCAGTGATTCAGTGAATATAGAAATGACTCATTAAATCTAGTATTTTATGGATTCCAGTGATCCATGTGTACAACAACCATGGGGTCTTTCCTCTTCTTCCTTTCCTTTCCTTTCCTTTCCTTTCCTTTCCTTTCCTTTCCAGTTTTAGTGAGATAAGTTTACTTGTAATACACTTAAAGTGTACAAAGTGATGATTTGATATAACTGTGACGTTTTGAACTCTTCAGTGCAAACGCTAAATGCTCGCTGGTCTACCACACCAGCTTTACCATCACTGTTTTAGCCATGTCTTCCTCCAAAGAGACAACAAATGATAGTAATAATAGCTAGCTTTCACAGCCCTATGTCCCACACCAGGCTCTGTTTTAAACGTTCTTACGTGTTTTCAACCATATCTTCATAACAACCAGTGACATAAGACCCACTGCAATCATCTTTGTTTTTCTTTTTCTCTTTATTCTGAGAAAGACAGGGAGTCCAGGTGGAAGTAGGGTGGGGACAGTGGGAGACAGAGGAACTGAAGCGGGCTCTGCACCGACGGAGAGCCCAATGCAGGGCTTGAAGTCACAAACCGTGAGATCATGACCTGAGCCGAAGCCAGACGCTTAACCAACTGAGTCACCCAGGCGCTCCTCAGCCTCATTTTATCAACAAGAACCCTGAAGCACAGAGATGTGGGCAGGTTCCCAAGGTGTCATCTTGAAAGAGGAAGACTGGGGTTCATTCCCAGGATTTCTGGCTCCAGAACATCCTTGCTTGATCATGGTCAAGAGCATCCCTAAGATGACCAGATCCCTGCCAGCTAGCACTAGGGACTTCACAGAAACCGTAACTCTGGGCCATGGTGGTTCCAAGAACCTAACTGAAAAATTATCACTTTAACCCAGCCAAAAAAACACACAGAAATAAATGCAACTTTAAGAACATAAATAAACGATGTACCGTATCAGAATAATTTAGGACTTTCTTCAGGTGTTTAAATGAGTCAACCAAGTTGCTCCACACTTGAGTCTGGATATTTGCCCAGCTGGCTAAAGAGTGTCTTTTCGAAGGATGAGATCAGAAGTGGCAGTGACCCCATTCCTAAGGCATCCATCATTCACGAACAAAAACATTTTCCTGATTTAGCTCTCTTCTTTCCACCTCTTGCCCCCATATGAGTAGACCTCCTTGTTTGGAATAATATCACAGTTAATCAAGGTTACAAAAACACTGAACATTCCTTCCTCATTTGAGGAATCTGAGGTTGGTCAAAATCATTGTTGAACAAAATATCTGAGATAGAGTGGGATAGAATTTACTTGACCCTCCATTTTTTTTTTCCAAGGAAGAAAGAGTCTAACTGACTCCAAGATTCTTGGCTCTGCCATTACTCAAGCCACAAATACTCCAGCTATCCAATGAGTCAGCGGCTTCAACCACACTTTAAATAAAGGCCTTCTATCATGATATTTTTCACATGTGTTTTACTCCCCATGGTGTATCCTATAAATACTAAGCTGTTGAGATTTCCTTTGTGCAGAGATATGCCCCAACCATAATTTCAAGAGACTATTGCCTGTTTTTTACTAAGGCTCAAACAATAAATGTTCTAGTTCATTCCATGAATGATAACTTGAAGACAGACATGCTAGCATTATTCTTTTTTCTTTCTTTCTTTTTTCTTCTTTTCCACTTATTTATTGTGATAAAATATACGTATGTACAAAGTACCATTTTAGCCATTTTTAACTGTACGGTTCAATGGTATTAAGTATCTTCACGTTGGGGTGCAGCCGTCACCCCTTCCATATCCAGTTTTTTTCCATCTTCCCAAACTGAAACTCTAAACCCATTAAAAACCAACTCCCCAACCCTGTACTTAATTTCTAGCACTCACCATTCTACTTTCTGTCTCTATCAATTTGCCTTTTGCTTTTTCAATGTTTTATAAATCCCAATGTGAGGATACCTTTTTATACTTAATTTTCAAATTTTCAATGTTTGGTTATAACATTTGTGAATGATGACTGGTATTGAGTCTCTGTTTCAGTCCACTTGTCCTCCAGGCTGCCTTCGGCACATTTTTGTGGTTCTTAATAAAATCAAACATTGGACAGAAAAAGGAAAGAGGCTCTACTTAGGAATACAAGAGTGCTAGAGAAAGAAGTGGTACCATTGGTTTACTGAAGGTTTTTAATTATATGTATTTTTTTATTTTTTTAATGTTTTATTTATTTTTGAGAGAGAGATAGAGACAGCATGAGCAGGGGAGGGTCAGAGAGAAAGAGAAACACAGAATCTGAAACAGGCTCCAGGCTCTGAGCTGGCTGTCAGCACAGAGCCCGACGCGGGGCTCAAACCCACAAACCCTGAGATCATGACCTGAGCCGAAGTCGGACACTTAACCGACTGAGCCACCAGGCACCCCAGAATTATATGTATTTTAATTGCATCTCTCTTCATGGGTACTGTTGAGCATGGATAATTAAGAATGTTCTAAGTTTAAGACAGTTGATCAATTCCCCATAAAAAGCTTTTACCCCCTTATTTATCATATTCTTAAATAAATAACTTTTCCCCTTTCTCAGATGTCTCTGAGCTGACACATCAGAAAACAGGCAAAATGGTGACCCTCTGAAGGAAATAGTCAGGCAGATTTAATTAAGTCAAGAATGAGACACCAGTAAAGCAACTTCTCGGCACCCGAGGGCAAATGGTGAGGCAGAAAAAGACTACTTTTTGTTCTGCTGTAAAAGCCAGGTGGACGTAACGTGAGGTGCAGCAGGATGGAGTCAGTGCCTGATTCTCGAAAGGCAGAGGTGTGGGTCTGGAAGTTACAGGAGGCAGGTGCAGAAATAGCCGAGTCTGACACATGTGCTTTGAGCCTGGCAATCAAATTCCATAAACAAGAGTCATTTTTGATTCTCACACAAATAGGGAAAAATAGAATTTGGATAGTAAAATAGATCCCTATCCCCACCCTTCAAATCTCTAATACAGAAATTTAAAACGAGAGGAGGTGTGGTTAGTGTGAAAAAGGGCAAGTGGCTCTTCGGTGAGTTTTCAAAATAAATAAATACCTTTATTAACATCAGTGTCTGGTTTTAAAAAACTTCTCTCATCCCCAAATCTCATTGGGTGATACTACACATGCCAAGATATTTAAATATACTTTCTGTGCATTTTGTTTTATTATACACACACACACTATTTTTATGTGGGTGTGAGTATAGAGAGGGTTTTTAAGTGGATTAACAAATGAAGCACTGCTTTGTGGATACTATACTCTTGATAGGCAAAAATAAGAAGAGAAGGAGAAGTCTCCTTAAGACAAAAGGCCAAACATTGATCCTTCAGTGGTCTCAGAACCCTTTAATAAAGGGGAAAAGATGTCCTGAGAACATTCCCGGTGGGTAATTACAGGGACTTTCTACAGGCAGTCTCTGCTCTCCATTCGCCCGCAGTGGGGTTTTGCCTAGAGGCCCCTCCATCTAGACCCACATTTCGCTCTCCCTGGAGGAAAGCGTTTGTCTTTTCCTTGCAGCCCAGGCCTAAACGATCTAGAACTGTATTGCTAGGGGCTCCCGACAAGTTCAGGAACCATCACAGAGTGAACACATCTCTTGACCACGGAGAACAGCACAGGGTGAAAGCACAGAAAGCTTTACGGAGGCTTCACACTCCTTTCCAGGGACGACTCTCAAAAAAAAAAGAAAGCCATTCATCTTGAAAGGTGATCAATATCCAAAATGGTTTTATAGTAAATCTATCATCCAGAAGCACCAAACACTTGCTGAAATAAAACAGAATCTTCAGGGAAAACCCAGCAACCCAACTAAAATCCTAAAAGGCTGTGATGGTGAGAGGCAAACAAAGCCTTGAGCCATTGTTTTTCTCACAGGGACCAGACAAAGCAAAACTGTGTGCACCTTCTGGAAGTGTTGTTCCCTTCCTTATCCTAACATCGAAACCTCAGAGAGAACACAACATCTCCAATCCCAAATGTCGTTTCTCAGTAAGATCCAGGTCTCCCTCCAGCTGAGAAGCTCATCATATCCCAATTTAGTCCCTATTCTTTTCTCAGGCTGCCGTAAACATCATAACAGACACAAACACAGCGCAGGTAGTGAGAACATCACTGCCAAAAATATCACAAGCTCCCCGCAGGCAAACTTCCTTTCCCGGACTTCCTTCGGTGGTGCGTCAAGGACAAGTGCGAGTCAGCCTTGCACACGGCCGGCCGGCCGCCTTTTACGGAGTACTGTCCCTCTCGCTTTCCTGGCCAGGCTGCTCTGTGTGCTGCCGGGGCTGGGAGCCAGTGACCTGGGCCGACACCAGGCCCTTGGGGTTCAGAGATGACTGTCCATTAGGAAGAGAGAAGAGGTCCCCTGTAATGGAATTCTGCTGGTGAAGTGTCTTGCTCAGCAAGATGCAGTGAGTATCCAATTCACCACACAGAGATCAATTGTTACAGTAGCTCGTCAGAGAACAGAACGTTAACAGCTCTGGGAGGAGGAGAATATATATCCTTTCTCCCTCCCATTTATTTGACCCAGAATGTTCTCGCTTCTGGATGGAGAGAATGGGGCACAGCCCAGGGATTGCCCCCTACGCCCTGGGTGTCCACAAAACCCACCGCCTAGGCTTCAAGATAGAAAGGGGATTTATAAGCAACAAGTTACGGATTGTTGCTTTATCTTAGATTTCGGATTTTAAGATATTCCCACCTACTTGAAGCTCTTCAATAGAGAAGTAAAATACGTTACCAACTTTGAAAACACCTTTCTTCCCATATATCTCAGGAAATAAGTAAAGCCAAAGACAAATGTGTCTTTGTATCTTTTCAAATATTATTTCTGCTCTTAATTGTAAATTCTTGGTGGATAGAGACTAAAACTAATCAGTCAGTATGGTCCCCTGGGAACTGGTAGACTCCTCTGCACCCCTTTGGTTTGGAATTAATCTTTCTTTTGTTCCTGTTTTGTTTTTTTTTAAAAAAAAACACATGCTTTTCGTTTCCAGTTTGTTCTCATTTCCTCTTCCTTCAATTGCGTATCTCCCTCCATCTCTGCTCTCTTCCTTTCTTGATCTTTGTTCTCATCAACCCATCACTTCCCCGTTCTTTTCAATTTTTATTTCACAAGATGCCTGCCTTCTAGAATTCGCTTGGGCTTTCAGAATATAGATCTGGCTAGTCATGACAGGACCAGCGGATGCATCCTGAAAACATTTATAAATACATGAAACTAAAATTCATTCAGATAAGCTGGGTCTGGTCCTGAAAATCCACACTGGAGAGTGAGAAGGGAAAAATGAAAGAGAAATGGAATTCTGCCAGAGGAGAGACACCTGACCACTTCCCCTCAATCCTTTTCTTCTTGACTAATGGAAAGAAGGGGCTGGCTTGCTGAAATCATTGGCAAATCACACCCAACTGCAGGAAATGAGCAAGTATGTAATAAAAAGTCCCTAAAAGAACAACAGAAAAAAAAAAAAGTCAAATGCCAAACAAAAGTGACCAGCTAGCTCTCCAGGAAAAACTCATTCATAAATCAGAAAAAAAAAAATCGGTGTTCATCTTCTTAACAGAATAGAAAGGGCCTTCTATGGGAAACCTGTGCTACAGAGGCCGCAACACTGCCCATTGGCCCAAAGACAAGGGAGGGGACTCTGAGATGCCACAGTGGAGAATACGATCAGTTCACACTGCCAAGAGGCCGCCACTATACAGGTGCCTCCTGTGCACAGCCAGGTATCGGAACAGATGTCATAATATTCGGTAATAAGAAACACAAGTGGGGGAGGCAGTGCCTGGGTGGCTCGGTTGGTTAACCGGCTGACTCTTGGTTTTGGCTCAGGTCATGGTCTCACGGTGTGTGAGTTTGAGCCTCGTGTCTAGCTGTTTGCTGCCAGCGTGGAGCCTGCTTGGGATTTTCCCTCTCTCTCTCTGCCCCTCCCCTGACTCTCAAAATAAATAAATGAATATTAGAAATAAAAGAAATACAGTGGTTCACCAAGGCACCTGCTCTGTGTACTGTCCAAGGAAGAACACCTATTTCACTTTCCTTTAGTCACTGCATTCTGTCCAATTTAATTCCCTCATCTCATCTTCACGTCCTGGGCAATTGCATATGTGGGCGACATCAAGGTGTCAGTGTCAAGGGTTCTTTCTGGCCATCTGCCCATGGGCATCAGCACCACACCCCGCATTCATCGTAAACCACAACAGAACACCAGTCCCTGCAGACGCTGACAGGCAAAATTCCTTGCAGGAGGCTTGGCTTTCCCTCCCACGGTGACTCCCTCCCAGGAGTCACTGCGGTTCAACTGCAGTAAGATCATTACCTCCAACCACATTTAAAACAAGGCCCAGGGAGGATGCAGTGAGGTTGAAGTTACGGGGAGGGAAGAGAAGAGGAAGGGAAAGAAAGATAATATATCTCCCTGTCTTGTTTTATATGTGTATATATATAAAACAAAGGAGAAAAAATATATATATACAACACAAATGAGAAAATAAATAACACAGGGTCCTATTTTGAAATTTATTAATATAAAATTGGGGGGAGTTAACTAAAAACAAAAATTTGGTAACCTATGGCATTAGCCCTCACTGTTTTGTTCATTCACTTGTTTCATAATTTACTCTGCTGTCATATTCAAAATGCTTTGGACCAGGGGCCCCGTGTGGTTCCTCAAAGCTTGTTCTTCCAGGCAGAACATGACATTGATTGCTGCTCTCTCTTTTTTTTAAATCTCTTAACTCGACTCAAATCATGTCAGTGTCGCATATTTTCACATGATGACAATAACTTCCAAAGAACAAATTTTCATAGTAGGAATACGCTTGTATCTTACTGCATTTGTCCTGTGAGCTGGACCCTCTACAGCTCTAGTTTCCAAAAGAGTTCAGTTTAAAGAAAATCTTAAGAGAAAGCTAAAAATTTTCCAGGGTGAACCCTACTCTGCAGCTGGTGGTTAACTCATACCCTCCAAAACTCAGGTCTCCAAAGAGAAACAAAAGATTTTAATGGCTACTGTGGCTTTATTTTAGGTAATTCCATTTCAGGCTGGATTAGGTCTGCTCCTGGATCGTTTTTCCTTCTCAAAATATCAAAGCGCTTTATAGAAATGTACTAATTAAGCTTCATAAATCTTCTTTTTGAAGGTGAAAAAACATCATCTGGTTTACAGAAGGACACAATGTTAGCTTTCTGTTTTGTGGTTCTCTTTCTTTCTAGTGATAAAAGCAGAGGGGACAGGAAGCCCCAGAACCGCAATGTGCTAGAAAGGTGCTGGGTAAGACCACTCTTAATTAGGAAAGGAGCCAGGCCCGCATACTTTGTGCATGGAGAAGAATGATCCAGAAGGTTCCCAAGAGAACCATGGTCAGAGTCCCAGAGACACTGGACCCCCAGACTGAAGCTTGACCCATTGGGTTCTCACAAAACTTTCTTCATTCTTCAATTGTCCCAATTCCAGTCTGCATTTGGTTATTGGTGGCCTTTCTTGCCACTGTGATTCTGGAAGATTCTATATTTTCTTTTAACTCTTAAGTTCAACAGCTTCTCGTGTCCCCTAGTTAGATGCAATGTATTCATGACAGGGAGTATCTTTTAGAAAATAGATCAACTCTCTTCTTACATTTTCTCTCTCTTTCCTCTACCCCCTAAAATAATCTCATTGATCTTCGCAATAGGTCAGTGTCATAAAAATGACAATGCTGTAATGTGGAGAGAGGGGAAAGAGGGGTTTCTGTTCAACAGGTAGAAAGTTTCTGTTTTATATGATGAAGAGGCTGTATGGGCCCACTACGACATTGTGCTCAGTTAGCAATACTGCACTTACACTTGAAATTTATGAGGGTAGATCTCATGTGATCTGTTTTCACCACCACAGAAAAAAGAAAAAAGAGAGAAATTAATATGAAATGTCCAAAAAAAGTTTCAAACAAAAAAATTCTCTAAGAAGAATTAATATGTTTAAATGCCTGGGAACCTTGGATAAAGAATCTAAAGAGAAACCAAATCAAAAGGAGGAAACATGAGCACACCCATAAATTGTTTCAACAGCCACACTGAGAGATTATGAGCAGGCAGAAAACAAAAGGTCCCTATGAAGGATTTAAGAGATAAATTGTATCCCGATCTACAGCTGTAGCATTGTTACAAAGGGTTCTTTAAATATTTCTGATGGGAATGAAAATGAATTATGGCTGCCCGGAGGGGGAAGAAGAACCAGAAAGGGCAGGATGTTGGGTAAATGAAAATGGTGAATTTCTTTGTCAGCCAAGCATACCTGCCTCGTCTCTTCGCGGAGCTTTTTGGGGTTTTTCTCATTTAATGTAAAATTTAGAGATTAATGATCCTTTGCATAATCTGTGTCTCGCCTCAGTAGAATCTTGTGCAGAATGGCTTACGTGTTGACCATCTCCACATTACATGCATTGTATTTTTAAAGGTATGAAAATAGGATTCTTATTTAACTCATTAGAGGATTTTCATTTTCTGACATGTGCAAAAGGCTCTCACCACTCAGTATCCATTGATGTGATCATTGGACCAGCTTTTATTCAGAACCCAGTATGTGCCAGGCACGTGTAAACTGAGTAAAATCCAGGCTAGGAGTAAAATATATTCGACTCCAGCCCTTACAACTTCTCTCAGACATAAGCGTTGTTAGTCACTTACGTTTCATGAGAACTATCTGCCAGACCTTCACTGTATCATTTACTCTTCACAGCAACTCTGGAAACAATGAGCATCTGTTATTCTATTCTACCAAAGGGGAAACTGAGGCACCAGAGGCAAGTTCACAGAGGGGGTTCTCCCGCTGCACTTTCCTGCTCTGCCACTCATGTTCTTGAGGAAAACAGAGGGAAAAGGCTGGATCCAACTCCAAGTGATCCATTTCATATACTCACAATATTTAAAAATTTTTTAAATATTTTTGAGAGAAAGAGAGACAGCATGAGTAGGGGAGGAGCAGAGAGAGGGAGACACAGCTTCCAAAGCAGGCTCCAGGTTCTGCACTGTGGGCACAGGGTCTGACGTGAGGCTTCAACCCACAGACTGCGAGATCATGACCTGAGCTTAAGTTGGACGCTCAACCGACCTTGACGCTCAACCGACCTTGAGCTTAAGTTGGGCGCTCAACCTGAGCCACCCAGGTGGCCCCCCGATTTAAAAGATTTGTAATGACCACGACGCTATTGGACACTCAGCTTTTCTGGGTTTTGTTGCTTTGTTTTGTTTTTTATTTATTTCTTTAATCTGGGAAAGGAAAAGTAATTTAAATTGCATAAAATTCTTGAAAAGCAAAACAAAACAAAACAACACGAGCAGAATGTATGTGGAGAAAACCTACTGGACCAGAACATGCCCAGGGCCACCTCCCTGGTCACACTCCAACATGTTAATCCAGGGGTCAGCAAGTGTTCTCGGTCAGCAGCCTGTTAGGACCATTCTGGGTTTTCTAGGCTCTGAGATCACAGCTGTGGATATTCACCTGCCTTTGTAGCTCCGAAGCAACCACGACAATCCCTAAATGAATGGGGGTGACTGTGTTCCATTAACTTTATTTAAGAAACAGCCCCCAGGCCTGATTTAAGCCATCCTCTTCTGCCAAGTTACTCTCCCTAAAGGGTCTCCATTAAAGTCAAAATTCTTGTTTATTTGTTTTTTAAATTTTCTTTTAATATTTATTTATTTTAGGGGAGAGAGAGAGAGAGGAGAATGAGTGGGGTGAGAAGCAGAGAGAGAAGAGACACAGAATCCAAAGCAGGCTCCAGGCTCTGAGCTGTCAGCACAGAGCCCAATGTGGGACTTGAACTCACGAACCCCATGAATATGACCTGAGCCAAAGTCGGACGTTTAACCAACTGAGCCACCCAGGTGCCCTTAAAGTCAAACTTCTTAAACTGGGGTCCTTAAGCTTTAGGCTTCTAAACTCAGCATAATTCTTTCAAAATGTTCATAGTGTTTTCTTTCATATGGGGTTTTTTCTGGGGTAGGATCTTTGGCTCTCATCAGACACTCGAAGGTTCTATGACTAAAGAAAGGTTAAGCTAAGACCCCAAGCTCTAATATTTGCCGCTGCCTGCAAAGCTAGCTCCATGGCCTTCAGGGGAGCTCACTCCCCACTGTATCTTTAGTTACTTTTCCCTATGATTTATGAGCACTGCTCACACTAAACTCTCCCTTGGGTCTCAAAAACATCTTGCACAGTTTTGAGTCTCTGAGCTCTGCAAATGTGTTTCCATCCATTTGATGTGGACCTTCCATTTAATTCGATTCAATTCGTGAATGTCTACTTATGAAGCCCTTCCTTGCAGCCAGCCCGTGTGTCCTGGGAAGAGAGACATAGATCATATGGTTGTGAGCTAGTCAGACAAGCAAACACGTAACTACCAATTCAGTGTGGCACGGAGAGTAAAAGGCGCTGCCAGAATGCTCAGGATGGGTGCATTTGGGGTTATCGGGAGATGTTTTGAGAAGAAAGTCTGGTTAAACTGGGGCCTAAAGAATGCATAGGAGCCTAAATCTGGAACCAGAAGTTGGTTGAATGAAGAGATAGAGGGTGGGTAGAAGGGAAGATACATGCAAATGTCTGTAGACAAACACAGGTGATTTTGTCAGAACAGGATACGGAATGGGAAGGACAGAGATGAGACTAGAGATGTGGAAGAGGCTGGACCACAAAGGATCCTGGATACAGGTTGTTGGTGCTGTATTATAAAGACAATGAGAAGCCCTGCGTGGTCAGCTGGCCAGCAGCTTTGGCATAACCCGGACCTGGTTAGAAGTGGAATCATAGACCAACCCAGAACTACTGCATCGAATCTGCATTGTAACATAGCCCTGGACAACCCGTGAGCTCACAGGAATCCGAGGAGCACTTCTTTATCCGGGCTGAACCGTGTTCCCCACTTCACCTGACAAGCTCCTATCCATGCAGGCTTCCAAAAAGGCCCTTGGGTAACAATCCCCCGGGATACTTGTTAACTACAGATCTTCCTCCACTTAAGATGGGGTTACATCTCAATAAACCTCTAGTAAGTGGGAGGTATCTTAAGTCAAAACTGCATTTATTTTTTTAAGTTTATTTTTTATTTATTTTGAGAGAGAGAGAGAGAGCAAGCAGGGGAGCAACAGAGAGAGAAAGAGAGAGAGAGACAGAATCCCAAGCAGGCTCCCTGCTGCCAGCAGAGAGCCCAATGAGGGACTCAGTCCCACAAACCATGAGATCAATGACCTGAGCCAAAGCCCAGAGTCAGACGCTCAACTGACTGAGCCACCCAGATGCCCCCAAAATACATTTAATGCCCCTGACCTACTGAACATTATAAATGTGCTCATAGAGAACACTTCCATGAGCCTACACAAAAACCTATTTTATAATAGAATGCTGACTATCTCATGTAATGTACTGGTTACTGTGCTGGAAATAACAAACAGAAAGGCTGCAGGCATACAAAAGTTTGTCAGTGTATCCGTTTTGACCCTTGTGATTGCCCAGCTGACTAGGGAGCTCTCCCTCTGGCCAGCCTCCTGAGAGGGGATTGTCCCACATGTTGCTAGCCTGGGAAAAGACCCAAATTCAAAATGTGAAGGACGGTTTCTACCAATTGCATATTGATTTCACACCATTGTAAAGTTGAAAAATTCTGAAGTCGAACCATTGTACATTGGGGAACAGCTGTGTACAGATTCCTGGCCTCTCTCTGGACCTTCTCATTCTCTAGATCTGTGTTGGAATCAAAGTATCTGTTTTTCCAGCAAGGTTTTTTTTTTTTTTACCTTTTTTTTTTAATGTTTATTTATTCTTGAGACAGCACATGCATGCTTGTGTAAGGGGGGGTGGGGGCAGAGAGAATAGGGGATGTAGAATCCAAAGCAGGCTCTGCACTGTCAGTGCAGACATGACCTGAGCTGAAATCAAGAGTCTGACACTTAACCTACTGAGCCACGCAGGGACCCCAACTCTTTTTAAGTAGGTTCCATGCCCAATGTGGGACTTGAACTCAAGACCCTGAGATCAACAGTTGCATATTCTACTGACTAAGCCAACCAGGTATCCCCTTCCGGCAAGTTTTTAAGGATGATTTTTACTTTAAGAACATTTGGGAAAACATGTCGTGATCCCTAACTCAGCAAAATGTATTACATCTAGGTTCCCACAGAACGTCAACCTCACTTGAACCACAGTGTTAATAGGTTGTTCTGTAATTATTTCTTTACATATCTGCTTTCCACAGTAGACTCTGAGCTCTTTCTGTCTTATTTTCCTTGGTGTTGCCAGCACCTGGCACAGCGTCTTAAACTCAATAAGTGCCCAAGTGCATCCATGAATAACAACTACCTCCAGATGGCCGCGTAGTGTGAGTCCGCTGGGCAGACCAAAGGTCAAATGTGGCAGTAAAACGAAAGTAGCTTCACTTTTCATGAGCAATTTATCAGTGAGGTCTTGTTCTGACTATTCAAATCAAGGTCGGGACCATGTTCCTGTTACCAGTAAAAGCTGAAACTCTTCTTCACTCTAAAGCCGGGCATCTCACTTCCTCTTAACAGCTGAGAATCGGGGCAGCCCTTCCCTGCCTTCCCCCTGACCCCTTCCCTTCCTCCAGCCATTGCCCCCCAAACGCCTCATTTCACTGGCCTTTCAAGTCATCCAATGATTGCATTTGACCATTTGACCTTCTGTGACAGCAAATTCCTTTAGCTGACCACAAGCTGCATGAGGGAGTTATTTCCTTTTATTTGTTCTAAATGTCCTTCACCAGTCGTCCTCATTTACGGAATAACTTCTACAGGAGAAATTAATTCAATTACTGTTTTGTTGTGTGTGGAGGTGGAGGGGAGAAGGTCAGGGGATACAAGTATTTTAAACATCCCCTTCAGAATGTCTTATTCCGTTGCAAATTATCTATTTTTTCCAGATATATAAATAGTATGTGTCTATTTTGCTAANACGAGAATGTCATGATTGTAGTATAGGTTAATAGGATTTTGTTTTAAATAGTCACATTAGCATTTTCTCCTATGTAAATGATTTTGTCCTGGAAGCCTGCGGCTACTAGAATCACCCAGGCCTATGCAATGCTTTTGATGCTGAAATGTTACTGCCTCCCAGGCAGAAAAGTGATGTGAGGGGTGAATGGAGCCAAGACAGCCTGAGGGTCCAAGCAAAGGGAGGCGCGGAGGCTAAGCTCCCATAAGGAATTCTGGCTTGACAGCGGAACTCTGTAAGAATCCGGCCCTCCAACTCTGTCTGCTTTAAGGAAGAATAGGAAACCCCACCAGGACAGGATGAAAAATCCAACCCCCGTCCCAAAAGTGTCTGTCCTTGAAAGAAACCTGCGTAGTACTTCTTTGGAGGTTTTCGAACCGGTTCCCCTCATTAACTAGCTCTAACTCCCAATTGCTCCGGTCTCTGGATGTATTAGGTTAGACAAGTGATAGTTTGCTCTGTTTACTTTGACAGGGAAGAAAGCTCACAAGGTGATTTGTTGCTTTAATTAGTCCAAGGGAGAGCTGAGTTTGGCTTGGCAAAGGGCTTCTAGGAAAAGCCAAAAAGGGATTTCTTGGGTTTGGGGGTTTCCATGGGCTTCTTTCTTTTTCTTAAATGATTATTAGTTCATTGCTTTCATCTTTTAAAGGCCTATACTCATTACAAAACATTTATTGATGAAGAAGAATACAAAGATGAAAATATAAAATCATAACTCACCCAACACTTGGCTCTGCTCTCCTGTCTGAGATGTCCTCACTCGGGATTCCGTGTCGAGGTTCACTCCACCCAGTGGTGGATGTAGCCTATGTTCATGGATGTTGCTGCAAGACTTGGCTCAGCCCCACAGTTCAGTGGTATCCCCTGGAAAATGAGAAAGCCTGATATATCCTTTGTGCTCTGCTCAATTCTGGGGTGGTAAGATGAGGCCCTGGCTCCTGTTACTTATCCCTCATCTTTTCCCTGGACTTACCCTCTCAGTCCCCATCTTTATAAATTGGGGAAGCTTGATGAGCATTTTTAGAGATTGAGGAAAACCATAGAAGAATCTTCTGTTCTTCTTGTTGGCATCCTCCTCCATTTTGAAGGTAATGGCATGAGGCTGTACCTCTTTCTTTCTTTGGCTCTTGCCAATAAATGTTTCCCCTGGTTTTTATTATGTTTTATCCATGCCTTGAGGTAAGAGAGAGATCCTGTGCTTTGAATTCACTGCTCCATGTTCCCCAAAACCAGGTTTTTAAGTCCCTACCAGACTGGTGGTGATTCTCTGATTTTCCTTTGATTCCAATCATCAACAGTCATGACCTCCCAATGGGCACAGAGACAGGCATGAAGGAATGGAGAGCAAATTCCAGAAAGGGTCTTTTGGAATAGGGAGAAAGCCTTGGCAGTTGCATCCCCCATAGAAAACGGGTAGTCTTAATTCATGCTAGATGTAGTTATATTTAATGAATGTACTGAATAAGCACTTTCATCCTCCATTGCAATAATTCATAGCTTGTCCTACTGTTGATATATTAAACTCTCTCTAAGAATAAGGCTTAAAAAGATTCTCTCATGCGAATTGGAGCAATAATCAGATATAGACAGTTCTATAAAAGATTAAGTCTTCAAATACAATTTTAAAAATCACCTTATAATTTTCATCTATCCCCAGTATGGAAAGAGAAATAGAATAGTTATAATTCTAAAACCTCAGTGAGAATATCCAAAGGCAGAATTACTTGTCACTGGTGCTAGGTGGTGTCTGTGATGCCTTCTAAAATAGGACCATTCTAGGGATCTCCCTGAAATCACCTCTGATATTGATTGATTGAATCTACAATCAAATGTTTACTTAGCAGCTACTATGTTCAGAGTCTATGTCAGGCACTGGGAATGCACAGATAAAACAGATACAGCTTCTTTTCTTAGAAGATCATAGCCTACTGGGGGAGGAAGCAGACACATAGCTAATTTCTATTCACAGAAATACTGTAATTTAATAGAGGCATGAACATGTGCCGAGGGTGTTAGAAGGCTATGGATAAATATGTATGTCCTCAGCCAACTAATCTTTGACAGAGCAGGAAAGAACATCCAATGGAAAAAAGACAGCCTCTTTAACAGACGGTGTTGGGAGAACTGGACAGCAACATGCAGAAGAATGAAACTAGATCAATTTCTCACACCATACACCAAAATAAACTCAAAATGGATAAAGGACCTGAACGTGAGGCAGGAAACCATCAAAACCCTAGAGGAAAAAGCAGGAAACAACCTCCTTGACCTCCAGTGCAGCAACTTCTTACTTGACACATCCCCAAAAGCAAGGGAAACAAGAGCAAAAATAAACGATTGGGACCTCATCAAGATTAAAAGCTTCTGCACGGCAAAGGAAACAATCCACAAAACTAATAGGCAACCAACAGAATGGGAAGAGATAGTTGCAAATGACATATCAGACAAAGGGTTAATATCCAAAATCTATAAGGAACTCACCAAACTCCACACCCGAAAAACAAACCACCCAGTAAAGAAATGGGTAGAAGCTATGAACAGACACTTCTCCAAAGAGGACATCCAGATGCCCAACAGACACATGAAACGATGCTCAGCATCCCTCCTCATCAGGGAAATACAAATCAAAACCACACTGAGATACTACCTCACACCAGTCAGAGTGGCTAAAATGAGCAAATCAGAGAACTCTAGATGGTGGCGAGGATGTGGAGAAATGGGCACCCTCCTACACTGTTGGT
>NW_027527624.1:2492917-2507660 GCF_008692635.1 Crocuta crocuta
TGTGGGGATGAGCACTCGGTGTTATTTGGAAACCAACTTGACAATAAACTATTTGTAAAATGTATATATATATATATATATATATATATATCTCCTCAGGGAGCCTGGGCTGCTTGGAGGGTTAAGCATCCCACTTTGGCTCAGGTCATGATCTCCCGGTTCATGGGTTCGAGCCCTGCATCAGGCTCTGTGCTGACAGCTCATAGCCTGGAGCCTGCTTCAGATTCTGTGTCTCCCTCTCTCTCTGCCCCTTCCCCGCCCATGATCTGTCTCTCTCTGTCTCTCAAAAATAAATAAACATTAAAAAAATATATGTATGTCCTCACTTAAAAACTTGTTCGAGAGAGATGTGGTGGTCTTAAAGTGCCAGGCGGAGAGGAAGGTGGCCAGTCAAGGTAGAGGACCTAGCATGTTTGAAGGCATGTAGGTGTCAAAAGTTGACCTAGTTCACAACCATGAGATGTTCAATATAACTGGGCCCATAAGGCTCATGTGTGATTGGGGGAACAGGAAGGAAGACAAAGTTAGAATAAAGCCTGAAAACACACTGAAGAGTTTTGCTCACCACCCTAGAGAATCTGAAAGTCATCCTCCCAAAAAGGAGAGGGACATAATGGGATTGAATTTTCTTTTAGGACATTCATTCTTGTGGCCGTGATAAATATGGCAGCCGTGGGAAGAGATCAGTAATTAAAAGATTACTTGTGAGGCGTTTGCAGTTTTCCTGGCAACAAAAACACAAATTTGAGCCAGGGTAACTACCACAGGGAATGAAGAGGGACAGAATGGGGAGATGTTGCAATAATAACACTTGGGGTTGACGAATATCCCAATGGGAATGGGGGTGAGGATAAGAAGATTTCAATTTTTTTTCCCCTTAAAACACAGGGTAGCTGGTGGCCGTAGTAATTAAGGAGAAACTGAAGGAGGAATGTGTTTGCAAGGGAGAAAGGAGTTGTGGAGAAAAGACAATGAGCTCATTTCTGCAAACTGTTGTCAAGGTTGGGGTACCTATTGAAGGATGGAGTTGGGAGTTTGGTCTACATCTCAGCAGAGATGTGGCCTGGAGATCTGATTTTAGGAATCAGCACATAGGCAATACTTGAAGGGCTTTGAGCGACATTATTCATTTGTTTCACAAATATTTTATCAATTTCTTACACGCCAGGTGATGGGCTAGCAAGAGCAAAAAGGAAGGAGGAAGAGATTCTAAGGGGAGAATTTCAGAGTGTTAGTGTTTAAGGCATTGGATAATAAACTTCAAGGAGTAAAAAAATCAACTAGGGAGGTGGCTAAGGATTGAGATTCTCGGACCCCACCTTCATGATTCTGGCATTATTAACTAGCACCCAGGTGATAGTGATGCAGGAGGGCTCAAAGAGATGAGAACTCAAAGGGTGGCCCAAGGAGGTGGTGTCACTAAAGGATTGAGAAGGGGTAGAGGGAAGAGGAAAAGCAAATTAGGAGGTCCCTTTATGATCTAACCCACCTGGGGTACCTGGGTGGCTCAGTCAGTTGAGTGCCCAACTCTTTTTTTTTTTTTAATTTTTTTTAACATTTATCTTTGAGAGAGAGAGAGAGAGAGGAGACAGAGTGTGAGTGGGGGAGGGACAGAGAGAGGGAGACACAGAATCTGAAGCAGGTTCCAGGCCCTAAGCCTGACACGGGGCTTGAACTCACAAACTGTGAGATCATGACCTGAGCCAAAGGCGGACACTCAACCGACTGAGCCACCCAGGTGCCCCTTTGACTCTTGATTTTGGGTCAAGTCATGATCTTGTGGCTTGTGAGTTCGAGCCCTGCATGGGGCTCTGGACTGACAGTGTGGAGCTTTCTTGGGATTCTGTCCCCCTCTGTCTGCCCCTCCCCTGCTTGCTCTCAATCTCTCTCTCAAAAGAAATTTAAAAATATACTTTAAAAACATCTAACCTTGAACCTTAGTACACAGTTGACATTGAGATTCTAAAACGTATAAAAATATTCACAGGGCTCATTCCAGAATTGTCTTTCCTTTTTGACCCACTTGAACCTGAGCTTACTTACAGACAAAATCTTTTTCACAAGTACCTTTCTCAAGGTCTTCTGCCTAGTTGTTCCTTTGAGGTTCTGTGACTGGGCACCTTCCTGCTTCCTGACATTTGGGCTGACTTCTTCTAATCTGAATTCTGTCTATTCCCCTTGACCTATACCTCTACTGACTGCTGAGCCAATAATGCCCCCTCTTAGCAGAGCCCCAGGACCTCCCACACCCGCAAACTTACCCAATGGGTTGTTCACCAAGATAACTATCAGGACCAGATACAGTGGGGGGAAGAATCATGGAGGGGACTCGAGAAATTACTTCTCCAAATTTCATACCTAGTTCAGCATTCTCTCTGACAGTAACCTTGACCGGCTGTCATCCAGCATCTTCATGCCTATATCCAGTGGGCACTGAGACAGCCTGTTCTAATGTTGAACAAGCTTCATTCTTGTCGTGAGCCAAACTCTGTAACAATACCACGCACTGATCAAGTTCTGGCTTCTGTGTGCACACAGAGCAGGCCTCACCCAAATTCACGAGACAGCCCTTGTATATGAAAGCCTCCATTGTATTTTCTGTTTCAGGTTTAACTTCTCTTGCAGTTTTACCAACTCCATATATGATGTGTGGCAGAACCTCTTTATTATTCTAATTGTTTTCTCTGGGAACAAAAGAACTATTTTGTTTTATTCTTTTAAATATTTATTTATTTTTGAGAGAGAGAGAGTGCAAGGGAGGGGAGGGGGAGGGGGGAAGGGCAGAGAGAGGAGACAGAGAATCCGAAGCAGGCTTGACACTGTCATTGCAAAGCCTGATATGGGGCTTGAGCCTGACCAGACCTGAGCTGAAATTGGACACTCAACCAACGGTACCACCGAGGTGCCCCCAAAAGAATTCTTCATTTAAACACTGCAGTAGTTTCCTCTTGCTGTTGTAACAAATTACCATGGATTTAGTGGCTTAAAACAAGATAAATCTACTATCTTACATTTCTGGACGTTAGAAGTATAAAGTGAATCTTGCAGGACTAAAATCAAGATGTCTGCTCTGTTTCTGTCTTTCTTCATCTTCAAAGTTTGTCCCATCTCCCTCTTACATGAGGATATTTGCGATTACAGTTAAGGTCCCCCCAGATCATCCAAGATAGTCTTCCCATCTCAAAATCCTTAATGTAATCACTGACACCAAGTCTCTTTTGCCATAAAAGGTAACAATAGAAGGTTCTGGACATCAGGGCTTGGAGATCTTTGGGGCCCCTTATTTAGCCTGCCACTGATACTTCAGTCAATGCAGTCTTGAGGCTGCATTAAGTTTTTCATCAATCAGTTTTTTGCCATCAGCCAACACATTCACACTATTTTTCATATCAACAGCTGTTGTGCTGGGTCTAAACTGTGGTTGCCATAAAGACTGTTTTCTCCTTCCAGGCAAATGGTAGGGCTGGACTGCCTTTTCCCTCTTGAGCAAGAAGTAGTCATGTGACTTTCTTGGTCCAGGTGATGTGAGATGCATGATCCTTCACCAGGAGCTTTAAGGACTGATTAGAGATTCTTTTCTATCATTGAGACTGGCAATGTTCAGATGATAGCTTCTCCAACCATCTGCGTTCCAGAGTGAAGAAGATGTAAAGCAAAACTCCCAGATGACCCACTGTGGATGTGTGTCAAGTGAATGAGAAATAAAACCTTGTTAAGCCCCTAGAATTTTGAGGTGAATTTATTACTACCACATAATCTAGCCTATCCTGACTGGTACAAACTCTTTCTATAGATGAATCTATTTTTAGAATCTAAGCAGAATGTCTTTTTATTCCCACTAAATTTCATCTTTTCTGTCATGGCCAAGCCTTCAAGGCTTTTACAATATCTAGGAATCTTGACCCAATCATGCTTTACAATGGATACTTGATCGCTTTAAAATTTGATAATCGTTTCTTCTGTGTTTTTATCAAAATTACTGATTTGAAAATAATTTATGTGGACAAAGTCAATTGTATCAACCTATGGTATGCCATTTGAAAATGCTCCCCGATCCATATTGATCCCCAAAATATATGATAATATGGCACATGTAGGTGTACTATCATTCAGCTTGTATTTCTTCATCTTAGCCATAAACCATAGGCTTTTCAAAGTACTTAGTCAGATTTGGCAGAATATTTCTATTATAATTCTAGTAGCCTTTTTAAAAATTAGTTTAGCGGGGCAACTTTGCTCTTAGCGAATTCAAGTCAATTCATACTGAGCAATACATTCTTTACTAAGTGCTCCTGCATCATCTGATGAAATAAAGGTTCTAAAATTGTACTGTGGTTCATGTAAATATTACTAATTCATATTTTCTGAGACTACTTAAAATGTCAGATATTATTAGATTATCTCTTGTTACTTTGGGCAGCAAAGAGAAATTATAGTCCTTTCTAGTTCTTTCCATGGGTTTTAGTTTCCATTGGTTTTAAAATACAAAAGTCCTGAGCAGAGATAAAGGACACCGGGCTTGCCCCATATTACTATATTTTCCTTCTGCTATATTGCCTTTCAAAATTCAGTGTAGCAGGTATGCAAGCATGTAGTCATCCATGTGAGGAGAAGGAGGAGAGACTGAATCATGGAGAATCTTAATCTCCATATATTAGCTAACAAATTATGGTATTTTTGTAGGCTCCTTAAAGAGCAAGTGCATGGGGCGCCTGGGTGGCTTAGTCGGTTAAGCGTCCGACTTTCGCTTAGGTCATGATCTCGCGGTTCGTGGGTTCGAGCCCCGCGTCGGGCTCTGTGCTGACAGCCAGCTCAGAGCCTGGAGCCTGTTTCAGTCTGTCACTCCCTCTCTCTCTGACCCTCCCCTGCTCACGCTGTCTCTCCTCTCTCCTAGAAATAAATAAAACATTAAAAAAAATAATAATAAAGAGCAAGTGCAGCATAGGCCGATGGGTTCTAGATCAAAGTACCAGGGTTTCAATTCTGTCTTGATGGCTTATGGGTTTTCTGAGTTTGGACAAATCGCTCCATCTCTAATCCTTGGTTTCCTCATCAGTAAAATGAGTTGATAATAAGACCTACTTCATAGTGTTATAGGAGGATTAAATTAGATAATCCAGGTAAATTGCACAGAATAAAGTAAGTGATCAATAAATCTGTTTAATACTATGTAAGCTATCCCTTCACTAAGGAGCATGGAGATAAACGATCAATGCATTAATTTGCAGGTCAGTAGTACACAAGGTGGGAGCACCTATTCCTCACTAAACTATTTTGGGAGGTAAGAGGAAGAGAAATCATGATGAATTAAGTATAGTCCAAATGTTGCCTAGTGCTTGGGAGAATTGGCTGCAATCTTTTCTCTTTTCTTTTTTTTTCTTTTTTTTTTTTTTTTACTGTTTGAGTTTGTATCTCTTTGCAATTCTTTGTCCGCAACAGATGGCATTGAGCCAACATGATTTAGGCTGCAAAGACTAGACACGTTTTGCTGCCTTTCTGTGGTGTTGCATGGCCACCTTCATGGACAGGAGATTAAAAGCAACAGAACATCAGAGAAATGGGGGAAATACCACTATTGTGCTTGGTTTTCTCCCTCTTGGGAAAACAAGTTTTCCATGTAAGGACTGATTTAGGATTTCCAAAAGAAGAAAGAAAGAAAGAAAAAAACTTCAGTCATTAATCCAAAATGTTTTATGTTATTTTCAGAGTAGCTTTTAAAGAAAAAACTTAAATTTGCTGAAGGACAGCAGGACTATTATTTCTGATTCCGATGTTATTTCTGGTATTCATTCGCTTCCTTGAATTTCCATAAAATATTTATGTTAAAAAAATCTAAAAGGATGAGGCAGTTTATTTTTTATTTTATGGATCAGTTAGTCAAAATAAAATCGTCTTAAGTATACATCAGACTAAAAGACTGAAGTTTATACTGACTTCGGATTATATACATATACACACATATATATATATGCATATATATATGGTCTTTCATAACAATATCAAGGAATATAGAGCCTATCATTATTGTTATTATATTTCTTTAACTTTATTTGTGGGATATGTTATATTTACTGATCTGGCCTTCCTCTGCCTCTCTCTCTCTCTCTTTCTCTCTCTCTCTTTCAGATAGGATATCTGTCATTCGTTTGAGTACAGGGATGCTGAGACAGTATATAATGAAAGCCTAAGTCTGCAAGCCCTTTCATCCGTGTGCTTATTTTCTGAAGTGCATTCCTTCACAAAATCGTGGTCAGCTCCACCCTTGCTAAAATAATACCATGGCACTTCGAGACCTACCTCATCCCTCCCCCACTACCCTAATTGCACGTAAAACTAGTGTAGTATCTGAGAACAGGGGGCAGTCAGGGCTGGCTACGTAATTTACAGGGCCCAGTGCAAAATGGAAATGCATGACCTTTTGTTCAAAAAGCGAGGAAAAGTGCCACTAACAGCACTGAAATGAAAACCCTTTTTCCTGTTGTCATGTTCTCTCTCTTGACTTGTCATGGTGGTGTTTATTTGCTAGTTAGTGTCATTCTAAGTAAAGACAAAAAATGAAATTTTAAATTATTAGTATGGATTTGACTGTCCATTTTTATGTTCTGCAATGCCAGTTTTAAATGAAAATATGAGTGTCTGAGTCTTGTGAAATCACCAAATTTACACAATTCATATCTGGTTGTTTGTACATGTGTCCTGTGTATTTTACTCTGACCACAATGGTGGAAATGCCTGCACACACGTTTTACCCCCTCTCTCTACCTTTGGTTTACTTATGAGTAAAGAAGAACTGGGTGGTGGGGCGCCTGGGTGGCTTAGTCAGTTAAGCGTCCGACTTTCGCTTAGGTCATGATCTCGCGGTTCGTGGGTTCGAGCCCCGCGTCGGGCTCTGTGCTGACTGCCAGCTCAGAGCCTGGAGCCTGTTTCAGAGTCTGTGACTCCCTCTCTCTCTCTGACCCTCCCCTGCTCATGCTGTCTCTCTCTCTCTCTCCTAGAAAAAAAAAAAGAATGAAGAAGAACTGGGTGGAAAAGAAACTGTGCTGCACGGTCTTTCCCTTTCCTTGTAGAACATCACTTTCAGCATAAGTAGTTGGTGAATACAGGGAAGTGATATGAACAGGGAAGAATAAGAGAGGCTTCCTGGTGATTTGTGTTTCTTAAAACACCATTGCTTTCATTCCATATTGAAAGCAAGTTTAGATTTGAACAAAACTGAGGTCCCAGGGACTTTATGCAATCCCTGAACCCATTTTACTCGATCACTGACTGCACACTTACTTTGTACTCACTTTGAGTCTCGCAGAACTCCTGTGCATTCTGAGTCCTCCAGAATTTTGTCCTCATGGGTCATTGTGGATGCTATATGCACACAGGACAACAAAGAATGGCAGCGAACACCTCTACTATGCATTTCTCCTCTGCTCACGTGCTCCACTGTCCTGTTGGACTTCACATATAAAACACAAGTTCAAAGATAAGGTTATTAAGAATTTCAACATGGTGGGCCGCCTGGGTGGCTCAGTTGGTTAAGCATCTGACTTCAGCTCAGGTGATGATCTCAGAGTTCGTGGATTCGATCCCCACATCGGGCTCTGTGCTGACAGCTCAGAGCCTGGAGCCTGCTTCAGATTCTGTGTCTCCCTCTCTCTCTGACCCTCCCCTGCTCATGCTGTCTCTCTCCCTCAGAAATAAAAAAAAAAAAAAAATTTCAACATGGTGGCAGCAGAGAATTAAACCACGCATGGGCCATTCTGACTGTGGGCTCTTCTGAGCATGAGGCCCTGTGTAATAGCACAGGTCACCTGGCCAAGAAGCTGACTCTACGTATGATTATATGTTGGAGCTCAGTGGCTGTTTATGTACAACAGGTAGGCTGTAAACAGTAAGTAGGAAATTTGGCAGATCCTAAAAGGCTAAGTACAGAATTACCATATCCTCTAGCAGTTCCAGTTTTAGATATGTATCCCAAAGAATTAAAAGCAGGGACTCAAACAGATACTTGTATACAATGTTCACTGCAGCATTACTCACAGTAGCCAAGAGGTGGAAACAACCCAAAGGTCCACTGATATAGGAATGCATAAACAATGAAATTTTGTTCGGGCATAAAAAGGAATAAAGTCCTGATACACACTACAGCACAGATAAAACCTTGAATACATTATCTTAAAGGAAAGAGAGAGAGAGAGAGAGAGCAAACCAAGAAACAGACTCTTAACTGTAAACAATGAACTGATGGGAAGGGAGCGGAGGATGCATTAAACAGCTGATGGGGAACAGAGGAGTGCACCTGTGATGAGCCCCTGCTGATGTATGGAAGTGTTGAATCCTTGTATTGTGCCCCTGAAACGAATATGACACTGTCTGGTAACTAACTGAAATTTAAATAAAAACTTTTTTTTTAATGTTTATTTATTTTTGAGAGACAGAGACAGAGCACAAGCAGGGGAGGGGCAGAGAGACAGGGAGACACAGAATCTGAAGCAGGTTGCAGGCTCCGAGCTGTCAGCACAGAGCCCGATGCGGGGCTTGAACTCACAAACCATGAGATCATGACCTGAGCTGAAGTTGGATGCTTAACCAACTAAGCCATCCAGGCGCCCCCAAAAACTTAAAGAAAAAAGAAAAAGAAAAAGAAAACATTATCCCAAATGAAATAAGCCAGTGGCTAAAGGAGAAATAACATCTCACTTATGTGAAATATCTAGAACAGGCAAATATATACAGACAGAAAATGAAATCGAGGTTATCAGGGGCTAAGGGATAATGAATGGAGTTACTGCTTAGTGTTTATAGAGTTTCTGTTTGTGGGGATGAAAATATTTTGGAAGTAGACGATGGTGATGTTTGTACAACATTGGGAATGTACTTAATGGCACTGAATTATACACTTAAGATGGTTAAAATGGCAAAAGTTATGTTGTATATACTTTACCAAATAAAACTTTTTAAAAAAATGAGTGGGAAAAAAATAATCTGATTAAAAAATGGTCAGAGGAATTGAATAGACACTTTTCCAAAGAAGACATACAAATAAACAATATGTATGAAAAGGTGTTAACATCACTAATCATCAGGGAAGTGCAAATCAAAACCACAAGATATCACCTTCCACTTGTTAGAATGGCTATTATCAAAAAGACAAGCGATAACAAGTATATGTGAAGAAAAGAGAACCATCTTGCACTATTGGTGGGAATGAAAACTGGTGCAGCCACTGTGGGAAACAGTATGGAGGTTCCTCAAAAAATTAAAAATAGAACCACCCCACGACCCAGCAATCCCACTTCTGAGTATTTACCGAAAAGACACAAAAACACTATGATGAAGAGATATCTGCACCCCCATGTTCATTATACCATTATTTATGGTGGCCAAGACATAGAAACAACCTAACTATGTATCAGTAGATGAATGGATGGGGAAGATGTGATACACACACACACACACATACACACACTCGAATATCATTCAGTCATAAGAAAGAAGGAAATCCTGCCATTTGCAACAGCATGGATAGACCTTGAAGGCATTATGCTAAGTGAAGTAAGACAAAGACAAATACCACATGCTATCACTTATACGTGGAATCTTTAAAGAAAAACATTGCAGACTCCTAGAAACAGTAGAAAAGTGGTTGCCAGGGTCTAGGGGATGGTGAATATACAGAGAAATTGGTAAAAGGATTCAAACTTTCAGCTAGAAGATGAATAAGGTCTGAGGATCTAACATGGCTATAGCTGGTAATACTATTGTATAAGGGAAACTTACTTAAATGAGTAGAACTTAAATGTCTCACCAATGAGTATGTGAGGTGATGGATATATTAATTAACCAAATAATGGGAATTCTTTCAGTGTATCAAGTAAAGTAGATTACCTCCTATAATGTAGGTGGGCCATATCCAATCACTTGAAGACTTCAATGGAACAAAGCCTGACCTCTTTGAGGAAGAAGGGATTCTGACAACAGACAGCTTTTAAATTCAGCCTGTGGCTCTTCCCTGGGTCCCAGTCTGTCAGCCCACCCTGCAGATTTTAGACTTGCCAAAATCACATGGGCCAATTTTTAAAAATAAATTTGCATGTCTGCCCGTGTGTCTGTCTATCTCACTGGTTCTCTTTCTCCTCTAGTGCCCCAGAATGTACAGAAATGTGACACAGCAGATTTGAAGGAGAAAGATACAGAGTCTTATGGTGAATCCATCACAAAGAAAACATCTCATTAAAGATTTACGAAACCATGGGACCATAGGGATGCATCACGGCCCCGTTCCAGGCCCCAGAAGACACCATAGTGGGGAGACACCTCAAGTTTAAGTCAGGTGAGCTGGTTTTTCAGTTCCTATGTGGTCCCAACTCCAGAGCTTGGGGGCTCTTTCTTCTCTGAAGCCCTCCTTCCTAGTCAGCCCCTTTTTCAAGTCCCAATACTAACCCTCCTCTCTTCACCAATGCAAGAACATCTCTCCAGTGACATTCCACCCCCCCCGCCCCCCACAATCTGCCTTATTGTCCCTTTCAACTGTACTGTTCCCATCGGCATCCAAACATGACTTCTCCATCTTAAAATAAAACCTCTCTTTTGTCTTTACTTCCTCCTGCATGTACCTCTCTCCATTTCCCTGCTTCCCTTTATAATAAAACTCCCAGCAAGTTGGTACTCAATGCCATCCCGTCTCCTTCTTCCACTGTTTCAGTCATTCCAATGAGCCTGGTAGAAAATACTGGACTTGGAGGACCCGAAGGGACTTAAAGCCCATGCAACAGCCCTGGACAGGTTACTTCCTTATTTAAAAAAAATTTTTTTAACATGTATTCATTTTTGAGAGACAGAGAGCGAGCAGGGCAGAGAGAGAAGGAGACACAGAATCTAAAGGAGGCTCCATGCTCCAAGCTGTCAGCACAGAGCCCAAGTTGGGGCTCGAACTCATGAACTGTGAGAGATAATAACCTGGAAGTCTGACGATTAACCAACTGAGCCACCCAGGTGCCTGTTTACTTCCTTATTTTAATGAGGAAAAACACAAGCTGCTGATTATGTAGATTTTTCTATATTATTGTGCATTCATGTATAGCTGATCTTCATCAGTGGGAATTCTAAGGATGCTGAGATGAGAGTGAATTCTTACCCAGATTTGCCTTTAAAGGGTTCTAACCTGTGCGTCTGATTAAAATTAATGTTTTCCTGGGCCACTTGTAAGGGCTGCCTTGTAACAAGGTTCCACATGTTAGGTGGCTTAAACAACAGAAATTCATTTTCTCATAATTCTGGAGGCTGAACGTTCAAGATCAAGGTGTTGGAAAGGCTGGTATTTCCTGAGGCCTCTCTCCTTGCCTTGCAGATGGCCGCCATCTTGCTGTGTCCTCAGGTGGTGTTTCCTCTGAGTGCACACACGCTCCTGGTGTCTCTCTACATGTCCAAATTTCTTTTTCTTCTAGGAACACCAATCATATTGAATTGGGGCCCACCTTAATGGTCTCATTTTAACTTAACCCCTTAAGAGCTCTACCTCCAGCTACATCATGTTCCAAGGTCCTGGAGGTTAGGATTTCAACATATAAATTTCCAGCGGTCCCAATTCTACCCACAACAGGTAGTACAAATTGAAAGTCTAAATCAGAGTAAGAGTTGCTTGGGTTTATGTGTTCTCAGGGGAGTTTCTTTTTCTTTTTTTTTTTTTTTTTTTACCTCACATCAAGGCCTAAATGGATAAGTTTCCTTATCAGCATCTTCGACAAATAGTTGGGAATTTTCAGTGCTATGTGTTTCTGAGGGTGTAACCCTCTGAGGATTCCTGCTTTATGCAAGAGTCCCTGCTGTGACTCATGGAAATTTAGTCTGCTATCCCTCTTTGGCACTGAGAAGCACTTGCCAGTTGCGTTTCTGCCTTGTCTTCCTTTGGGCCTTTGCAGATATCCCTTACTTTCTTGTGGACAGACTTCTGGACTTTTCAAAAAATACACTTTGGGGAGGAATAATTTTCAGTTTACAGAAAAGTTGCAAAGGTAGTACAGAGAATTCCTTTTATTTTGTTGACATCTTACCTTGGTACATCTGTCAAAATGAAGAAACCCACACTGGTACATTACTATTAACCAAACATCAGACTTTATTCAGATTTTACTAGTTTTCCCACCAATGTCCCTTTTCTGTTCCTGGATCCCACAGTACATTGAGTCTTTGTGTCTCCTTTGCCTCCTTGGTTTGTAACAATTTCCCAATCTTTCCTCATTTTCGATGACTTTGACAGTTGGAGGAGTACCAGTCAAGTATTTTTGTGGAATGTCCCTCAACTTGAATATACGTGAATTTTAAAGGATGCTTATTGTATCACACCCAGTGTGATCAAAGTGTTTGTGGCGATACGTGCTGCTATTCAACGTGGCACCAGAAGAGGAAGTGTCTCCTCTCTGGTTCTACAAGCTGCTCAGTGTACTGCAAATAAAATTTTTTTCCACCTTAAGTTTGCCAGAGTTTGGTTTTTCTTGCTTAATCCAGAGAGTCCCATGACTAATTCACAACCCATAATATATTCCCCATCACTTTTCCCACCCCACCCCTAAAATGCTCTTATTGACAACACTAAGTTTATCATATTCTTAACATATCGAGATTCCTGCAAGACTCTTCATGACCTTCCCCATTTAGACCATTCCCTGCGCTTACTCAGGCCAGTGCTGCCAACAACCACAGATAATTTTACTTCTTGCTGGGTACTGGTTTCTATCTCCGTTTCTCTTTGTTCTAGGGCAGTGACCAGAACAAGGGGCTGGATATGAGAAGGCAGAAGAAGGAGTCCAAACAGAACTCTACGTCCCAAAGGGAAGGGAGTTAAGGAAGGGGTGGGCTTGTATCCAATCAAAGGGAGTGGCCAGGGTTAAGTAGGAAGAAATTGTGGGGCAAATGTGCTTGTCAGCATCCCAGCCCAGGTGAGCATCCTCCCTGCTGTGGGAACACAGATACAAATGCCTAGCCAGGCGGGAGATCTGGCCCCACACAATTTGCCCCACTCACTGCCAGGTGTAAGGGAAACTACAGATCAAAGGAAACTTGTCTGTCATTGCCTATAAAAACAGAAGGAAGCGGGGGTACCTGGGTGGATCAGTTGGTTAAACATCCCACTGAGATCAGTTGGTTGCAACTCAGGTCATGATGTCACAGTTTGTGAGTTCAAGCCCCGCATCGGGCTCTGGGATGACAGTGAGGAGCCTGCTTGGTATTCTTTCTCTCCCTCTCTCTGCCCTTCCCCTACTCGTGCTCTCTCTCAAAATAAATAAATAAACTTAAAAAAAAAAAAGCAGAAGGAAGCTAATAACATTTTTGAGTACTCACTATGTATCCAGTGCTACATTATGTGTTTCTTATCTTATTCACTCCTTATATTCCTGAAAACTAGGTGGTAATTTCCCAGCCTCACACTCACCCGATTGCCAAGGACAAAGTTGTACAGCTTGTAGAGTCCAATTGTGAACCAATGTCTGTCTTTCCCTGAAGTTCACAGTCTTTCTAGGTTGGGACAGAAGAAAGAGTGTAAGCTTGAGAGATCTCATGTTACCGAGCGCCACGAGAATCAACACTGAGAAGATGGGCAACCACTTGCCTTCTGAGAGCCTCAGTTTCCTTCTGTGTATTCCTTCAGGTGGAATGAGTCCTCCCTTGCAGAGCTGATACAAGCATTAACTAAAATGCAAGCAACACATTGGAGCATCGGGGCACAATAGCTCTTGTTAATATGCCTTAGCCCTTACTCTTTGTAGTAGTGCTAGCGGTATTGCAATTCTTACTGGGCTTAACTCATGAACAGCAAGTTTTAGCTAACAATTCTATCACTCCTTCATTATCACCCTTTCCTTTATGCAACAGTGGCAGACACCCTTCTGAGCACTTGAGATACAGTGGGGAACAGACAAATCCCCTGCTGTCAGGAAGCTGGAGAGAGGAAGGTAGACAGTAAACAAGTTAACCAGGAATCAGCGAATCTTTTATGAAAGGGACAGATAGTAAGTATTTCAGGCCCCGTGGGCTGCATGGTCTCAGTTGCAACTACTCAGCTCTGTAGTCCAAAAGCATGTACCGACAGTCTCCACGGAGGGCGCGGCCGTTCTGATAAAACTGCGCTTCGAAAACAGGTTCTGTGTCAGCTTTGGCCCCTGGGGTGCAGTTTGCTGACCCCCGAGGAACACAAAGAGTGTATCCGATCATCTCAAAGAGTGATCGATGCCCTGGAAAAACTGGGTGCAGCAGTATCATGCAGCCCGACAGGTGTGCTGGCACGGAAGTAGATGCACAGATTCGACGCTACCTCGAGCTGCGCCCTGAGTAGAGGGGGCAGCCGTGCAGAGCGAATAGGCTGAGTGGAAGGTGAGGGAACATTGCAGGTAAAGGAAACACACGTGCAAAGGCCCGGGGCAGCATCAAGCTCGGTGTTGATGTGCTCCAGGTGGCCAGCGTGGTTGCTGGCAGGAGAGACAGGTGGGGAGGCAGGTCCCGCAGGGCTTCCTCAACCTGAAAGGAGCTGGTATTTGATGATAACTGTAAAGGAGTCTCTTGTGGGGGTGGGGGAGAATGAGTGAAGTAGGTGAAAGGGATTAAGAGTACACTTCCCCTTTTTTTAAAATATTTTTATTTTATTTCTAGGAGAGAGAGAGAGAAAGTGTGAGCAGGGGAGGGTCAGAGAGAGAGGGAGTCACAGACTGGAACAGCCTCCAGGCTCTGAGCTGGCAGTCAGCACAGAGCCCGACAC
>NW_027527624.1:2508350-2589029 GCF_008692635.1 Crocuta crocuta
AAACAGGCTCCAGGCTCTGAGCTGTCAGTCAGCACAGAGCCCGACACGGGGCTCGAACCCACGAACCGCGAGATCATGACCTAAGAGAAAGTCGGACGCTTAACGGACTAAGCCACCCAGGTGCCCCTTCCCTTTTTTTTTTTTAAAGCTTTTCTTATTTTAGAGAAAGAGGGAGAGAGAGAGAGAGAATACGTGAGTGAGGGAGGGGCAGAGAGAGAAGAGAGAGAATCCCAAGCAGGCTCCACACTGCCAGCGCAGAGCCCAATGTGGGGCTCGAACTCATGAACCACAAGATCATGACCTGAGCCAAAACCAAGAATCCAGTGCTTAACTGTCTGAGCCACCCTAGCGCCCCAAGAAAACACTTATCTTGATAAGCACTGAGTAATACATGGAAATGTTGAATCACTATTTTGTCCACCTGAAACTAATATAACGCTGTAGAATCATGGTGAGAATTCAGCGAATCGTGGTAAGAGCCTGAAATCAGCCAGAGTGAGGGCATTCACAGCACAGAAACTGGCAAATACGGTGGTGTAATTTGGGGCTATCTGCACCCCCTATCCCAATCTGTTGTCAAACATTTCCTAACATACCACTGATTGTAAACTGACTCAATAGGAGGTTATGGCAACCCTCTGGGTCTTAAAACCACGCGCACACACGCTCTGTCCTAATGATTATAGGCGTCCATTGCTGAAAATGCTGTTTATTCCTCCGGCATGTTCCGTACACATTTGTTTTCTTCTCCTCCCAGTAGACTCCCACCAATCCACTGAGGCTGGAGTCGAGTGCAGCTCTCTGGGAACTTTCCCCTGACTCCCTTTATTAGTTGACTAACACTGACATCACAAAATACCATGGACTAGGGGTCTTAAGCAACAGAAACTGATTTTCTCACAACTCTAGATGCTAAAAATTCAAGATCAAGATGTTGGCAGGTTTGGTTTTTCCTGAGGCCTCTGTCTTTGGCTTGCTGTGTTCTCTCATGGTCTTTCTCTGTGAATGCATCCTTGGTGTCTCTTTGTGTGTCCAAATTTCCTCTCCTTTTAAAAAAAATTTAATGTTTATTTATTAAATATTTTAAATTATTTCTGAGAGAGAGAGAGACAGCATGAACAGGGGAGGGTCAGAGAGAGGGGGAGACACAGAATCTGAAACAGGCTCCAGGCTCTGAGCTAGCTGTCAGCAGAGAGCACGATGCGGGGCTTGAACCCACGAACCATGAGATCATGACCTGAGCCGAAGTTGGAGGCTTAACCGACTGAGCCACCCAGGTGCCCCTAATGTTTATTTTTGGAGGAGAGAGCGGAGGAGGGATAGAGAGACAGTGATAGAGAATCTGAAGTGGGCTCTGTACCAACAGCAGAGACCCTGATGTAGGGCTCGAACCCATGAACCGTGAGGTCATGACCTGAGCCAATGTCAGATGCTTACTCAAGGGAGGCACCCAGGCGCCCCTAAACATCTTCTTTTTAAAAGGATACCAGTCAGATTGCCTGGGTGGCTACGTCGGTTAAGCATCCAACTTCAGCTCAGGTCATGATCTCACAGTTCCTTGAGTTTGAGCCCCAAAAACTCAAAACTGTGTGTCCCTCTCTCTCTCTGCCCCTCCTCCACTCACGCTCTCACTCTCTCTCAAAGATAAATAAGCATTAAAAAAAAAAAAGGACACCAATCCTACTGGATTAGGGCTCACCTTAACGACCTCATTTTAACTTAATCGCCTTTTAAAAGGCCCTATCTCCAAATACAGTCCTATTCTAGAGTATTAGAAGCAGGAACTCCAACTTATGAATGGGGGGGGGGATGGAGCCACAATTCAGCCCCTAACACTCCCCAGGCTTTATTTTTTATCTTAATGTTTCCCTTAAAATTTTGTGTATGCTTCTTACTATAGAAACTTCCATACTCATTTCAAAATTATCTTTTTTTTCTGAGAGAGAGAGAGAGAGAGACAGCGTGAGCAGGGGAGGGTCAGATTGAGAGGGAGACACAGAATCCGAAACAGCTGAGCTGTCAGCACAGAGCCCGATGCAGGGCTCGAACCCACGAACTGCGAGATCATGAACTGAGCTGAAGCTGGACGCTTAACTGACTGAACCACGCAGGCGCTCCCAAAATTATCTTTCAGTGTCCTTCTGCAGCGGGTCTATTGGTTTCTTTACAGACTGTGTCTTGCTCATCTTTATATCTCCTGATACCTGACACTACAGGTATACGATAACATTTTTTAAATAATAAAAAGAAGAAGAAGAAGAAATGAAGTGTTGCTCTCCCAGAAAAAAAATGGGTATTTTATTTTTCAAAATAGGAACAGCTTTATGACACCTATAGGTGTCACCAAAAACTCAGAAAATATAGAATAGGGTCAAAGAATAATTTTTAACTGTTCTTGCCCTTGGTATCTACAAATAACATCTGTTAAACATATTTGTTTCTTTTTTTCTTTTTTTAACGCATTTTTAAATGATTATTTATTTATTTTGAGAGAGAGAGGCAAAGAGAGAGAGGGAGAGAGAAAAATCCTAAGCAGGCTCTGCACCGTCAGCACAGACCCTGACGCGGGGCTTAGTCTCCTGAACCGTGAGATAGTAAGCTGAGCCCAAATCAGGGATCGGATGCTGAACCAGCTAAGCCATCCAAGGCGCCTCTGTTCGTTTCTTTCAAAGCTCCCTCCACAATTAATTGTATCAGACGGGAATAGCCAGGTGGTTGTTCCCTAGTATCTAGCCCTTTCCTTCTTCCAAGTTTTTAGTTTTTAGCTGGGTAAATTGAAACCCAGAACAAATACTCTATTTCTCAGTATTCCTTGCAGCAGACAACTAAGTACTGGTCAACCGCACACACACAGGTGTCCTGTGTGACGGTCCCAGGGAACCTGGGGGTGCTCTGGGTCCCCTCTGTCAGTCATCATCTCTCACTGCTCCCTGCTGCCTACAAAGCTGAGGTTCTCTAACTGCAAGGCTGTTAGAGACGCGCTGCAGAGAGAGCCGGAAGGGGTCAGTGTCCCTTAAGACTGTGCAACATCCCAGCCCTCCCGGCTTTGTTTACGAGAGGAAAATAAACTTGTCTGCCTTAAGCCATGGTCTGTTTTAAAGTTTTGTAACGTGCAGATATAGCATGTCATTTCTCTGCTTATTTATATTTCCACATCAATAAATATGGGGAGTATGGTGGGTTGAAATGGCCACAGGGCAGTCCGGTCTGGCGGTTCCTCAAAAAGTGAAACATAGAATCACCATATGACCAGCAGTTCCATTGCTAGTTGAATTGGAGTCTCCAAAGGAATTGAAAACAGGTGCGTGAGCATTCACAGCAGCACAATTCTACACGAAGGGAGAAAGGATGAAAATACCCATCAACTGGGGGCGCCTGGGTGGCTCAGTCGGTTGAGTGCCGACTTCGGCTCAGGTCATGATCTCACAGTTCGTGGGTTTGAGCCCCGTATCGGGCTCTGTGCTGGCAGCTAGCTCAGAGCCTGGAGCCTGCTTCAGATTCTGTGTCTCCTCTCTCTGACCCTCCCCTGCTCATGCTGTCTCTCTCTTTCTCCCTCTCTCTCTCTCTCACCGGAGGAAAAAGAAAAGAAAATACCCGTCAACTGATGAATGGATCGACAGAATGTGGTCTACCCATACAATGGAATATGATTCAACCAGAAAGATGAAGAAAGTACTAATACATGTGGCAGCGTGCCTGAACGTTGAAAACACCATGTTGAGTGACAGAAGCCAGTCACAAAAGCTCTGTGTGGTTCCCTTTATATGAAATATTCAGGATAGGATAATCCACAGAGACAGAAAGCAAATTAGTTGCTGGAGGCTGGGGGTCGACAGGAATCTGAGCGACTGGTTAATAGGTATGAGGTTTCCTTTGGGGATGATGAAAATATTCTGGACTAGGGGAGGCATGCACCGTGAATATATTAAATGCCACTAAACACATCGTGAATATTAAACGCTATTGTGCACTTTAAAATTGGTGAATCTGGGGCGCCTGGGTGGCTTAGTCGGTTAAGCGTCCGACTTTCGCTTAGGTCATGATCTCGTGGTTCGTGGGTTCAGGCCCCGCGTCGGGCTCTGTGCTGACTGCCAGCTCAGAGCCTGGAGCCTATTTCAGAGTCTGTGTCTCCCTCTCTCTCTGACCCTCCCCTGCTCACGCTCTCTCTCTCCTAGAAATAAATAAAAATATTTAAAAAAAAAATTGGCGAATCTGGTGTTCTCTAACACACACTCTCTCCCCAAAACCAAACCAAACAAACAAACAAACAAACAGAAAAGGTCACAAATTCTTTGCTCCTTCTTCCATCAAGAAAGTCTGGAATGTGGGCTGGCCTTGGGTCAGGTTTTGACCACTAAAATGTGGCCCAAACAATATCGTGTAACTTCTAGGCAAGTTCTCAAAAGGGCTTGCGAATTCTGCCCCCCCCCCCCGCGTCGCGGTGGGAAGAGAGACCATGTGGAGAGAGTGGCCCAGCTGTCCCCGCTGCTCCTCACCCCACCAGGGTCCTGCCATATGTGGAAGGCATGTCTGACCAGCAGCCACAGCTGAGCGCCTGGCTGCCTACAGCTGTCGGAGAGCCCAGTCGACTTCACTGGCAATTAAGCCAAGTCAAGCCACGGCATTGTGAGAAATAATAAGTCATTGTTGTCTGAGTTTTAGGTTGCTTGTTCCACGGAAGCAGGTCTCTAACCCAGGGCGCGGCGCGGCCTGTGCACATTTGCGTAATTGACTCGGCCAGGCTCCTGCCGCGAAGCGCTAAGGTGGCGCTAGGTTCCCAACTACTGTAAACAACTCCGTCCTGGACATTCTTATACAAACAACTTTATGCCNTCTTGCCTTCTGGAAACTTGAGGGGAAAAAAACATTCCAAACATATTCTCAACTCATTTAAGAAGCAAAAGCAATAGCGGCAATGTCAGGCCATTTCAGGCGGGGGCAAACGAAGCCTTGCCAAATTGCCGAAGAGAGTTTGCGGAGGATTGGCCTTGCGCTGCGGCTTGTGAATCACACCCCCCAAGTCTCTCTCGCATGCCAGCCTTGAGCTGTTTTCTGTGCTGTTTTTCAAGGCTGCCCTTAAGGTGTATAAAACCCCTGTATATATAGAAATACTTTGATTGAAACATATATGGGCCCGAGGGAGGTCAAGTGACTCTTCCATGGACATTTAGAATAATGAGCCCTTCAGTGTTTGTTTACTTCAATGAATGTACATGAAGGAAAGTATTCTGGGGCTCCTGGGGGGCTCAGTCGGTTGAGAATCTGACTTCTGCTCAGGTCATGATCTCGTGGTTTGTGAGTTTGAGTCCTGCGTCCAGCTTTCTGCTGACAGCTCAGAGCCTGGAGTCTCCTTCAGATCCTGTGTCTCCCTCTCTCTCTCTCTGCTCCTCCCCTGCTCATGCTCTATCTGTATCTCAATAATAAATAAAACATTAAAAAAAAAGTCTTCTTAGGGTTCAGGAGGCAGCTCTTCTGCTAGTAACCAGGACCACTGTAGTCATCTTGTGTCTGAGGTGAGAGACAGTCACACAAGAATGGCTTGGTAGCTTCATTCAGGTGGCCCAACTGCTCACAGTCCTGTGAAAAACACACTGCATTGGTCAGCAGGAGAATCCAGGTGGCTATCCTCCTGGGGCTGAGGTCCAGCCACTGGCTTCAGAAGGACCCCAGTAAATGGACTTCCAGATGGTACCATGTGTGTGGGAGAGGGTCGGAGAGAGCCCCAAAGAGGAGAAATGAAGACTGAACCCACATGGGACGGATCTGGGTCCAGGGTGGCTTCTGTGGATGGCACCGCGGGCCCCAGGCACCAAAGGAGCACTTAGACCACTTGGAGGAAAGCAGCCCAAACTTCCCTGTGTCTAAGGTGGCACTTTTCTGGGCCTAAAGATGGCGCCCTTCCTAAGGTCTTGGCAAGCCCAAACTCTGGGGAGTTGAAGCAAGAGGTATTACAAAGGGTATTATTACAAAGCTTGCTGTATCTTTGGAATGGCTGGAGGAGTGGGTTTTTAGATCTCTGGAAACAAGTCTCAGAGCTTGAGTTACACACGTGTGATCGTTTATGAGAAGGGAACCAGCATAGGGCGCATGGCGGCCATGGAAGCATGGGGAAGAGGAAGTGTACTTAGGACTGACCAGCTTTCAGAGTGGGAAGTAGAGAAGGGGCCTGTAAAAGTGGCAGCGAAAGACGTCAAAGAGATGGCAAACCGGACATAAGCAGTGCTATCAAAGCTAAGTCGGACCGGCTACATAATTTGCAGGGCCCAGTGCAAAACGGAAGACCAGGGCCCCTTGTTCAAAAGTCACTAAGGAGTTTAAGACAACACAACAGTATCAGCCCAAGCACAGGGCCCCTTCTGAGCTCCAGGTCCTGTGTGGCTCACCCTACAGGCTGCACACTCTGGAAGTTGGCCCAGAAGCTGAGAAGTTCGAGAATTCCATAGGAGGGGTAAGGTCAAAGGGGATGACATTTGAGAACAGGCTGTTGACTTTGATTGTTTCAAGGTCACGGTGATCTTCAAGAGAGTGGAATTGTGGACACATATCTGATCGTAAGGGATTGAAGAGCTGATGGTTCGGAGATGAAGTGTAGAATGGGACAAGACAGGGATTTGGAGAGATGGCCCAATAGTTCAGGGAGCAAGTGGATTAGAAAACAGCCATTTACTTAAAATTTACTTTAATGTTTATTTTTGAGGTGGGGAGGGGCAGAGAGAGGAGGGACAGAGGATCCAGAGAGGGTTCTGTGCCAATAGCAGAAAGCCTGATGAGGGGCTCGAACTCACAAACTGTGAGATTGTGACTTGAGCCCAAGTCATTCGCTTAACTGACTGAGCCCCCCAGGTGCCTCAGAAATGGCCATTTTCAACTAGAATAGACACAAGCATGTTTATTGGCTTGAATAACACGACCAGGAAAAACTGAAAAATCAAGAAAGGAGACTAAGTGAAGGCACAAGGTTTGGAAGTGGTAAACATGTTGTGATTAATACCAGAGGGGGAGACATGACTAGCTGTGGAAAGTCAGCCTCAGAGCCGCTCCGGAGCAATTAAAGAGAGGGAGCAGGAAAATCCAAAGAAATCAAGGAGAAAGCATGCTGTCACAGTCTCTAAGTAGGCAGAGTATATCATCCTGGAGGGGTTTAAGGATTTTGATTCCATTAATTTATCACATTCAACAGAATCAGGACCTAGCACTTTAAAAGGAAATAGATTAACTTATGAAAACCATTCTCCGTGCTTGTGTGGGACGTCAGTTTAGAAAGCATTCCCTCTGTAGTTTGGGGTGATGGGGATTTAGTTAGAATCTACTATCCACTGGGTATCCTGCTTCTGATGAGGTAAATTACATCTTAGCCCAAGTTCATCGTGTTTAGAAAACAATGAAGAGCGGCAAATTAGGTTTTTTTGTCTTATCCCTGCTTGATTTCTGTTGATTCTTTTGTACTTTTTAAAATCTATTTCAGTGTAACACATTTCACTTAATTTCACCCCCAATTTTACTCTTTCTCTGGAAGCCTTTCCCAATCATTTTCAGTTTCATATGAAAAAAAAATCCCTTCAGGATTTTTGAATTGCAAGTTATGAGAAATACACACACACACGCACAAACCTTTGTCTAAAAGTTTCAAGAACATGTAGAAACTCCCTCCGTTTTTGTTTGTTCAGAAAAGCAAACACATTTAAGTTTTAAAATATCCAAGATTATAAGTGAACCAAAAGAACAACCGCTGTTTAGCGAAGCACGAAAAACAGGCTCTTAGAGTTGTGTCAGTTATTAACTTCTAATTTGTGTGAAAGAACCTTCCCGCACTTTCCCTTTCCATACCTAGTAATTAAACCATTACTCTGACGGGAGCAATTACAGGTGAGTATTTAATAAAAACAAAAGTAATGGAAAAGGTTCTACCCACGAAGACACCGCCAGGTTAGGACCCGCCAGGAGCCATAGAACACCAACAAAGAACTCGATCTGGAATCACCAAGGAAGTTAAGACAACACACTTCAAATAAAATCAAACAAACACACAGTGGAAAATAAAAACAGGAAGATCATATTACTTTACTCACTGGTTACCCTACGTAATTCTCCCTTAAGGTGGGGGCGGGGGGATGGCTTCTGTGGTATTAAAATAAATTTTTATGCAGTGTGGGTTAATTTTTGCAGCTAAATAAGAGACCGTAACCTGAGCTTCTTTGGTGTTTTATTTTGAAAATGACAATTAGCATGGAGTCTTTGAGAAATAAGGATAATTGAGAAGGAATTTTGTCTCTGAGAAATGTGCCCATTCTGGCATTAATGTCCTTGGGGCACCCGGTGGCTCAGTCGGTTAAGCATCCGACCTCAGCTCAGATTATGATCTCACGTGGTTTGTGAGTTCGAGCCCAGTGTCCAGCTCTGTGCTGACAGCTCAAGCCTGGAGCCTGCTTCAGATTCTGTGTCTCCCTCTCTCTCTCTCCCCCTTGCTCGCTCATGTTCTGTCTCTCTCAAAATTAAATACACATTCCTGAGTCTCTGTCACTTGTTAGAGGCCAGGGTTTAACTGTTTAAGCCCAATCAGCCTTGACCGATGGGAAAGGCAGCTTCGTGAAAGGAAGCACGTAAGTTTTAAAAAATGGTAACAAGAATAAATATTCTTAGAGATCTATTGATTTAAATTGCTTCCCTTTCTCTGTCCAGTTGTGTCTAAGCCTTTGTAAATTTAACATCGTCCTTTTCAACAACGATTCAGAATGCTTAAAATAACATGCACTTTGCTGTTAGCTCACTAGTCGTACCGCTGCAGTTCATCTTTACGCTTTTTGGAGAATGTACGTTTATACAGAAAACCTGATGAATTCTGATAACCGAAAGCAGTGGTTCTCAAAATCAGAATTGTGTACTTGGGTGCTTTCTAAAATGCTGAGTTTTAGGCACCCAGCCCACCCCTGAGATTCATAGTCATATTTTTTTTTCTTTTTAACAACCGTTTCAGGAGGTTTTGAGAAGGTGGCGTAAACTTTTTAAACAAATATGATAATTCAGTAAAATTCCACCCTTATGTATTGGATCTGGCTCACAATTCCTTATATGAGTCACATTGGGGGTAATTATTAACTACATCTTTTTAATCAACAGGGAAGTGACCTTTAAAAAATTAATAGACTTTAGGTGTTTGAGCAGTTTTAGGATTACAGAACAATCGAAAGGCAAGTGTCTCCTCTGTTATTAACATGCTATATCAGTGTGGTACATTTGTTACAATCGAAGAGTCAGTATTGGAAAGTGACTTTGAAATGACATGGCCAAGGCCAAGCGGTCCATCGGTGGCCGGGTTTATGCTGGGAACAAAACCACACCCACACACTCGCTTGAACAAGCTGCTTGGTAACTTCTCTTGAGAGATGTTCTATACAGATTAACAGTGAAACGACTGTTAATTGTTTTGCGCCAGTATCTGGGCACAGGTGACTCCACGACTCATTTGAGCACTTTGGCTGGTGCCTGGGATTGCTGGGGTTTATCCCGGCTACATCTCCATTTCCCTTGCAACCTGGGACACAAACGTCAATGGCTTACGTGTGTAAATGTGTGAATCAGGGCACTAGCATTGCACACTATCACCAATTAATTTATACCTTGACTCTTTCCAAAGGAAAGTGTGTGTGGGGGGGAGGGTAAGTATGAGGATACTTATGTTGAAGCACTGCTCTGAGATGCAGGTTACAGCCACACTTGGATTTTCACATAAGGATTACAGAAGGAGGCTTCATACATTCATTCTCTGAGACAGGTGGGAGACACAAATTTAAAGCATAGTTCCCTCTGTAAAGGAGTCTCAATTCTTCCAGCTGAAGAGAGACAGGACACCAAAAAACCAAACCAAACCAAAAAACACCAAACCCCAAAAAACACCAAAAACACCAAAACCAAAACCAAACAACAAAAACCCTTAAGACATATAGTTTCCTCAACGGTTTCAGGAATAAGGCACACCGGTGGTGAGGTCGAGCGAGGAGCTGGAAGCGTGGCCTGGCATTTCTGGAAAGACCTCCCCTGAAAGATGTGACTTTCGGACTCGAGTTTTAAAGGATGAGTAGCGATTGGCAAATCCCCTGGAGAGAACTTCTCAAACCACTGCGGGGAAGAACCAGTCGTTTTTGCTTCCAGTTTGCCAACAGATCTCGGCTGTACCAGGGATGACTCAGCACGAATTAGACGATACCAAACCGGGTTTATACTCGGTTCAGACAGTCCACGGACCATTTGTTCGGCTGTCGTGGCATTTTTAAATTGCTACAAAAGTTCCTCAAACTTTGCTCTCAATGTTTCCACCTGTTACAGGCAGGCTCCAGTTGGCAGACCAGCGCAGGGCCGGGTCTGCTTTGAGGACACCTGGCACCTTGTTAGTAATGTCCCGCTGAATTCCAACCTCTTTTTTTAATAAGATTCCCAGGTGGTTCCTGTGCACGCTCAAGTTTAAGGACCTGCCTTAGAGAAAACAACTCCGTATCAGGTGGTCGGATCCTTCATCTCATTTCCCTTGGGCTGGTCCCTTTAGGTCTGAGAAAAGGGTTACATTTTTGCTGGTGCAACCGGTCATGTCCGCTTCCAGGTTACAAAACTACATTCCCCAGCTGCCAGGAAAACGTCTTTTAACCCGCCTGCAGGAGAGAAACTCTACACGGGAAGGCAGCTTCTAGAAATTCTGAGTAGCCTCCGTTCTCCGCTTTGATCTGGCCCAACAGCCGGGGCAGCCCGGCCGACCGCGCTTCCTTCCCCGGGGTCGCTCATCTGCCGAGCTGCATTAATGAGATCCGTGTTGAGCGAGTTCCAGGGTCCGCCGAAGATCAAAGGCACAAAAGAATCCCCCAACCCCTCCTCCCCGGTGACTATTTGGTCTCTATCAGCAGAGGGTAGAGTCAACTCCCCCGCCCACGCCTGGATGGGGAGGCGGGGACACCAGGGGGTAAGGNGGCGCCCGAGCCCTCGCCGCGGCGGCGCTCGCGCTGGGATAGCCATCCGGGCTCGCTTTGTGGCCGCTGTCCCCCTGTCGCGGCGAGCGCCTCCGGCTGGGGCGCACAAGGAGGGGGCGCGCTCCCAAGACCCCCGCCGCCCTCCCCCAGCCCGGGGGAAGAATGTGTCCCCAGCTGTTCTCCGCTCGCGAGCGCTGCGCGCAGAAGTAAGGAACTTGGAGGCAGGGAGACAAAGGCTGCAGTTGGGACGGATGAGTTAGAGACTCGGGTTTGGGCAAACAAAAGGTGCGAGGGACGCGAAGGGGGCCAGGCGATGGCAGCCGGGGAGCCCCGCGGGCTCGGGTTCCTGGGAGTCGCGCCGTGACACGCATGGTTTCCCCGGGCCGTCTGCTGGGCTGACTTCCGCGAGCCGGACGCGGCACTCGGGCAAGTTGGGGAGCGCCCCGGAACAATGGACAACTTCTTCCCCGAGNCCGCGCGCGCGCTGGGACCCTGTCCTCAGCCCGGGGGGCGCCTGCGGTCAGCCCCCGGGGAGTCTCCGGAGGAGGAAGCCGAGGCAGGTTTTGTTTTGTCCCGCGCTCCGGGACGTGGCGAAGGTGAGCCTCCTTCCGCGCGGGTGGCTGGCTCACCGGGTGTCCCCGGGGCGCCCCGACTGCCGGGGTGCGGGAAGCCCAGTCAGCCGTTCCACGGGGACGTGCCTTCCTCCGAGAAAGTTCTGGTCTGGTATTTCCTTTGCAAAACGTGCCGGCTTCCTGTGAGAGGGGCGCAGACCCTTCCAGAGGAGACGGCTTAATGAAGTGCGAGAAGGGAGGCGAGGGTTTAATCATTCACTGTGTGCTCCAGCCTTCGGGACCTTTGGAGCCTAGGTTGTAGCTCTCCCCAAGATGTGTTCGTTCTGCGCTTCACATCATTCCGGACGCAGAGATCAAAAGATCATGTGCGCTGCCCACGGTCCTTGGCAGATTTTGAATTCGAATTTAAAGAACATCGTTGGGGGCAAACGGTGATTATTTTTAACGTTTAAGCTGATGCCCCGTTTAGGGTCATTGAGGGCGGGATACACGCTTATTTGAAACCCATGACTTGGGAACCTTCCCTCCACCCCCCACCCCCCCCGGGATGGGGGAGTTAACTGCGGTTTCTTGGCTCTCTCTCCTTTCTTGGTTCTGTTTATTTAATAAATACTGTTTAAGTTTGAGGTTTGAAGTGGCTCAAAGTAAACTTAGTTGACTTAAGGGAGTCTGATGTGACTTTCATTGGAAGCCATTGGATGTTTTGTGAATCCAGGTCAGATTTGGAATCTTCCAGCAAATTAGATTGGTGAGGGTTTGCCTCTGTTCTCTAACTTGCTTTATCAGATTTAATTGGATATAATATTTCAAGTCGTTCAGCCTGCTGGACGCTTACTTTACTCTTAGACAACTGCATTTAATGGCCAAAGTAATAAATACATTCTTGCCTAACAGTAATAATCCACTTTTTTCAAAGTGGCATCTCCTATGTGATACCCACATTTGCTGTGGGAAGCAGACTGGAATGGAATTATCCAGTAATTCATATTTTTTGACTTTTAAAGAAATCTGTGGTTGAGTCTGTAGCATTTTTGTTTTTAACCCATAGACCTTTGTTTTCCTGACTGTAAGAAAACACCAGAACTTTTTACAGGAGTTGCAGGTTAGCCAAAGATGGACCAGTGGGCTGTGTTTAATTGCTTTCATCTGTAAGAAAACCTAGGCTCTGCCTGCGGGACACATAAGTCCCCTTGAAGCCTGTTTTTGGACGGGGGAGGGGAGGGGGCTTGGGGCCTCCCCCTGGGAAGAACTTTGCCCCCTAGTGCAAGTGGGGGGGACTGCAGGATATGTGTGGCATCTGTGATGGGCCCTCACATCTCTGAAAGATTCTTTTTTCCTTCCACCATACCTTGGTTCAGTGTAAGGAGACCTGGTTGTTGGATTTTATTTCAGTGATTAATACATAATATTGAAGTTGGCCTTTGGCGATCATCTATCTACTCCATCCCCTTCCATTTTCTAGATGATGAATCTCAGCCTAAAGATGTTAAGTCACTTGCCCAAGATTTGAAGAGCTTATTACAGAATCCAGAGCAGTTTTTCTCAGTTGCTGGTGACTCAAGTATTTTGGGGAGATTTTCAGTTATTTAAAGTTATGCTTTTAGGGCGCCTGGGTGGCTCAGTAGATTAAGCATCCGTCTTGGGCTCAGGTCACGATCTCACAGTTGGTGGGTTCAAGCCGTGAGTCTGTGCTGACAGCTGAGAGCCTGGAGCCTGCTTCAGATTCTGTGTCTCCCTCTCTCTCTCTCTCTCTGCCTCTCCCCTGCTCAAAATCTGTCTCTGTCTCTGTCTCTCTCTCATAAATAAAAACATTTAAAAAATGAGAAAAAATAGTTATGCTTTTAATTTTGTGATGTACTTGTACAATATTAATTTCTAATCAACCTTCAGAGTTCTACCCCTAATTGTAACGACCTTGGGAGGCCATCAAGGTCAATCAGCGAGGCAACACGGTACTGTATGAATTAGAAACAAACTCCTGATACAGATCCCGTCTGTCTCTGTTAGTGGCTTATGACAGACCATCTTTTTGTTAAATTCTGTGAAATTCTCCAGTGAAGAAAATCTATTAATGTCCTGTTAGGGTAGAAACAGTAACTGGAAGTGATATATTTCCAAGGACAGCAAAACTGTAGGGACTCCTCGCTGAGTAGCGGTCCTGATAACCGGTGTCTTTCTGCTAACTTCTTCCATTGTGACTTAGGCATCGTCACTTGTTGCATGCTGACAACAATTTGAGGCTAACTAACACTAGCAATTAAAAAGAGAAAAAGAGAACAAGATGTTGCATGTATTAGCTCTCTGTGAGCAGGGCCGGACAATAAGAGAACGGGAGCTCCTTGTGACTAGCAGCCACTGCTTAGAGCTAGACCGGGGTTTCTCAAACCGGGTGCAATTGACATGTGGCTCTGTTCATTCTTTGTGGTTGGGAGGCTGTCCTGTGCATTGTGGGGTGTCGAACAATACCACTGGGAGAGGTGGCACCCCTACCCGCTAGGTGCTAGTAGCCTCCCAGGTTGTGACAACCAAAATGATTGCAGACGTTGCTTCCTGAGACCCTGAGGGTAAAGTCCCTCCCCATTGAGAACCGCGGAGCCAGCCCATAGAGCGTTGCCTCCTGGAATTCATTCCTGTGCGTGTTGCAAGCACACCTTCCTGCCCGCGCTTGTCTGCTTTAAATAGCCACCAGGGCTTTTTTACTGCCGGCCAGTGAGATGCCCGTGAGGCTGGTGCCGTCACCCGATGGCTACTGATTTCAGAATGTTCCTCGGGTTGGGAGAAGCCGGGTGCCCTACGCTCCCTGACTGCGGCGCAGTTCCTTCATGGCCTTACATTTTCATGGCTTCTGTCAATGAAATCGTGTGTGTGCACTTCTGGGAAAACTTGATTTTTCAGCGTTTGGAGTAGTTAAAAAGTTTAACAGAAACTACGTTGAGGTATGTCTGTAACCGGAAGCAATTTTTTTTTTAAAGCAAACAGAAAAGGCTCAACCAAGTGGCAAGATTATTTTGCAAACATGTTGTTGATATTGTGAAGTGGATGGGGTTTCCGTGTCCCCCGGGGGCCAGGTAGGCAGCGAGGGTTGTGGAGGCCGGGTAAGTACCAGCTGAACACATAAAGGGGCTCCTGTATTTCTGTTTTCTATTTTGGGAATAGGTGTGGCCGTAGCAAAAGATCTCCTGAGGATTATTGATGGAAGGTATAGGACTGCTTGATTTTCAGAATAAAAATGTAAAATGTCCGTAAGTATCACGAATACAAGCATCGAAGGCAGGTTATTAATGTCTTGAGATAAATTGTTGGTGAAAACATCCCAGCTGCACCTATTTCTTGCTCTTCACGTGGAATCACCTTCCTTGTTGCCACTTAATTTGGGAAGGTGTCTTGGTATTGATTGTTCACCTCGAGTTCAATAGCGTTTTAAGCTGGAAGTCATTTTTGAGGCTATTTCTCTCCCCCCTTTGATTTTTGTTTTGTCTCAGGTCTCAGTGATATTTATTGCCTTGGTTTAAAAAATAAATTAAGTCTTATTTTCCGGGGGCTCCTTGTTTCAGCAGATCCTTAAGCACTGACCCCAGTGCTTAAGGCTTGGTTTGCATGAGAACCAGCTGGGGTGCATGTTGAAAACCTAGCAACTCAGTCTGGGGCTGGAGCTCTGGGATCTGCATTTCTAAAAAAGCGGGCACCCTTCTCCGGGTGTGACTACTCCATGAGGTCCCCCAGCCTTCACCAGGCTGTTTGCTGGGGATGTCTTTTTTTCTTTTTCTTTTCTTTCTTTTTTTTTTTTTTTAACTTTGTTGGAGTTATAGTGCCTTGTCTTTTCTGCACATCCAGTCAAGGTTTATGTTGTCACATACTCATTTTTTGGCCCCTTCCATGTTAGGGACATCAGAGCCCCGGGGGCAGCTGCAAGCTAGACACTTGTCACCAGCAGGGAGCCCTGATCTCCCTGGCCTGGCAGGGAGGGACTATTCTCCCCATATCCTGTGGCTTGCTGTTCTCACCTCTCAAATCAGGCAGGAACCAGCATGGGCGGGGCCTCCACTATTTAACCAGAGTGGGGGTAGGGGAGAGGGGTGTTTGCTTTTTGAGCTCTGCTGGTCTTAAGTGGGGTCACCTCTAAGGACCCTCACCTTGAATGTGCTCTTCTATTGAAATTGATAGGAAATAAGAGACTTTGTTTTTTTAATTAAACAATTTTTTTAAATGTGTATTTTTGAGGGAGACAGAGCACAAGCAGGGGAGGGGCAGAGAGAGAGGGAGACACAGAAGCCGAAGCAGGCTCCAGGCTCTGAGCTGTCAGCACAGAGCCTGACTCAGGACTCGAACTCCCCAATTGTGAGATCATGACCTGAGTCAAAGTCGGACACTCAACCGTCTGAGCCTCCCCAGGCGTCCCTATGGTTTTATTTCTTAAATTTGGTTTTTATTGAAGTGTAATTAACATACAGAGATATATTTCAGCTGTATGCTAGAAGAATTCCAATGTGTTACTACTCCATGCTCATCACCAGAAGTATACTCTTACTCTTCTTTATTTCTGTCTGTAAGGATACCTTCTTGATGAGTTTCAAAATTTTGCATTCAGAGTAACTGCTATGGAACATTTTTGAATCATCTGCAGGGAACATTCAAGAATGAGCAAACACCGACATCTACTTAAGCTTGGCAGTACTTACCCACACCTGAATGCCCCCTGGAATGAAAAGTACTTCATCCTTAAAAGTAGAAAAGATGTAGCTTTGGGGAACCCAGCTGCAGCCCCCCCCCCCCCCCCCCCCCCCCNACCTTCCTGGGCTTTATTTCTGTGGGGATGATAGTGTCAACCTTGCATGATGATTAGAATTTGAGACTTGGCACATGGCAGGTGAGTAAGAAGAGATTAGTTACAGTATCTTAGAAAGTAAGAGTGAGTGGCTCTTGATGGTGAATGAAATTCCAGAATTCAGCAGGGCAGGGAGACCTTGACCTTAGCGCTGTTGCCCAGTATTGTTTCTTCTGCTAGACTGCATTTATACATTTCCTCCCCTTCAACCTGTACACTTCTGGCAGATTTTGCCTTTCCAGAATTCTGTCTGAAGCATGTCCGTATTGCTTATAAAATCAAGCTCACATTCCTTAGTCTGATTTTCCAGGCCTTCTGATCTTGCAACTCCCTATTAATTTCCCCGTGTGAATTCCACCCTGGAGATCTCTTACCCATCCTTCTCTACACCTTTGTGTGTGCTGCACTCTCTGCTGATTGGTGTCCTGCCTGACTGGTGCCTTTTTGAAACCATCCCTGACTGGTCTAGTTCATGCCGCCTCCCCCTCCTCCCCCGCACCTTTCTTTCCTCTGACCTTGGCTCTGCCTCTTTCTGTCCTGGTCTCATTAGGAATTTACCCTGGTTTGCTGGAGGGTTTACTTATCTTTTTCTTTTTCTCCCTCTCAAATGAGTAAACCAAGCCTCCACAGGTTAAATATGTCATTTGTAAGTTTTATCACCTCCTTTGCACTGAGACGTCCTTAAGGATGGGATTCTCTCTCTTTGTATAGCCTTTTTGTCCCCCAAGTACAGATCCTTTTATGGTGAGAGGGGCGATGCTTCTAATGTTTTTTCCTTGATTGTGAAGCATTGACAATTCTTGGAGGACAATAATAAATATGGCTCACGTTTACTGAGAGCTTACCACGTGCCAGGCATGTTCCTGAGTGCTGGGCATTCAGTAACTCATGTAATCTATTTGACATCTCAAGGAGTAAGTCCCCATAGAGGAAGAAAGTGAGACACAGGTCAAGTAAGTGGCCGAGCGTCACACAGTCAGAAAGTGATCATTAGGAATCGGACACAGACCTGTGTCTCCAGAACCTCCCTACTCTTCACTGTCACTCTTTTCTGTCCTGTTGATGTCATTTGCCTTCTGCTTATACAATTGTTTCTATGCTCTTTGAAGTGCAGTAGGCAATTCGTTGGTGATTTTTGAGTTAAATTGCACAGGGTTTGGGTTAACAGGTAATCCACACTCCAGAAACCTTGAAACCCAGAGGAAAATTAAATCCCGCTGTTAATTTTTATCTGGTTTGCTTTTTACTTAAAGAAGACATACCTTCTGTTTTCTTGCAAAATGTGGCTTCTAAAGCGGCCGGCCCTGACCTCATGAGGACGGTAGGAAGATTTATGTATTAAGACTCTTTGAAAACTAGCTTTGTGAGATGTGTTTATTACAAGAAAGGGTAGGACTCATTTGTTTCCCCAGTTCTAGCTATCAATTATGGCAGTGTTTGCCTTTGAGGTTTTCTGATGGAATCTTCTCTTTCAATCCAGGATTCTGGCAACTTTCCCAGCGTTTCTCCGATTCGGTTGTGTTTTGCTTCAGCTTATTAATGCTCGTCGAGTGATCACTGACAGTACAACTGGACATTTCTCAGAGCATTCCTTGGCTAAAACGGTTTGCTGCCTTGCCGAGAGCTCTTTGGGGAAAATGCGACCGCCCGGTCTAAAGAATGCAACTTGAGTCCCCAGTTTAAATCTGGCGTCTCCTGTCACGTGACAGCCTATCACCTGACTCTGCCAGTTCCGGGGAAAGGTGTTGGAGTTCTTGTCTGTTGAAATACAGCCAGAGAGAGGGAGTGGCACATGGGGTTGTAAATTTAATACCTTCACCGGAGCTGCAGTATCGGTTCCGCAGGATTAAAACCGTCTCTGTATAAAAGCATTTTATGTGTGATTTTTTTTATGTGCATTATTACAAAGGAAAGGTAGGCAAGGTTGAATTTTTGCACTTTGGAGTAGGTTTGCTTATTTTTGCTACTTATTTGTCATTTAGAGGTGAAGATTTGGAGGGTGCTGGAGTAGATTGTAAGCTTTTAAACGTGGCTTCTTACCCAACATTGGGTCCTAAAAGAAATCTGTAATTCTTTTAAATGTCTTTTTTTTTGGTCCCTTAATAGCATTTGAGGAGTACCCACTGACAATGGTATACATTATGGAGAGAAGTGGCCTTCTCTGCAAGAGCATGTGTTCGTGAAGTCTACTTTTTCTGTGTTAAAATTCACTTTAGAAGTTCTTCCATAGACCACATGCTCGTGTGTACCTAACGTTAGTGAATTCTTGGTTTTATTAGCTTCATAGATATTTAAATTACATTTAAGGGAATATACTTAGAATTAGGAATGTTCATGCTCTTCCATAGACCACATGCTCGTGTGTACCTAACGTTAGTGAATTCTTGGTTTTATTAGCTTCATAGATATTTAAATTACATTTAAGGGAATATACTTAGAATTAGGAATGTTCATGCTTTAAAAAACTTTCATGGACGTAGATTTACTCTGTCATCAGTAAATGACGTTGCCACGTCGAAAGTAACGTACTGTTTGCCACAACATTCTTAATTTCTTCTCTCCTTCTTCCAGCAAAGAAAATGTACTAAATTTAGGAAATGCTATAAGTAAGAGACAGAAACTCCCTGGGTCCTTTTTTTTTTTATGTTTGTTTAATTTTAATGTTTAATTTTTGAGAGGGAACTGGGGGAGCAGAGAGACCGGGGGCAGAGGATCGGAAGTGGTCTCAGCACTGACATCATACAGGCCGGTGTAGGGCTTGAACTCACAAGCTGTGAGATCCTGACCTGAGCCAAAGTCTGCTGCTTAACTGAGCCACTCAGGTGCCTGCCCCCTGGGTCCTACATTTAATGTTTTGGAATGTGTGTTTTCTGTGCCTCCGCATATCTGTTTCTATAAAAGCGCACCTGTAATGTTTTTCATTTAAGAGTTGAGAAAAGTTTTAATTGTCACAAAACTTGCAAGTGTCATCTTCAGGGCCGGGGGCAAGACTACAAAAGCGGACCTCTATCACATATCCAAATATTTAAAAGTTGTAAGTCAGGCTTACAAACTGGTAAATAAGATGCCTTTGCCTACCTTGACATATATACCTTCATGAGGACACAGTCAAAAAGTTTGTGTAAAGCTGTGTTTTTTATTGCCCAAAGTCAGCAGAATATCAAAGGTAAAAGAAAATGACAGTGCACATGTGTGGCCATTCTGTTGATAGGCCAGTGATTTTTGCATGAGTAATAGACCATATAGTCCGTAATATATTTTCCATAAATCTATTGCCCATATTTCATCAAAATCACTAAATTATAGGGTTCTTGTCAAGATTTTTACAGTTTATGTTTTATTGGCAGTAACACCAAAGTAAAAGATCTTTCTTGAGTCATCGTGATTCCTGGATTGTTTTTTAATTAACTTAAAAATTAAAGGCCTTGGGAAAGGCCTGCATTGTAATGTAGGACAGTAGTTTTGACATTGTCAAAAAAAATTCATACAGAAATATTTATTTTTCTTTTTTAATTGAAGCATAATTAGCAGTGTTATTAGTTTCAGGTGTGCAGTATAATAAATCACCAAGTGTACATTGCTCAGTACTCATCAAGATCAGTATACTCTTAATCCCTTTTATCTATTTCACTCATACAGCAATATTTTGATTAAAAAAAGAATAGGGTTACGTGTGATCATGGATATTGCGGAAGGTACTAAAGATTTTCATTATGTAAATCATATCATTAATACTGTGTATTTTCATTATTAAGCTTGCCCATGCTGTGTACATTATAAAGAAAACAAGTTAATTCATTAAAAATCTGTTTTCAGTGTTTATATTTGAAAAAGAGAGAATGCGGGTAGGGGAGGGGCAGAGAGAGAGGGAGACACACAATCTGAAGCAGGCTCCAGACTCTGACCTGTCAGCACAGAGCCCAACTCGGGGCTCGAACTCACGGACCGCGAGATCGGACACCTAACCGACTGAGCCACCCAGACACCCCCAAAAATCTGTTTTCAGATGAAACTATACCTTAATGCGTCTTGGCTACAAAATAATCTGCATAAAAATGTGTTTGGGGATTATGTGTATGTGTATATATGTGTTTGGGGATTATGCGAAGGAATCTTTTCCTTCCTGGTCTTGTAAATGTTTTTATTTCCATAATCTGATGTTTTACATATTTTCTTGAAATTTCAGTTTTGTTGAATGTTTCACATATCATTTCTGTTTGATGCAATTTTTCTCTAAAATTTTAAGAGCACAGTTTTTGAAAGTGAAACAGCCAAGTTCTGTTTGGAGTTTTTGGAAGCTTTTGCTAGTATTAATAGTAAACAGTTGTTCACATCAAATAACTCATAACCGTACATACAAAATAACATTTTCCACCAACGACCATGATTCATTCTTTGAGGAGCTCCTGTTTGTTTGCTACATTTATTATTATTTTTGTCATCGTGACATGCAGCGCGCACTCTAGAGCCTACAGTTCGAATTAGGAGTCCTATGTGGCCGGGTCTAAGAATGATCCTGCCCATTCCTCCTGGGCATGTATCACGATATATATGACCATTTTGGGTTGTTTCTAGTTGTTTGCTTTTCTAGAAATCAGCACGTGAACGTCCTTAAACCTAGATCATTGTACCCTTGTTTATTTCTTGAGGCTAAAATTTCCCGGGAGTGGAGATGTTTGATTAAAGAGTTTGCTCATTTTTACTCTGATTATTGGGCAGCGAAAGTTTTATGAGAGGTGTCAGTGTGCCTTACATACAGAAAGCTCTGTGGAGAGACCCGGTCCTGGTGTCTTTATGATGGGGATTTTGTGACCTCTAATTAGAATCTTAATGACATACATTGTTTCACAAAGGAACTAGATTGCCGGGGCTGTTGTCAAGTTCTCCTCTGAGCTGCAGTGGGGAGTCGGTTCTCAGTGAACTTCGAGCTGTGCCGCTGCTTTATATCAGGCTCTCAGAAAATCCCTGTGTGGGTGCTGATGTTTAATTAAAGTCAAAGGACCTGGCTTTACGTTGCCTGGAGAGCCTTAATTCTCATTCCTTTTGTATTGTGTGTTAACCCTGAGCCAAGTTACCAGGTGGTTGTTCTAACTGAGGGATTTAGGTAACCTACAATACTCTGTGCGTGCGTGTGTGTGTCGGGGGGGGGGGGGCTTTAAAGCTTATTACCCCCAGGAAATCTTTCCATGGACTTTGAAATAAGTGTTATTAAGTGCTAGTGCAAGACGAAAGTAACACTATACTGTTTACAGTGCGTACCATTGTCATTCAATACTGGTTTGCATCAGGGCACCTTGGTGGCTCAGTGGGTTAAGCATCCTACTTCAGCTTGGGTTACAATCTCAAAGTTTGTGAGTTCAGGCCCCACGTTGGGCTTTGTGCTGACAGCTCAGAGCCTGACGCCTGCTTCGGATTCTGTGTCTCCCTCTCTCTCTGCCCCTCCCCTGCTCATGCTCTCTTTCTCTCTCTCAAAAATAAACATTAAAAAAATTTAATACAGGTTTGCATCTGCTTATTCCCATCCATATTTTGTTCTTCTAATGATGTGAGCTAAGCCTTTCTGGGATGCTGAAAAATCCAACAGGATCTTCCTGCCATCCCTCAGGATCTCAGCGGGACTGGATGCAAAGGGGATTTCTTTGACGGAAGCTAAGATGTCTGGGGCCACTGAAAGTGTCCTCGGCGAGTCCGGAGTGGAGCCAGGCGTGGCGTGGCGGCAGTGAGGGACTCATCCAGGCAGAGGGTGTGATGAGAAGCAGGGCAGGCAGCTGGCAGTTTCCACCCGTGGGCTTGTCACTCCGTGAGGGGCCACGTGCTCAGGTCCCGTGGCCGTGCACACCACTGGGAACAGTGCGCAGAGAGATGGAGAAGCGTCCCTAGATTCTTGCCTTCATCTGGTCCTGGGTTCTGCCTCTCTGGGAGGAGTGCTCAGCGAAGAGGAGCCCAGTATGGAAGCGAGGGGAGCGTTTTCCCGTTATTTCTTACTGGGCAGGGCCTCTTTCTTCCTGCTCCTCATTGCTTCTGGTCCTGTGCTTTGCAAACAGATAGTTTCTTGGGCACTGGGGAAAGAAAAAGAGACATCCTATGGAAGGGAACTCTCTTTAGCTTTGTTAATCCCTCCCCCGCGAGGAGCCAGCTGCTCCAGGCACTGGTCTGTCCCCAGCTCCCCCAGCCCAGCACTCTGCCTGAACTGCCTTCACTTCCTTTTGCTCCGCCCCTGATCTTGGCACCTCTTCCCTTTTGTAATTAAAATAGGAGTTGATAGTACTTCCCCGTATTCTCACCATCCGCCAGGAGAGCAAAGAATTTCTCCACACACAGATTTTATTTCTTTATAGCTCCTGGTTTTTCAATGAAAAATCTCTTCTTGCTCTTGTTTTTTCTTTCACCAAGAACGTGCATACTGTGTGACCAGTGTTTCACCAAGAAGCCCGTGAGCTGTGCTTACGAGTGTAAGAGATTTTTTTCTTGCTTAGTTTATAGATATGAAATCTGTGTGTGCATCCATGTGCATGTAGGGTCCCACACCCGCACATATATGTAACACGTGTGCGTGTACATGCGTTCCACATGTGTATATATATATGCGCACACGTGTGTGCTAGATTTAGCCTCATAGTTACACACTGAGGCAGCCACAGCTGTTGATGTGGGAAATGAAGCCTCTTCCCCGAGGCCATGCTGCTGAAGGGTTTTGTCCACATGTAGTTAGGTGAATTGTTTGCTCTTCAGAAGTAGTCGCCAGTAGGCAGGATTTCTGACCCACTTACAGTTTTCTAAGAAGATAAAAAGTTATAAGCCGCCTCCCCACCTTTTCACACATTACATGCCTTGCTGGGACAGGGTCCTCAGAAAAACGCCTTGCTAATCATAGACCTTGCGTTTCCTTAAGATTTTCATTCTTCAGGGATTCTCTCAAATGCAGGTGCCTGCCGTGTTCAAAGAAATGAAGCCTGGGGGCATCGTGCATTTTCTTTTATCTAGTTTAACTAGTGAAACTGTATTGATCACTTGCAGGTACTAATTCAATGAATCTGCCAATAGTCATATGCGGTTGACACCATTCTCTTCTCTCTTACGTATAAGAATAGAGTCTCAAAGAAATTAAGTAATTTGCCCAAGTTCCCAGAGCTGGGAAATGGCAGAACTGGAATTTGGACCCAAAGATCTCGAGTTTTGGGGAACTCAGATTCATTTGGAGGTGATGTCAGTAGTTTGTGTAGAAGGAGGTGAAGATAGCATCTGAGTTGAAATCATTAGGAATGTATATTTGCATCTCCGTAGAGAGCAGACCAAAGTCAGGTGATACAAACCCAGGAAGAATTACCTGTTTTTGCCAGTGAGTGGAACAAGGAATGGAAATTTTCCTGTAATCAAACAATAAAAACATGACCCTGATTGTTTTCGTAGTGGGCCACCGAACGTTCATCCCGAGTGACAGCTATTGCAGGGGTTCTGCTGGGAAGAAGATTCAAAGGCTAGTTTCTTTTTTCTTTTTATTAAAAAAATGTTTTTAGGGGCGCCTGGGTGGCTTAGTCGGTTAAGCGTCCGACTTTCGCTTAGGCCATGATCTCGCGGTTCGTGGGTTCGAGCCCCGCTCGGGCTCTGGGCTGACTGCCAGCTCAGAGCCTGGAGCCTGTTTCAGTCGGTGACTCCCTCTCTCTCTGACCCTCCCCTGCTCACGCTGTCTCTCTCTCTCTCCTAGAAATAAATAAAACATTTTAAAATTTAAAAAATGTTTTTAATGTTTATTCTTGAGAGACAGACAGAGACAGAATATGAGTGGGGGAGGGGCAGAGCGAGAGAGGGACACCGAATCCTAAGCAGGTTCCAGACTCTAAGCTGTCAACATAGAGCCCGACTCGGGGCTCGAACTCATGAACCGCGAGATGACCTGAGCTGAAGTTGGACACTTAACCAACTGAGCCACCCAGGCGCCCCTCAAAGACTAGTTTCTATAAAATTTGTAGATTTCTGGGGAGAATTTCTACTGAAGGCCGAGGTCACATTGAATTTCCTAAATCATTTTTCTTGGCTTTGTGTGTTTGTGATCAAGTCCAGATTCCCATGAAGTGATGTTGTGACAAGGCGTGTTTGCTTTGGAATCAGCACGCAGTTTGTGAATCTTTCCTGTCATCTGCTTTGCTGATTGCTTCTGTCTGCCTCGCTGCTGTAAGTGGCTCTCGGCTGTCTGGTCATATTTCGGCATCTGCACCCCTCACATCTTCCTCAGCAGAGATGGATGAAAGCACCATCTCATTTAAGTTTAGGGATAAATCTTTTTTAGTAAAGACTTTCCTTTTTAGAGCAGTTTGAGGTTCACAGCAAGTGATAAGATCTTAAGAAACCATTTTGGAAATTGATTCTCCTTCTACTGACCTGAGATTTTTACTTGATAATTAATTAATGGTTTACATTTAAGTGAACTTTGCAAAGCTGTAATTCAGTGAGGGTAGCAATGTATTGGCTGCTGATGTTTTCCATTCCTAACGAATACAAATCTTATAGTTTAAAGAGAAATCGCTAGCATGAAAAATAAAGTGCTGGCATTGTTATATCAGCAGATACATTTTTTTTGCTCATAAAGTGTGTAGTCTGAATGTTGCTAAGGGTTTGGTAGATCATTATGGATGAGATTTGAATTTTATATAGAACAGTTGTTCTCAGCTGAACAGTTTGGCTTCCGGGGGGACACTTATCAACATCTGGAGACATTTTGGGTTGTTACTGATGTTGGCATTTAGTGGGTGGAGGTGAGGTCACTGCTGAACTTTCTGAGATGCACAGCACAGGCCCCCACAACGCAGACTGATTCAGTTCCAATGTCACTAGTGCCAAGACTGAGAACCTCTGATACAGAAGACGGACTTGATTCTGTAAAATTCTACCCTTTTGTATTTTAGTTGTCTGTTTCCTCAGGAAAATGAGGACTGCTAACATAATTTCCTGTAATGTGTCTTTTAGAATATCTGATTTTTTAATTTGATATTCCAGTTCTGTTTAGTATGGCTCAGTTATGTTATATATCTAGATTTAGAGTTCTGTTTATTCTGAAATTAATTCCTATGGCATCCATGAAAAATATATTCTTTTTAAAAATATTTTTTTAATGTTTATTTTTGAGAGAGAAAAAGAGACAGAGAGGGAGATACAGAATCTGAAGCAGGCTCAGGCCCTGAGCTGTCAGGACAGAGCCCGATGCAGGGCTTGAATTCACAAACCGCACGATCAGGACCTGAGCCAAAGTCGGATGCTTAACCAACTGAGCCACCCAGGTGACCTGAACAATACCTTTGTTCTAGGTCTGTGTATTTATACAGTGGGCTAGAAAGTTGTTATTTCCTAGGGCTTTTTAACTATAGGCTTCCTTTTGTCCTAAAAGGCAAAGGAATAAACAGGGCCATTTCCGTCACTGAGCACCAGGAGACCCGTGTGTAGATGTGACATAGAAGGAGCTGGAAGGGGCCAGAACTAGAGCTCTACCTTCAGGTCCTCTCTGCCACCACGTGATTATTTACATTCATTTCTTAGCACTTGAGTCACGGACCCTGATAACGTGTGAGGCAGCCTCTTACAAGGGGTGAGTGAACCTTTAGTGACAGACTCCACACTTTCTTCTTTTACTGCTTCTCCCTATGTTGATGAGTAAGTGTGTGATTTTTCTTTCGGCTTAATTTTCACCTAGCACGTTGTTTTCTTGCATGCCGATGAATTCTTGCAGCAGTGAATCACTGAACGCTTGGGGAGGGCGGCAGAAACGGCGGGCCAAACTGCAAAATAAATAGAAGAATGCTTCTAAGTTCACACCCTTCTTGTTCTCACCAAACCTTCGGGCAGGAGGAAAAGTGAGTTGGGTTCATCTTTAAAGTTCCTGGATTTAATCTGTGGTTTAGAAGTGAGGACTTCCCCCCCCCCACCCCCAAATCAGCTCTACTGAGGTATGATGTGGCATATAAAATTGTAAAATATTTAAAGTGTTAGGAGTTCTTCGAGTGTTCCTCCTTACCTTTTCTTTCCCACTAACAGGAAGACCAAGCAGGGAAATACTCTGGTTTTCTGTTGATTTTGTTGCTTTTTAATGTGGAAGGTGCCAGAAACGAGACCTCTGTCTAGATGAACGTTAGGGTCCTGCAGGTTTCTATTTGTTGATGGGGAAAGGACTCCAAATAGGAGTGTGAATTTGTTAGAACAAGAGTCTGTACCACTCTCTGTCGACGCAAAGTTCATTTACGAAGTGGATAATTTGTTGGGCATTAGCTGACCCTGATGTGGGATTAAGGACTCTGGACATGGCTCATGATGGGAATCTAGGCTGGGTAGGTTGGTAATGAGGCTTTAGCAATGACCTCCTCGCCAAGCCTTGGACCTACTACTCAGGGGACCGAGCCATTCAGCTGGTAAGGGATGTGTGCCAAGTACTTACTCATCAGCTCAGTTAATTCAGATTAATGATAAGAAACTTGAGTATGGTGAGGAATTTCTTTGCCTCAGAGATCACTGCTTGTTAAAGATCATCATTGACGGAATTCAGCGTGATTCAGTTGTGCAGATGGACCTGGTGTACTGTGAGGCTGAGGCAGCTAAAGTGGGCATCTGGCTGTAAGTGGGGTTCCTATCGCTGACNGACTTCAGCTCAGGTCATGATCTCGTGGTTTGGGAGTTGGAGCCCAGCTTTGGGCTGTGTGCTGACAGCGCAGAGCTTTGGAGCCTGCTTTGGATTCTGGGTCTCCCTCTCTCTTTGCCCCTCCCTCACTCATTCTCGTTCTCTCTCTCTCAAAAATAAATTTAAAAAATTTAGCAATGGTTAGAACAAACTTATATACGTGTGTGTGTGTATATATATGTGTATGTATATATAAATATATACATACACATACATATATATGTGTATATACATATATAAAAGGTGCCTTGGACTTGTCTAGAAGCTATAAACTTCTGAAACTAACAACAGCCATAATAGGACATTTATGAGATGCTTATTTGGTACCATTTATTGTGCTAATCCCTCCTCTGTATCATCTCACTGAGTCTTTCTCTTGTTAGGAACAATTGCTAATCCCATCTAGGGTTGAACAACCTGTTGCTTAGAGAGGTTAACTCAAGTCACATAGCTAGTACTTGGGATTCCAAGTCCCGTCTGGTCTAACTCCAGAGACTGTGTTCGTTTCTTCTAAGTTCGTATCTCAGGAGTTTACCCCTCCTCCCCAGGCCAGGTGGATTGGCAGTCTGGAAGGCTGGCTGTGAATTTATCTAATGTTGGCACTTTTCCTGCTGTAATGTGACACCNTTTGTGTATCTACTTGAGGGTGTGTTTTGTCTGGGACTCTCTCAAATACAGGATCTATCTAAGCTACAAACTCCATATTCACAAATAAAACAAAAACAGTGACTTGGCAGAAATGACAAGTCTGCAGAGTTAACGCGGCCACGTAGCTTCCTCAGGTACCCCCGGTCCCCATGAGGAGAGAGTCATGAGACGTTTGGATTGGTTGCTTTGCTGGCCGCTCTCTGGTCCCATGGATTTACTGATGATGGATATTAGGTTCCTCCGTGAATGGGCATTGCAGGCCTCATAGGGGATTCCAACAGCTCATGAAGCTTCCTTGGGAAGGTGGTCACAGGTCAGAATCACACGGAGAGGCTGCGTGGAGGGTCACCGGAGGAGACTCTCGCCAGTGAGCTTTCTCAGCCTGGCCACCTTCACGCTGAAATATTAAGGTCTTCATCACTCTGTCAGGAGCACATAAAAGTTGTTCGTGTGCCTTTGTCTTTTCTGCCCTTTTTTTTTTATTTTTTATTTCTAGGAGAGAGAGAGAGAGAGAGAGACAGCATGAGCAGGGGAGAGTCAGAGAGAGAGGGAGATACAGACTCTGAAATAGGCTCCAGGCTCTGAGCTGGCAGTCAGCACAGAGCCCGACGCGGTGCTCGAACCCACGAACCGCGAGATCATGACCTAAGTGAAAGCCGGACGCTTAACCGACTAAGCCACCCAGGCGCCCCAATAGCTTTTTTCTGGCCTTTTTTTATTGCCCAAGTCTGTGTTCCCAGGTGCCCGCTTGCTGCGAGGAGCCCAGGCCCGCGGGGGGTGGTATATTGTTTCTTGCCTTAACGGGAACGATAAAGCGGCCTTCAACCTTGAGCTACAGTGACTAACCCACGTTATGGAGGTTGTTCCTTCCTCCGTGTCTCCTGCATCTCCTCCTCGGTTCTCACACCTCCTCAGCAGCTGTGTCCCACGGCCTCCCCCGCCTCCCCCAGTCTAGGTCAAGGCTTTGCTTTGCCTGTTGAACTTGGAGCTTTTTTTTTTTTTTTCCAGCCTCATTTCTGAACTTAAATACATAGGTGTCATACTTCTCATTTGTCTCTCTCGTTCTGATTCCGCTTCTTGCGGTCCCTGAGGCNTCTCTGACCTATTGCTGTCCCGGGGTCTCGGTGATGACAGGTCTCATTTCCCTCCTACACGTGCAGTTTCTTAAATAATACATCATCCAGAGACCTATGGAGAAGACACTTTGATACCAGGGCTGAAACTTGCAGTTCATCGTTCAGTCTTGAGTTCCAGGCGGCCATGCAGGAGAACCAAACCTCACAGTTTGAAATGTTCACAAGCGTTTCATGGCACCAAGGCCTGGGTTCCTTCCAGAATTACCAAGTGGACAGCCCCCTGCTTTAGTGCTAGTCAAAGAAGACTTGGAGGTTACTCGAGGTTTGGGTGTTTAAAATTAATCAGCCAGAGTTTTCAGAGTGCATTATAGTGATCGCTGCTGGTCCCTCTTTTTGAGTTTTTAGCACCTTTCAATTTGGAGTATGAAACTTGCTTTATAACCGGGGGGAAAGCAACGGGTTTTGATGGAAGCACAGGGAGAAATGCAGGCTCCTTTTTGGTTGAACTTTATGAAAACCAGAGAGAAGATAGAATCAGTTTTATTTTGTTTTGTTTTTAGAAATAAACAGGATTTTGCATTCTAGTGTTCTCTTGGCCCCGGGCCAGGAAGCGTGCCTATAGCTCAGGAATCATCCCAAACCAAACTAATGGAAAAAGTCTGACTTGCTGGCGGCTGAAATTCAATATAGAGGCAGCGACATGGGTGTGTGTGGGTGTGTGCGTGTGTGCACTCGTGCTGGGGCAGGATGTCGGCAAAAGACGTTGGAAGCCTTAATCCCTGGCAGCTATAAATAGAACACTTAACTTGGGTGGCTACAATTCATGCTTTTAAAAAAGGGCTTTATTCTGTCATTTGGTCAGAATTAGGATATGATTCAGTAGGTTGTGTCCAAGACTGGCCTAAAAACAGGCACGTTTTCCTTTTGATTTGAGCCAACTTTAATTAAAGAGCCCAGCTGGACAAGCCCATTAAATAATTGAACCATTTACCTTCACAAGCTTCCTTTGAGTGGAGACATCATACACCAAATAATTCATTTTTTAAAAAATCTGTATGGGGGCGTGGACCACGTGACCTGCTGTCTGAAAGAGTTGCAAACACTGGCCCATAGGGATCCGCAGGTGAGGACATGAATGAAATGAGCCAGGTCGTGTGCATAGGGAATGGTGGGGATTCTGGTTAACTGGTGCTCGCGAGCCTGGGAGAATTCTAAACTCAGTGTTGGGGCACCTGGGTGGTCAGTCAGTTGAGCGTGTGACTTCGGCTTATGTCATGATCTCAAGGTTTGTGAGTTCAAGCCCCACATCAGGCTCTTTGCTGTCAGCACAGAGCCCATGATCCTCTGTCCTCTCTCTCTGTCACTCCTCTGCTTGTGCTCTCTCACAAATAATCAATAAAAAAATAAAAGACTCGGTGTCGCCAGGCCTTCTGGTTTTATTTTATTTTTACTATTTTTTTTTTTAATAGAGAATCTCAAGCAGGCTCCACACTCAGCATGGAGGCTGACGCAGGGCTGGATCCCATGACCCTGAGATCGTGATCTGAGCCAAAACCAAGAGTTGGGCGCTCAACTGACTGAGCCATCCAGGCGTGCCCAGGCCTTCTAGTTTTTAAAGAGACCAGATATGTAGATTTCTGTGAATCATCCTGATTTGTAAAATGTTGACAAGTAGTGAATGCATGTTGGTTTTTACTGCCTGAGCCAAACCAAACTTGACTGGGGCTTATACTAAACAGTGAGGAAGTGACGCTACTTAACTTTGGAGCAGAAAGAGGGAGTGGAATGGCTGTTTGCCTTTGAGTTAGTGTTAGCTGCTTCCAAAAAAATATTTGCTATGTTGTAAAACCATTTTTGCCAGGTGGTACGTAGGTTAAATTTCTGCATTTCTAGAATAGATCCCCATTTTATTCAGTCTTTTTGGCCTTTTCTTTATGTTTTACTTGGCTAATCCAGGGATAGAAGCTGGATAGTCTTGTCTGTTAAAGGGGAAAGTTTTATTTTCCAATTTTAAAACTACTCTTTTTTTATTTGGCAGGGATATGAGGTATGGAAGGTTGGATGCCATACGAGGGTCCTATCCTACTTCTCTTGGCCCCTGGTGTCCATTCAGCAAGAATGGAGTATGGTTTAGAAGGGAAGGCTGGGCAACAGGCTGCCTGGATCTCAGTGCTTGCTGGGTGGATGGCCTTGGTCAAGCTGCGTTCCTCTTCTGTGCTTCATGCTTCCCATTTGTAAGATGGCTTTGACTGTAATGCTGTAGTCTTAGGGGCACTTGGGTGGCTCAGTTGGGTGAGCATCTGGCTCTTGGTTTCAGCTCAGGTCATGATCTTATAGTTTATGTGTTTGAGCTCCTTATCAAGCTCCATGCTGACGGGGCAGAGCCTGCTTAGAATCCTTGCTCACTCTCTTTCTGCTCCTCTCCTTTCTCTTCCTCTCCATCCTCCCCCCACCACCTAAAAAATAACCAGTCTGTAGTTGGTGTTTTTTGTTTTTTTTTTTTAATGTTTCATTTATTTCTGAGAGAGAGAGACAGCGTGAGCAGGGGAGGGTCAGAGAGAGAGGGAGACACAGACTCTGAAACAGGCTCCAGGCTCTGAGCTGTCAGCACAGAGCCTGACTCAGGGCTCGAACCCACGAACCATGAGGTCATGACCTGAGCCGAAGTCGGACCCTCAACCAACTGAGCCACCCCAGTGCCCCAACCAGTCTGTAGTTTTAACATGGGCTGCCATAATAGAATCTCCCAGACTTGGTTGGGGGCGGTGGGTCTCAAACAACAGGCACTTTTTTTCTCACAGCCCTGAAGGCCATAAGTCCAAGATCAAGGTGCTGGCAGATTCAGTTTCTGGTGAGGACCCCTTTCCTGTCTTGTAGAGGGCTGTCTTCTGATTGTGTCTTTACATGGAGGGAAGAGAAAATTTCTGGTGTCTCTACATATAAGGATGAGGGCTTCACCCTTATGACCTAATTTAACCCCCAAATAACACCTGAACGGTTATTCCTCATTCACCCCCTCCCCCAGCCCCTGGCAATCACAGTGATCCATAGTTACCCATTCTGGATATTTCCTGTACATGAAATTGTACAATATGTGTCCTTTAGTGTCTGACTTCTTTCACTTGGCATGTTTTTAGTTTCAGCCATTTAAGAGCAAAGGTGAGTACCTCATTCCTTTTTATGGCTAAATAATATTCTAGTGTTGGCTCTGACTTTATCCACTGATATATTTCACAGATTATATATTTCTGTGTGTTGATTTCTATCCATCAAGAGGCCCCATTTACAGAGACTGGAATGGATGTATTGTGTTCTTAAGTCCAGTATCCTGGTAACTTTAATACAGTTCTACTTTGAACCTCTTTGAACAACTTTGAGTTGTTTAATAACCCTATATTTTAAAAAAATTTTTAATTTTTTTAAATTTAATTTTATGTATTTTAATGTTTATTTTATTTTTTATGTTTAGTTTGAGACTGAGACTGAGTATGAGTGGGGAGGGGGCGGAGAGAGAGGGAGACACAGAATCTGAAGCAGGCTCCAGGCTCTGAGCTGTCAGCACAGAGCCTGACACAGGGCTCGAACCTGCGAGATCATGTTCTGAGCCGAAGTTGGATGTTTAACTGACTGAGCCACCCAGGTGCCCCATAACTAATATATAAGTTTTTATATTGAATGCTTTATCCATACCTCACAAGCCAGAGGCTAAACCGTCTTCAGGAAACCTAATTGTAGTTTCATTCACAGGAGCCTGAGGCTCCTCTCCCAGGGGTCAGTCGGATTGTTCACGTCTGTGATTTAACAGCATTAATATCTGGCTCTATGTTGATTTCATCCTTTGTCTTAAATGTGGGCCAAATGATAAGAACGTATGGATTTTCCTCTTACAGTCACATAAGAGAACATTCAGAAGTGATTTTTTTTGCTTTAGTTTTAAGTGATTCATCAGGTTTTTGCTCTTCTTATAACAGGGGTAAAGGTAAGTTTTTATATTACGTTTTTTAAGGAATAGTTAAAGGTCAGGAAAAGGAGGTCACATGGATGTATGCTGTATGCATCCCCTTCCTTCTCAGCAACTCAGATGTGGAAATGCCAAAGCATTATTTCCCATATTTTTACCACAATAGTTTTAAAAGCCAAGCCTTAGGGGCACCTGGGTGGCTCCGTCAGTTAAGGGTCTGACTTCAGCTTAGCTCATGATCTCGCAGTTTGCGAGGTCAAGCCCCGCATCTGGCTTGCTGCTGTCAGTGCAGAGCCTACTTCAGATCCTCTGTCTCCATCTCTCTCTGCCCCGCCCCTGTACTCTCTTTCTCTTGCAAAAATAAACATTTTAAAAAAACAAGAAAAGCCCCAAAACTTATTTACCCACACAGAAGTTTTTTATTCTATGGATAGTGTTTGGTTTTTTTAAAAAAAATTTTTAATGTTTTATTTATTTCTGAGCGAGAGAGAGAGAGAGAGAGACAGCGTGAGCAGGGGAGGGTCAGAGAGAGAGGGAGATACAGAATCTGAAACAGGCTCCAGTCTCTGAGCTAGCTGTCAGCACAGAGCTCGATGTGGGGCTCGAACCCACCATCCATGAGATCATGACCTGAGCTGAAGTCGGATGCTAAACCGACTGAGCCACCCAGGTGCCCGTTTTTTTTTTTTTCTTTTTTAAAGAGGGAGAAGATATATCCTTATGTAGATGTTGTGACATAAAAGGTCTTTTAATATTGCCTGTGTAATCCTTTTGGATGTGGGAGGCTTGGACCTTATTTAGGGATGGCTGAAATTGTCCTGTGGTTTTTCTTCTTTCAACGGCGTTTCAGTGAAAATGCCGTCATCGGTAATCTGTCAACTGGTCGAGTGATTAGTGGTGGTTGGTTTAGTCCTCTCTCTAGCATCTGATACTTCCTCCTTGATTTTCCCAGTCTTTGTTGTGCTTCCTGTGAGCTCTCCTCTTCTGTTTCCTATGGAGGCTCGTCCTCTGTCTGGCATTTGAGAGGCAGTGTAGTCTAACTCCAAGAGATGTGCTCTGCCCTCACCTCTGTTTCCAATCCTGCCTCCACCACTTACATAAGTTAAGTTACAAAGAACCAAGCAAACAGAAACAGAGGAAGTAACTGTTATTGAGGGGCAATCAGAAATCCCAGGTTCTGGAATGTCGGTGGGATTTCTCTGCTTCTCTACATTAGCCAAGGGGATTGAGAGGAGGAGGGGAGTGTGGGTCAGGAGATGTCACTGTGAAGAGACCCACAGGACCCACGGCATTCTGGCACCTCTTGGGTACAGGTGATGAGATTGCTGAATGTCAGCTTTCCACCCGGTGACGGCAGAGACCCTTCAAGACGGGGGTCAAGGAGGAGGAAGCGTGGAGAGATGAGGATTGGGCTTGGGCCAGACTGGCTCGTGCCCTCCAGGCCTTGCTAGTTCATGGCTTAAAGCTTCCTCTAGGTGGGATGTCCGTGGGCCAGTAACACTGGTCTCTTTAGACCAGGGGCTCTCAGTGTGGGTGGCTTCACTCTGCCAGGGACATTTGGCGATGGCTGCAGATAGATTTTTTGGGCTTACCCCAACTCTAACCCTGTGACTGGGGTTTTACACTGAGTAGAGGCTAGGGATGCTGCTCAGGTCCTGCGATGCTCAGGGACAGCCTCCGCAACAGAGAATGATCTGGCCCACATGGCGATGTTGCCGATGCCGGACCATTCCTGAAGTAAAGGATGCACATTCCCTTAGTCCCAGGAGTGACCTGCTAGCTTCTCCTGCCAGTCTGTAGTGCCGAGGGGGCTGGGGGAGAGCCATTCTGGACTCTATCCCCCTCCCTCACTGCCCTGTACCCAGTAGGGCACTAGAAGCCCATTAGTGGCCTTAACGCCGGGCAGCAGCTGCCGTGGTCAGGGATCAGGTGTCTTTAGGGCCTGTAACGGATACAGGCTCCAAGCCAGGTGCGTGAGACCGCTGTCACTTTTGTGCAAATGCCAAATAGGGGGGACTTCTGCTTCTGACCGCGACTGCAGTTGAGGGTATGTCTTTCGTGATCTGTGGGCACTTTCTGTCTTCATCTGAACCAGGGAATAGGACTCTGCACTTGTGGGATCGGTCTCCCTCTTCAGATATCCCTTTGCTCGCAAGCTGTTCGGGACTCGCCCCAGCTCTTTCTCCGGACCCACACGTTGTCTGCGTGCAGGGCAGCACACAGGACGATCTGTGGGGGGAAGCTGTGCCTGGCCAGCGAGCGTCTTGGAGAGCCAGGAATTAAATTTCTTAGTTGCACCTGGAGCAGGGAGTTCACTCTTAAAGCAAACAGAAGATGATCAGTTCATGTCACTGGATTCCTGAGAACCATAAAATAGATCTGAGCGTGGGTTCCTTCTGAGGTGACACTGTTTGCTTCAGCAGTCCCTAGAAGTGGAGCTTTCTCGCCTTGTGGCGCTTGTCAGTCAGTGCGCCTGAAATGGGCCTGTTGCTCTGGCAGTTGGTTCATTCCCACAGCCTGGGAAGGTTGGTGTCAAGGAGGCGGCTCTGGGCTCTGACTGCTGAGAGCTGCTGGCCTTAGCAGGGAGAACATTCCTCTGTTGCCCTCGTCTCCTCCCTCCTGTTGAGAGCAGTGAGACTCTGGCTCTAAGGGCAGCAGTTTGGGAGAAGAGGGTTTCAAGGTCAGTGGGAAGATGATTTATCCCCAGAAGACCGTGATAAGCTTTCAGAATGAGACCACATAGATGCGTTACGTTGAATATACTAAATGCATTCCTGGAAGTGTTTCCTTCAGAGGGTTTGGAAGCCAAGCTGTGTGCTTGTTGGCTTAAAGACCATCCTACCCATCTCTCTAGAAAAAGGGAATCAGGCCGCTCTCCACAGCAAACGCGATTCATGGCCTCATGTTATCTGTGGCGGATACGTAAGATCCTACTACTAGAGGCTCCCGACTGTTCTCACGTAGCTTGTGATTTAGTGCGATATTGAACTCTGCGTTCTCCGCCCAGACTCTGGGTTGCAAATACTGCAGCTCAAGAAACACAGATCGTCCCTCCCATGAAAACACACAGTTCCCTTCTGTATTTTTATTGGCACCTCTGGTGTCCATTCTCCCTCTGCATTTTATGATGCCTGTTTTCTCTAGTTACTGGTCTTGTCTCTGATTAGATTGAGGTCTTCGGAGAAGACTGCCTGTTGTTCATTTTTAGGCTGCTGAAGCCTTCTGGGTGCCAGCACCGCACTGGGCCGTTTCCCTAATATTCGTTCCCTTATGGAATCTCTTAGCTGCCCTGTGGATTAGAGTTCATCATTTGCATTTTATGAAGCAGGGAACCGTTGAGTAGGGAAGAGAAGGGACAGGTGAGGCAGAATTACATGGGCTTCATGAGGATGCTCTTGCCTGGGAGCCAGTAACTTTACGGTATATAAATTATACATTAATAGCGCTCTTTTTTAAAAAGAGGAGGGAAAACTGCCACCCATCATGCCACCTGTTAGCTCTGGAACTTGGGGCAGGTTCTCTACCCTGTGCCTGCCTTCTCCCTTCTGGTAGATCGGGGCAGTGCCAGTTGCTCGCTCACGGGAGGGCGTTAGCAATAAACTAGCGTGCGTGAAATGTTTGGCACTGGCACGCGGTCTGTGTGTCTGCTGTTGCTGTCATTCTCCAGGCTGATGGCAGCCAGTTGGGGGACTGGAGTCCCATCTGCTGGATTCTGAGGCCCAGGTCCTCAGCATCGAGTTCTGTGTTCTTCTTGGCCCTGGCACGGTGCCTTGTCAGCCAACAGGGCTGAGTCAATATTTGCAGAATGAATCCACACATTTGGAATTCTGGGTGTTGGTGGTTCTTCCGGTGAAGTGAATTTGCTAGACGAGAATGTGCCTCAGGTTCGTGAAAGAACTAGAACAGCAGGTCAGAGATGTGGAAAGTCCTTTCGAATTCCTTAGCCAGGGCTGAAAAAGCAGACAGCTTCTCAGATCAGTCATTTTAAATGTGGAAAATACGGCTTCGTGGTATTCTGGCTCTAGAAGCTGCCAAGGGGCCAAAGTGCTGGGGGTTGGGATGGTGGTGGGAGTTTCTTGTGTCCTTCTGACTCTCTAGAAGATGAGTCTGGCCAGCACTGGGGTGGGGGGTCGTGGGCAGGGTAGCATTGGAGGGCTGAATGGAGGTGGGGGGACATTATCAGGTGTCTGGGTTCTGAGATAAGAAGCCCCTGAACACTCATTGTTAGAAATTCTAGAAGATAGGAGGTTTTGGTGTATAATCTGGATAAGTGTTTTTGGGGTATAGCTATCAGTTGTATATTGTTTCTCACAAATGTGAACCCCAAAATCTGAAATGGGAGTCTTCCTACCTATTTAAATGCCGTCGAGGTAATCTTAGGGAAGGGAGTTCGATACAAAAAGGTCAAGGTCATTGTTAATGCGGCAGGGCTGGGAAAAGGAATACACACTCTGGTGAAGCATCAAGGTAAATGGAGTTGATGCTGAAGTCTACCATGTCCTCGAATCTTTGTCGGAAGCCCTCGAATCTTTGTCGGAAGCCCATCCTTCTGTCCTTGGCCCTTTCCAGCACAGGTGGCTTGGCCTCCCATCGAGCAGGGAGGACTGGCATCGCACAAGTTACTTTACCGATGAGCATACCTCGCTTTATTGCATTTTGCAGGTGCTGCGTTTTTCACCAGTTGGAGGTTTTTGGCAACCCAGTTTTTAGCAAACCTGTTAACACCATTTTTCTAACAGTATTTGCTCATTCTATGTCTCTGTGTCACATTTTGGTAGCTCTTGAAGTATTTCAAACTTTTCCAATATTACTACATTTGTTATGGTGATTGGCGACTAGTGATTTTGACTTGCTATAAGCTCAGATGATGGTTAGCGAGTTGTTTTTGTTTTTGTTTTTGTGTTTTTTAGCAATCAAGTATTTTCATTTTCTTTTTTTTAAGCGGGCTCCATGCCCAGTGTGGGTCCTTTCATGACCCTGAGATCAAGAGTCGCATGCTAATTTACGGACTGAGCCCGTCAGGCACCCCAGCAATAAAGTATTTTTAAATCAAGTTATATACATTGCCTTTTTGTTTTAGACATAATGGTATTCCACACTTAACAGAGTACATACACTGTAGTGTAAATTTTTATATGCACTGGGAAACCAAAAAAATTCATTTGACTTTATTGCAGTGATCTGGAGCCGAACCCACAGCATCTCCCTCTGAGCTGTGCCTGTACTGATTTCTGCATCAGTGGACAGACGCGGCTGCGCTGGGGAGGCGAGCCAGGCCCTCCCAGAGCGGGCAGTGTCCACGGCAGCTGTAAGGGTGCGTCCGTATTGTTGGCGCAACAGGCGGGAGAGACTTGGGACAGGCCGGGTGCGAATGAGCTCGCCTGGCTGAAAGCTGGGAAGAGTCCAGAGGGGGCTGGAGGGGAGGCAGGGGCCGGGATGTGCACAGTCTATAGGCCTTGGGAGGGAGTTTGTCCAAACGAAAATGGCATTTCAGCAGGGAAGGCTCATGTGTTTATAAGGGTCCCTCTGGCTTCTTGGTGACACATAGACTGTAAAGTGATAGCGCCGGGTGTGGGGACTGGGGTGGGGCCTGGACATGAGGAGGCGGGGAGAACCGATGGCCCCCTGGGCCTTGTCCCCCTGTTTGGAAAAGCCAGTTTGCTTCTCAGAGCCGCTCACCTCTCTCCTGGGTGTTGGGGCAAATTTACAAGGTTTTCTGCAGTCTGTCTGTCTGTCTGTCTGCACATCCCTACACGCCAGGCTCTAGGGTAGTTTTTACGGTTACGAACCTAGAGCTTGTGGAAACCCCAATTCTCGCATTTGCCTTACACTCCCCTCATTACATTGCCAAGACTCTTTCATCTTTTTGCTATTCTGTTTAAAAATATCTGGTCATGGACGGAGGAGAGGGCAGTTTTGGGTGAAAGCACATGCTTTTTACTGATTGATGTGTAATTAATTGTCTAGCTTTATTTGTTTTAACCCTAAACCGCTAATAACTCAGATAATGAGCTGACATGTACATTTAAGAGTTCAAGAATTTAAAAAATGTTGCTCTTGCAATTGCTGTGAGTTTTGGGTTAGGGTAAACATATATTTTTCTTCTTCCTTCTGGTTAATGTCACTGGGCAATTTGTGTCCCAAGTTCTCCCGAACTTTTTTTTTTCTTTTTCCTCCAGAACTTTTTAAATCATCTTCTACACTGGGCATATAGACTACACTCTTAGAGCGATTTTATTACCTCCTTATTTCAGGAGTAGAGAAAAAGACTGTTCTGCCCATCTCTCCAGGTAGTGTGGCACTAGGGTAGGGTTGGGTGGGGCAGGTGACGTGACGGGTGATTCACACGTACCTTTGCTGGTTGTCTTTGGCGAACATTTGCACATGCGCTCCCTGAAATGGGAGAAAGCAAACAAAAAGAAGACCTTGCTTTCATGTCTTTGTATATACGCCACTGTCTTAGCTCACAAAATGACGACCTAGAGTCTAGAACTGTGTCGTCCAGTACTTGAGCCTCTGGGTACAGTTGGCTAGTGGGCAGCGGAAGTGTGGCTGTTCCAAACTGACATGTGCAGTGGGTGTAAAATACCCACTAGAGGGGCGCCTGGGTGGTGGCTCAGTCGGTTGAGTGCCTGACCTTGGCTCAGGTCATGATCCCGCGGTTTGCGAGTTCAGGCCCGCCTCAGGCTCTGTGCTGACAGTTCAGAGCCAGGAGCCTGTTTCCGATTCTGTCTCCCTCTCTTTCTGCCCCTCGCCCACACTCACACTGTCTCTGTCTCTGTCTCTCTCTTTCTCTCAAAAATAAATGAACATTAAAAAATTTTTTAAATAAAATGCCCACTGGAGTTTGTGGGACGCCTGGGTGGCTTAGTTGGTTAAGCACCCAGATTCAGCTCCGGTCACGATCTCACCATTGGTGAGTTTGAGCTTTGCGTTGGGCTCTGTGCAGACAGGTCAGAGCCTGGAACCTGCTTTGGATTCTGTCTGTCTCTGCCCCTTTCCCACTCACGCACTATCTCTTTTTCAAAAAAAAAAAATTAAAAAATACCCACTAGAGTTTGAGAATTAGTGTGGAAAAAAGAATGTAAAATATCTCATGAATACATTTTTTGTACTGATTACATGTTGAGGTGATCCTGTTTGGATCTATGGGGTTAAATAACATTATTAAAGGCAATCTTCTGCGTCCCTTTTTGATTAAAAAAATGGGGTTGCTAGAAAATGTAAACTTTCACATGTGGCTTGCATCTTTTGTGTTGGGGACATCGGTCTGAAGATGCGCTCACCAGGACGCAAGCCAGGCTCCTAGAGGACCTGCCAAGCAGCCGGCGGGGACCTCCTGAAAGTTTCATTTCTGGAGCCCTTCCAGCAGCTTGTGATGACTCCTGCCGCTCGCTCTTCCCCCAGGAGGGCCCTGCGGCTTCCTGTGTGACTCTGCTCAGCAGCTCCGGGGGTCCGTTGCCTGTTTATCTCCGAGCCTGTAATTGATGACAGACACAGGACTCACATACTTGGAGGTCAGCTCTTTCTTAGCACAAAGAGAGCTCAAGGGGTTCTTGAGATTAGTGGGGTCTGCAGAGAGTTAGTGACACTCTCCAAACCTCTGATAGCATTTGGTGGGTTGCCTGCGAGATTGTTCTACTAGCCACCCAGGCAGTTGTGTCCTTGCTAGTTTTCTGTGATCCACTGGGATTTAAAAAAAAAAAAACTTTAATGTTTATTTTGATAAAGAGCACGCACAGAGGAGGGCCAGAGGAAGAGGGAGAGAGAATGCCAAGCGAGCTCCATGCTATCAGCACAGAGCCTGACGTGGGGCTTGAACTCCCCAGCTGTGAGATCATGACCTGGGTGGAAATCAGGAGTCAGATGCTTAGCCGACTCAGCCACCTGGACACCCCTCCACTGGGATTTTTGAACAAACTTCCTTGGGATCCTTTTCTCTGGCGTGAGGGGGTTTCAACCCGCTTGTGTCTGCCCTTCTACATGTTGCTAGAGCTTGTGGCCCAGGACAGGCTGGCCCCGGCAACAGCGGGCACTCTGTTTCGCCTGTAAATTGGGGCATTGGTGAGGAGTTATCATTTCTGTAGATTTCCAGTGTCTGTGGACTGAGCTCTACAGCATCTGTATGGAGAACAAAGACGTTGGGATTGTACCACCTTAGATGCCTTCCGGTTTGTCTGGTGTTGGCGTGGAGTGCGGCACATGGGCATTCTGCAGAAGCCTATGAGGAAGATTTGTTGCCATTTGAAAAGCTGAGCTGTGAGCTTAAACACTGATTTATGGGATTTATCCAGGGACGCTGGTTTCATGCACGGGGTGGAGGTGGATGGGTCGCGTTTTGCACTATGCCTTGGGTCTGATGACAGAGGAGCATTTGTGGTGGCAGCTCGGAGTCCCTAAGTAATGCTAATAAAGGACATTTTTTTCGGTGATGTGTAGCCAGCCAGCTGTGTTATAGGTGCAGGGTGGTGGGGACTTCTAAAATAGCTCTTAAATGACATGTTTTGAATAATGACTTTCAACTAATTTCAAAACAAACACTTGGATGGCAGCCGGCGTTAATTATTGAGTAAATGAGTATGGCTGGGAGTGGGGGGTGCATGTCAGCATTGGGTGGTAAATTATTCAGGACCCATGCATTCCATTTGTGGACGGGGTATTTATGTTAACCAACTTCCTTCTTCCCTTCCTCTTTCCCTCCCTCTCTTTCTTCCTGGGTTTGCTTGGACCTAGTGCTTTCCCCGCGAGGGGCAGGTATTTGGATCAGTGGTTTTGAACCCACTGCTCTTAAGCTGATGTTTTGCTTTGCGTGGGGCTCCAAAGGGAGCCCCAAGCATTCCCTTGGGGCCAGGCCAGGTTTGAGAGTCACTGAATTGGTGAATTTGGGAGGAGGGAGGGAGGGAAGGGAAGGGGAGGGAAGGGAAGGATCCCTCGGGGGCTCTGGTCCCAGGTTTGCAAGCGCCTGGGGTGTTTGATTGTGCTGTAGAGCCAGAGATGAGCGCCTCCCTTCTACACAGTTTTTCGTCTTGTGATGGTTTATTGGAAGTTCGCTTGGCCACTGTGTTTGTGGCACCTGATTCACGGGCTTTCTCTCTGCCTGTGGTTCCCTTCCTTCTATGGACTGGAGGATGGGCTCCATTCTTCAGAGAAGGGCACGCAGGCCAGGAGGACCCCGGGAGGAGAGGCTGGGAGCTGGGGGGCCGCCCACATTGGGCCTGGGAGCAGAGCCCTGCCTCCGCTGAGCTCCTGCGTCCCTGCTGAAACCTCCTTCCCGTGCTGCTCTGCTTTAGAAGAGCCCCGCTACCTAGGGGTCACCATCAGAGGGGTTTTATTGCATGCACGACCTTGCTTGCAGCCCTGAGTCAGGCTTTTTACTGGGTGAGGTGGTGGGGGGATGGGGGCTCGAATTGCGGCCGGAATGGTTCCCGGAGGCTGGAGTGGGGACGGTGGCTGCTGGCCTCCCTTCCCAGGAGATGGCTTCTTGTCTCTCGCTGGGAAGGCCTCCCCTTTGCTGGAATGAGGCTGTTCTTAATGCTGGTCGGGTGTGCTGCCTGGGAGTAGAAAGGGAAGCCTGGGGCCTTCGTTCTGGCCCAGACAGGGCCTGGCCTCCAGGAGTCCGGGATGAAGCTGCTGAGTGGAGGAACAGGGAGGAACTTTCCTTTAGCTTCAGGACTGCGAGCTTTGTGTTACCTGCCCCGATGGGACTTGGCCAGACATTGGCCGGCCTCAGACTTCAGCCCCCCTCCCCCTGGGCCCGGCTTCGTCTCCTCTCCCCCAGTGGGGGGTCTGAACCACAGGGCATCACCCCTCCCCCCCCATCTGCCCCTTCTATCTGCCTGTTGATTCTGTTCAAGGAGATCTTGAGAATTTCCAAGTTTTGGAGAGTCTCTTGAAGCGAGGGGGATTAAAAGTCGATACCTCAAAATGACTTGGCTGCTGTATTGTTTTGTTTCTTGTTTTTGTAAGAACATAGTTGGAAGAAAGTCTGTGGCGTTGTAAAACAGTGTTATTTGGCCTACAGTTTATTGGTAAGCGGGGAGGCAGTTTTAGTCCTTCGTGGTTTCTGGAACTTGCTCGGGAGAGTCTGAGGCTTTTTTTCCTTGGCCTGGACAAAGGTGAATGCCGTCTTTGTTCAGTTGTATGGGGCTGTTAATAGTTTATGGATGGAGATTAAGTAGAGCGGCTAAGCCACTTTGCATTGTGTCTTAGCCTACACCGGCACTTGGCTGCTTTGCAGAAAATTGACCTTTCAGTTTGGTTTCCACCTGCCTTAGGGGCGTTTGCCCGGTTCATCCCGCAGAGACGCCTGCTTCCTGGTCAGCACCTCCCCCCGCCCCCCAAAAGTGCAGGTTCTGTGTATACATCCCCAGATGAGTCCATGTGGCATCAAGCTTAAAGTCTCTATTTAAATGTTGTCCCCCTTAGACTGCAAGCTTCTGAAAGTAAGGTGTGTCTGTTCATCTAATGACCGTGTCTCTGGCCCGTGTGTCCCTGTCGCTCACTCAGTCTATTGGCCACTTCTCTTCCTGGGGAGTTTCTGATTATGCACTCACCTTCGTTGTCCCCACAGTAACCTGGGAGGTGGGCCAGATTTGTATCTCTTCTATCCAGGAGGAAATGGAGAGCCACAGAGGTTAATTTGTTGCAAGCCACGAGGCCAAGGTGCAGTCAAGCCAGGATTCCCTCCAAAGCAGCTTGACCCCCTGGATTGAGACACTGTTGGAAACCACTACAGTCCAGCCCACCCATGAGAAAAACCCCCAACCAAGGAATATTCTACAGAATACCTGACCTGCACTCCCCAAAACTGTCAAGGCCGTTAAACAGGGAGAGTCTGAGACACTGTCACACGTGACAGACAACCTAAGGAGGCGTGACAACTAGATATAATGTCCTAGATGGGATTCTGGGACAGGAAAAGGACATTAGGGAGAAACTGGTGGGACCCAAGTGAAGCGTGGAGCTTTATTTCCAGGAAAGTATCTCTGTCGTGACAGATGTGCCATAGTCACGTCGGATGTCAGTGCTGGGGGGACTTGCGTGAGGACTGACTCTATTATCTTTGCAACTTCTCTGCAGTGTCTAAAACCAGCCTGAAATCAAAAGTTTAAATTTGTTTAATGTTTATTTTTGAAAGAACACGAGCAGGGGAGGGACAGAGAGACAGACTCAGATTCCGAAGCAGCTCCAGGCACTGAGCTGTCAGCACAGAGCCCGATGTGGGGCTCGAACCCACAAACCGTGAGATCATGACCTGAGCTGAAGTCGGACGCTTAACCAACTGAATCACCCAGGTGCCCCAGAAATTAGTTTAAAACAATAGTTAAAATCACAAATCCCATTGCATTCCACGGCTTGTCTGGCTTGTCACACTGTAGGTGTCTAGGTGTCCTCACGCCTTGCTGGCCCTCACGGTCAGGTGCACAGGCCCACATCATTGGAAAAGCGTCTCCTTCAGCTTTGCCTGAATTACCAGTGGCATTGCCATTGGGCTGTCAGACGTGCTGACTTTTTTTTATTGACAGAGAAAGAGAGAGAGAGAGAAAATCCCAAACATGCTTCATGCCCAGAGCAGAGCCTGACACAGGGCTCGATCTCACAACCCTGAGATCATGACCTGAGCTGAAATCAAGAGTCAGATTCTTAATCCACTGAGCCACCCAGGCGCTCCCATGCTGCCTTTCTTAATGAGTGTCATTCTGTTCCCAGATCTCTGTGGAACCCAGGAAGGTATGGAATATGGAGAGAAAGGAAAATGGTTTCGGTGTAGGAGAGAAATAATTTTATTTAGATAAAATTCAGTATATAGCAGGCAGAACAAATATAGGCAGATACATGATTTAAAAATGTTTCCATCCTTTTTAGCCCTCACCCTTGTCACTCTCCTGGTAGGTGTCGCTTGTATTGATAAGTTATTGGTTTTTTTTTTTTAGTTAAAAATGTAAATAAATAAATAAATAAATAAACATAAATAAATAAAGACATAAATAAGCTTTTTATGTTTATTTCTGGCAGAGAGAGAGAGGGAGACAGAACCTGAAGCAGGCTCCAGGCTCTAAGCTGTTGGCACAGCCGGACTCGGGGCTCCAACTCAGGAAGAGCGAGATCATGACCTAGGCCCAAGTTGGACGCTTAACCAACTGAGTCACCTAGGCGCCCCTCGATAAGTTATTTTTAAATCTTTTGCAACTGAAAAGCATCCAAAGTTGTAATTTTGGAGAAAAGGCTGGTTCACGTGGTGAGCTCAACTGCGCCTGTACGTTCTTAGATTCTCCAGCAGGGCTTTCCAAAGCCAGGAGTTAAAGCAACATGGTGGCGGACGGCCACATCCTGGGTGTGACCCCAGGGTGCCTGTGCAAAGCCCCGCACATGGGTGCTGCCACGTTGTGTCCAACAGCCCCGTGGCTTTGGAGCGTTGCGGTCCGCCGTCTCCCGCCATCTCACGTCCTCTCGTGTCTTGTGTAGCAGACAAGGTCGATGGTCCCTTAGCTCATTGACATCTGAGTCCACACCTTCTAGGGAGCGTTCATTGGGGTTTCGCAGACCTCATCCTGAAAGCTCTGGCAGTCCATCATCTCCGCGCACAGCACTGTTCTAGCAGATGCCACGTGCATTTGCTGGGCACGGAGCAGAGCACTCGGGTAGGGTTTGCGATCGGGAGTGAATTAATTACTTCTTCGCCCTCCTTGCTGATGCCCGGCTCTCTTCCAGGTGCTGGACATTTAACAGCAAGTAAAACTAACCCATTCCCGCCTTCTGTTAATGCTGCTGACATTAATCCTGTCCTACATCAAGCAGTCCAAGCACTGAAATAACTATGGTTTTGGTGTCCTGAGGAAAGCATATCGACATTGGTCATGGTCATTTGCATAAGTTTCTTGATGAGTGAATTGCCTTCTGGATGTCCGAAAGTCATGGTATTCATGTATTTACGAAGATGACAACTGGTACTTCTTTGTGAAGATGGACACTCAGTGAAAAGCAGGTTTTCTTGATGTACATAGGGAGTAAGGGAGGCCAGGGGTGAAGATGGCCTGCGGGATCGCTGGGTTCCCTGAGGGAATGAAATCAGAAATGAGTCCTCCAATTTCTTATTGGTCATTCTTTGTCTCCTCTTTGATTTTCAATGTAATTCCCATATCCTAAAATCCATCCTTTTGAAGTACATAATTCAGGGGTTTTTAGCATATTCACTAATTACTGGTACCAGGGTATTAGCATATATTAATACTAATATATACTGATAGTTGTGCTACAACCATCACTGCTCTGATTCCAGAAGGTTTTCATTACTCATAAGAACAAAACAAAACAAACAAAGCCCCCACACGGATTAGCTGTGTGTCCCAAATCCCAGTCCCTGTCTTCACCCAGCCTTAGGCAGCCAGCCCTCCGCTTTCTGTCTCCACGGATTTATCTTCAGGACATTTCACGGAAATGGAATCAGGCAATATGTGGTCCTTTGTGGCTTCTTCCACTTAGCATGATGTTCTCAGGCCTCGTCCATGTTGTAACATCATCCTTTTCCTCACTGAATGATACTCCATCGTATGGATGGACGACACTGTAGAAAAATCTGTCCATCCGTGGATGGACTCTTAGGGGTTGGATGGACTATTAGGGGTATTTCCGCTTTGGGGCTATTGTGACTGATGCTGCTACGGACATTCACATACAAGCTTCGATGTGCGCATGTGTATTTCCATTTCTCTCGGGTGTATGCCTCCGAGTGGAATTCCTGGGTCACGTGGCAGTGGTTTGTTTACCCTTTGGAGGAACTGCCGGTCTGTTTTCCAGAGTAGCTGTGCCTTTTGACCAATAGTGTATGTGGGTTCTAGTTTCTCTGAATTCTTGCCAACACATAATTTGTCTTTTTGATTGGATTAGATTAGTAAAAAGTTTTAAAAATATTTATTTTTGAGGCAGAGAGAGACAGAGCCTGAGTGGGGGAGGGAGGGGCAGAGAGAGAGGGAGACACAGAATGTGAAGCAGGCTCCAGGCTCTCAGCTGTCAGCACAGAGCCCGACGCGGGGCTCGAGCCCATGAACCACAAGATCATGACCTGAGCCAAAGTAGGACACTTGACCGACTGACCCACCCAGGTGCCACTGATTAGATTATTTTCAAGCACCTTTTAATTCAGGATGTATAATTTTGTTTAAAATAACAAATTTTTTTTGGAAATTTAATAAAATTCTGTGTGTATGCCACAGAGGTGAAAGATAGCTGTTTTAAGTTTATTTATTTCCTACTGTGTTCTTGGTTTATTTGTTTTAACGAAGTAATGACAAAGTCCTGTTCAAGTAAGTTTCTGGGGTTTTCTTGCCCCTAAAAACAGATAGATAGCCGGAACAGGATTTCATTAAGATTATCCTATCAGTTTTTATTTGTAGGGTTTTTTGTTTTTTGTTTTTTTTAATTATTCTGGTCAAGAATAGGAAAGAACAATAAACTCTAGGAAATAGGAGGTAAAGGATGTCTGGTATTATATTCCATGAAGAGTGTAAGCATCTTGTGATGGTCTGTTATTACCCCTTCTCTTCTGTATCTCCAACTGTTTTCACCAAAGGGAAGAATAGAATGTAGTTTTAAGACCCTTAGGGAAGATTCTCAGTTTTTGAGAGTTCTTAGCACCAAAGCAGTTTTATCATTTTATAAAATCTATGCGTACTTTCTTCTGCTTACCTACTTTGTCTCTCTGTCTTGGTCGCCTTATGTTACATAATTATTTCCTTTGGAAAAGAGTAGATGGGGAAGGTATTAGAAGATCTAGGTATAAGGATCACCTTATCTTGGATATGTTGTAAGCTCTTTAGAGCAGCAGCAATTTTGTATCTGTTGAATCTTTCATAGTGCCTGGTACATAATAGGGGCCTCAACAGATATTTATAGGATGAATGGACTTGTGAATGGGTGGATGGATGACCTTACAGGTAAAGTGGCATATAGATGGATGAATACATTTCAGGTGTGTTAACTGATTGCTTAGCTCTGGTTTGTTTTATACATGTGTTGGCTGTGTGATGACTGATTAACAGATGGGCTAGTTTGATTTTTGTTCCTTGGATTCTCAGTGTTTGAGATTAGTTTAGCAATTTGGAGATGTCTCATTACCTTCAGATTTAAATTGTTTCTGAGATAATTTCTAGTCACTGTAGTTTAATTTTTTTTAATATTTATTTTTGAGAGAGAGTGAGAGCGAGCAGGGGAGTATCAGAAGAGAGAGGGAGACACAGAATCCTAAGCAGGCTCCAGGCTCTGAGCTGTCAGCACAGAGCCCGACACAGGGCTCAAACCCACAAACCATGAGATCGTGACTCAGTTGAAGTTGGCTGTTTAGCCAGCTGAGCCACCCAGGCACCCCTCTAGTCACTGTAGTTTAAAAGAGCAACCAGAAAGCTGTTTTAAGGGGGTGCCTGGCTAGCTCAGTCAGCAGAGCATACAACTCTTGATCCTTAGGGTCATGAATTCTGTCCCCACGTTGAATATAGAGATTGCTTAAAAATGAAATCTTGGGGTGCCTGGGTGGCTCAAGCGTGTGACATCAGCTCAGGTCATGATCTCATGGTTTGTTTGTTCGAACCCTGTGTCGTACTCTGTGCTGACAGCTCAGAGCTTTGAGCTTGCTTCAGATTCTGTGTCTCCCTCTCTCTCAGTGCCTCCCCCACCCACACTCTGTCTCTGTCTCAAAAATAAACATTAAAATTTTTTAAAAACAATTAAATTAAAAGTAAATAAGCCGTTTTAAGGAATTGTTAAGGTGGAAAAAAAATTAGGATATAAAATCAGGGCTGAATCAGTTGGCAAGTCAGAACCCTGTAACCATGGAATAAACTCTTGATAGCATCACACATTCATAATTGAGGCATCTTGCTGTTGAGCACCGTTTGTTTGGTTTTGATTTTGAATCTGGAGTGGGGGATACCAAGGAGTCTTTGTACCTTCGTCTGGGAAAGAGTGAGCACAGGTTAGTTTCTTCTTGATGGTTTTCTTTCTTCTTTTTCTCCCTTTTTACCTCCTATCATTCGTGTACTTTTCATGTTTTCCTCGGCATGGAAAGTGCCCTTCCAAGTAGCCGATGGTGGTAACAGAGTTTGACCCTCTGGGCAGAAGAACATGAAAAAATGTGAGTGCCTCATGATCCTTCTTGGTGAGTGAGGGGGATGGGGTCCTAAAGGAGCTATCCAAAGACCTGGGATGGATTGTCTGTGAACTTTGTATCATGAATGCACACAGGCCTCTGTTCACAACCATGCTGTTGTTTTAGATGTGTTTGTTTGAGACACTGCATGTCTCCCTATGGATATAGCACTATAAATGGGCCCTAGGCCCATAGGCAAAGGCCAAGAAATGATGTTGATAATGTGGGTGATGTAGCTAAAAGCTACAAGCATATTCTAGGTACAAATAACTGGAATATATTTCTTATAAAAATAGATAGTATTTCATCAATATCCTCAAAGAGTTCTGTAGGCCTGTTTGTGGAGTTACTTAACGAACACTTGTGGCAAAATCTTAAGAGTTGGGCGTGTGGATCATGTTGCTGAGTCTGGATCCGAATGGTTTCCTCTAGAATCCAGTGGTGCATCTACTCTGGTGGGCATACAGTGGTGGTTGGGGTTGCCTATATGTAAAACAAGAGGCATCGCCATTCCACAGCCAGCAGTAAAATGGGACGAGCTTGGGGTCCCCAAGTCACACGTTTCCATCTTCACGGGCTGTATGCCCACGGTTTCTCTTTCGAGGCTCCCTGGATTACCTGTCCATCCTCCGCAGCGGTGCAGGGGGAGCGCTGGCCTCAGCACCTAGCTGAATTCTGCCTCCTTTGAGACAGGAGGCTAAGCACTACCCGGGTTCCACTTTGAGCCTGGCAGCAGCGAGCCTCTTGGGAGTCTGGTACAGATGTGCAGAAACGACTGCCAGCCCCAGGTCTGATCCCCTGCAGTCACGAGGTGAGGCAGTGACCCTGAGACCACTCAGCCCCGTGGGGCCCTGCGCTGTGCATGCTGTGTGGCACGGGGATGGGGAGACCACCCACTGCTGTGGGGGTGCTGGAAGCCCGTGGGGGTCCCTGCTTCTCCACCACATTTCCAGGGCCCCTCCTGAGCCATCCCTGGAGGAAGGAGTCTCGGGTTTCACCTCCCCCCTGCGTTTCTGATCTGCTGGGTCTGCCCCCACTGCTGTGTTCGTGCTGCACTTTTCACACTCATTTTGTACATGGGCTTTTGCCCCTCTCTTCCTTGTCTGCACCGTCTCCAAGCTCTCTGACAAGTGTTGTGTTGGGGTTTGTGAGCATCCTGGACAGGTTTTTTGGGGTACATTTCAAGCATGTGTGTGAAAACATCAAAAGTCAGCTCTAATTCACATTAAAACCCAAACTGGGCGGAGGGAGGGAAAGGAGAGCGTCCCTCTCACACCATCATCATGCTTCCTGAACCTCTTTCCTTATGTCCGTCAAGCGTCAAGCACTCGGCAGGCTGTCGGTACCCCCTCCCTTCTGTGTGCACCTGCTGTAATGTCACCAGAAATTAGATCTGCCCCAGGTCTGCTGTAAATGGGCTCCCCCTACTCTAGGAGGTAGTGGGAAATCCTAGAATGTAGACAGTGGAGTCTGCTTTCAGTTCATCAGGTCACAGACCATGAGTGGTTTTAAAGACTCTAATTTGGCGGTGGCTCCAGAATTTTGTGACTCTAGCTCGGTGGTTTCCAGCTAGGACAGCGCCCTCAGCCCCTATAAGTGGTCACCTCGACCAAAATGACGGTAGTACCAAAGTTGAGAAACCAGCGTTAGCATTTTGTATGTGATAAAAGCCATGGGTCTTTTAAGGTGGATTTGAATAATGTTTACAAAAAATAAGTTGAAAAGGTGTTCCTACTTCAATGGAAAAACCATTGACTGTAAAACAGGAAAGATCTCATTTATATGTGGAGTCTAACCCCCAAACCCTCCCCCCAAAAAAAACCCCACCTCATAGACACAGAGGGCAGTTCAATGGTTTGTGGGGGGTGGGGGGCGGAGGAGGGAAGATGAGAGAAGTAAGTAAAGGGAGTCAAAAGGTACAAACTTCTAGTTATAATTAAGTCCTGGGAATGTAACGTACAGCATGGTGACCATAGTTAATAATATTGTGTATTTGAAAGTTGCTAAGAGAGGAGATTTTCCAAGTTCTCATCACACAAAAAAAATTGCAACCATGTGTGCTGATGAATATTAACTAGACTTACTGTGTTTATCATTTCACAATATATGCAAATATCAAATCAGGTACAGATGACACTGTTATATGTCAGTTATATGCCCATTTTAAAAAATGGAGAAAAAGTGCCATTTAAATCCCCGATACTATGACGTATTATCTACATCAAGTTTCTGGAATTCAGTGTGGTCAGGAACAAGGTCCCTTGGCCCCTGCCCTGCCCCAGAACATTAGATACCCTAGAAGATGCCAGGTTAGAGAGGCGCCTGGATCGTTCAGTCGGTTAAGCATCTGACTCTTGATTTCAGCTCAGGTCATGATCCTAGGGATCAAGCCCTTCGTCGGGCACTGAGCTGGGTGTGGAACCTGCTTAAAATTCTCTCTCTCCCCCTCTGCCCCTTCCCTACTCCCGCTCTCGCTCATTCAAAAAAAAACAACACAAAACAAAAAACCATTGCAGGTAGAAGAGGAGAACTTTCCTTTGGCTGCCGAATTTACTACAGATTTAAGTAGTCATATTAATTTAGCCATTGCAAAATTTTTTGTCCCCTTTTGTCTTTAAAAGAAATCAAATTTCCGAACAAATTATGATTTTATGGTGTAGCCCATTAGAGAATCCTGAAGTGTGGTACTTAACATAGGCCAAGTAAGCACTTACGGGAGAAAAGTAGGTGTGGTGCTCTGTTCTGGGTCTGAGGCCGAGTTATGTGTTTGGGTAAAGAATGTTCTCTTTTCTGTGAATCTGTAATTAGAACATGCCACACAGCATTGGTATTTAAAGCCCATCATCATTATCTCCTTTTAGGGTTGTTTCCCTACCTTATTTTTAAACTTCATTTTTTTCAGAGTTCAGAAGAGAAAATCATTTTTAAAACCAGAAGAGGGGCGCCTAGGTGGCTCAGTCAGTTAACCATCTGACTTCGGCTCAGGTCATGATCTCATGGTTCGTGGGTTCGAGCCCTGCATTGGGCTCTGTGCTGACGGCTCAGAGCCTGGAGCCTGCTTCCAATTCTGTGTCTCCCCCCATCGCTGCTCCTCCCCCGCTCTTGCTCTCTTTCTCTCTCAAAAATAAACGTAAAAAACCAGAAGAGAAATATGGTAGTTTATAAAAGGGCAAAAGTAGGTTTAAATCTGTGCTAGTGATTTTATCTTCTTTAGCTTAAAGTAGGGATCAGCAAACTATGTGTGTAAAGGACCAGGAGGTAACAATTTCAGGCTACTTCCGTGGTCATAGTTGGGGGAAGGACCTGGATAAAAGTCCTTGCCCAGGGAAGGAGGCACTGGAGCAATTGCCAGGATATTAAGGATTATCTTCCAGGGCGAGGGGCTAATAACCGAGCAGCGTGAGACAATGATACAGTCTACCACGGTCTCCTCTTTAGAGTAGTTTGGCCAAGTCTTCATCGTGGCCTCTTAGCCCCTTGCTGGCGTTAGCAGAGAGCAGGGACCTGAATTCAACACAGATCTTCAGAGTGTTCACTCAGCACTTATCCTGAATCTTTAATGGTGTGCGCATGCGTGTGTGAGTTTCTTGATCTCTCATTGCCCAATTAGATGCATATGGGTTTTCCCATTACAGAATGGTTAAGAATATGTGTACAATTAGCAAGTATAGAGGTTTGGAAATTAACTTTTTTTAATGACTTGAAGTCACCAAGATTTAATTACAGACAATAAAATTCATGAATGACAGGTCCACGTTGGAACGAGATGTAGTACATGTAAACAGCTGCAGGGTTATCCACAGGACCCAGTTCTAGAATCATTCTATCGCCCCCAAGGCTCCCTTTCTCCTCATTCATGGTCAGTGTCCCTCCCGCACCTAGCCCCAGGCAGCTGGTCCTCTTCTGTGTCCGTGGATTCGCCTTTTCTAGAAATGCCATATCAATGAAACCCTACAGTATGAACTGTGTCATGTGTGGCGTTTTTCACTTAGCATGATATTTCTTAGCTCTGTCCTGACTGGTGATTCTGTTCGTGGCTTGTTTTTTATTACTGAAGAGTTCCATTGTATGGATTTATTATATTTCACTGGTCTCTAAACCAGTTGATAGTCATTTGAATGATTTCTAGTATTTGGCTATTAAAAATGCTGCTACAAATATTCGCATGCAAGGGTTTTTGAAACGTTTCTTTCAAGGAGATAGATCTCTAGAGTGAATTGTTGAAACCTGTGATAAGATTGTGGTTAAGTTTTTTTGTATTTTTTTTTTTAACATTAATTCATTTTTTGAGAGACAGACACAGTGTGAGTGGGGGAAGGACAGAGAGAGGAAGACACAGAATCTGAAGCAGGCTCCAGGCTCTAGGCTGTCAGCACAGAGCCCAACGCAGGGCTTGAACTCCCGAACCATGAGATCATGACCTGAGGCGAAGTTGGCCACTTAACCAACTGAGCCACCCAGGCACCCCGAATGTTTTATTTATTTTTGAGAGAGAGAGAGAGAAAGAGAGAGAGAGGGAGGAAGAGGCAGATGAGAATCTGAAGCACTTATCAGCACAGAGCCCAATGTGGAGCTCAAACTCACAAACCATGAGATCATGACCTGACCCGAAGTCAGACACTTAACATACTGAGCCACCCAGGTGCCCTAAGATTGTGTTTAGCTTTTTAAGAAACTTCCAAACCATTTTCTAAAGTGTGTATACCATTTTACATCCTCACTAGTTTCCCCACATCCTCACTAACACTTATTATAGTCAGTATTTTTTTTTTTTAATAATATCCAGGAAATCGTTTGTTGGTAATGGAAAATGGAACCCCTATGAACCTCTCTTCTGAAGAAGGGATGGTGCCAGTTGCCTCCCTATCTTATAGGATTGCTCTGGATCAAAGGAGATGGGAATTTTTGAGCAAGTACTTTGTATGGTAAAAGTGTTATCGATGATTATGTGTAGGAAAGTTCTTAGCTATTAAATTGAACACATATCCGTCTCAGAGATCAGGATGAAAACTTGCCCGAGTTTTAATAAAATGTGTATGTTATGATCAGACTTTTAAAGACATTTTTGAACTCCAGTTATGAGCTTTCTCCATATGCTAGGTTGCCTGTATTGTACATTAAATTATCGGCCTTATTTAACAATGACAGACTATAATGGCTCGCATATGGTGGGCAAATTTTTCTTCCCCACTCCAACTTGGATGGTCTGGAAAATGTCTGCTTGTGACTTCATTTTTAAATGCCTGTGGGTGGCCTCTTTACTGGACCTGGGCATATGTGTTCTATTCGAAGAGAATGGAGACAGAACATTTGGGGGCTCAGAGAAACCACCAAGAGCAATCTATGTAAAAATACCAACTTTGGTTTCACTTTGCAGCTCTGATTCCATGAAAATGGCCGGTTTAAACTTCTCCAAGGAACAAAGGGAATGTTTTGAATGCATTTCCCTTCCTACCTGTGGAAGACAGCTGCTGTATGTAGGTCTAGCGAACTGGCCGTGGGCTTTCAGTTTGCAGTCTGGGCGGACTTCTTAGAACTTGCTTATCAGCAGCTCTTCACACCTGTTGAAAAAGACCTTTGGACTAAGCAAGTTGAGCTGGGTGTTTGATCATGTAGGACTGTGTCAACAGAGGGCTTTCTGGTACCTTCACCTGAGAAGGTGAAAAGGACCTCCACAGAACTCCAGGGAAAGTGCCTGCATGCCGTTTAGCCTCTGGAAGTTGGGAGGTTTGTTAATCCTTGCGACAATTTATATTAACAGTGTCTCCTAATGAAATATCTGATTCTTATTAGACAATTAAAATTTTTTTTTGTAACCTTTATTTTGAGGGAGACAGAGTATGAGAAGGGGAGGAACAGAGAGGGAGAGGGAGACACAGAATATGAAGCAGGCTCCAGGCTCCGAGCTGTCAGCACAGAGCCCAACACGGGGCTCATATTCACTGACCGCGAGATCATGACCTGAGCCGAAATTGGATGCTTAAACAACTGAGCCACCCAGGTGCCCCTGGACAGACAATTTTAATAATCAGGAAGCACATGAAATCCATTTTCATTAAAGAAAATAATGCAGGTAATAGTTCTAGCAAGCAGTGCCTTGGACTTAGAGTTTGGAGGGTGGAAGACGGCCACTGTGAGTTATGATTTCCTGATTGTACCTAATGAATAAGAATTCTCACTTTATAGAATTTTGAAAGTTTCCATTTGAATGTGTGTATGTGTGTAGGTATTTCAGAGCTTTAAAATGTTGCAGGGTAACATTTAAAGGGATAAAGATGGAGAGCCTGGGTGGCTCAGTCGGTTAAACGTCTGACTAGTGATCTCAGCTCAGGTCTTGATCTCAGGGTTGTGAGTTCAAGTCCCATGCTGGATGTGAAGCCTACTTAAAAAAAAAAAAGACACTTTGGTGGCTCACTTGGCTTCATGTCCAACTCTTGCTTTCAGCTCAGGTCGTGATCTCAGGGTCCTGGGATCAGGCCACTCATTTGCATGAAGCTTGCTTGATTCTCTCTCTCTTCTCTACCTCTGTCCCTCTCCCCAACTCACACACACATGCTCTTTTTCTCTCTCATATAAAAAAAAAGAAATAGGGCATCTGGCTGGCTCAGTCAGTAGAGAATGAAACTTTTTTTTATTTAAAAATTTTTTTTAATGTTCTTATTTATTTGTGTGTGTGAGAGAGAGAGAGACAGCGTGAACAGGGAGGGTCAGAGAGAGAGGGAGACACAGAATCTGAAGTAGGCTCCAGGCTCTGAGCTGGCTGTCAGCACAGAGCCCAATGTGGGGCTCGAACCCACGAACTGTGTGATCATGACCTGAGCCGAAGTCGGACGCTCAACCGACTGAGCCACCCAGACACCCGGAGAAGGCAACTCTTGATTTCAGTGTAATGAGTTGAAGCCCCATGTTAGGTGTAGGGATTACTTAAAAAAATAAGTCTTATAAAAGGTAAAAAGGATGAAAAAATAGTTCAGAAACTTAGAAGTCTTTTTTAGGTCATCACAGATGATGTGGTTTTGGTATGGAGTGATATTTGACAGAACAATCTTAGAGGATGTGGGAAACAAATCGTCCTTTTCGAAGCAGCTGTCTGCTAATAAATTGGGAGGGACAGGCAGCTATAAGTGTCATTTTTGGCATTCCCTGTGTCTCTGCCTGAACAGCCAATCAGAGGTATGTGACTGACGCATGCAGAGATGGGAACTTGATGTTGTGTGTGTGTGTGTGTGTGTGTGTGTGTGTTTTAAGTTTATTTATTTTGAGAGGGGCCTGAAGGGGCAGAGAGAGGGAGAGAATCCCAAGCAGGCTGTGCACTGACAGCACACAGCCCAATGTGGGGCTCGAACCCATGAACCCGTGAGACCGCGACCCAAGCTGAACTCAGATGCCTAACCGACAGAGCCACCCAGGCGCCTCTGTTTCTTCTTTATGTAAGGCAGGCTTCTGGGCCTACAGAGAACGTTTTCGTATTCAGTTTGGACGCTGTATATGACTGTGGAGGATTTCAACCCCTCTTTGGAGGGAAGGTTGAAGAAACATATAGCTGGAAAAGAAGGAGAAAGGGAATTGCCTGCCGGGAGGGCTTCAATAGGACTGTAATGGGGGAGGCTGGCACGGGCACGGACCTCACGGGAATTACGTGAGCCCGGCCGCGGGAGCAGGAGAGCTGGGCCCAAATGCTTTGACCAGAACTCCGAGTTGACTTGGGACCCTGAGTGAGGGCGCTGACAGCAAGAGTCCTGGTTCCCGGCTGCCGTAAATAAGGGCCTCACTGGCAAGCGCAGAGGGATTTTGGTTTTTTTTATTGTTTTTAATTTTTTTAATTTTTTTTTTTTTTATATATTTCTGAGAAAGAGAGAGAGAGAAAGAGAGACAGCATGAGCAGGGGAGCGTCAGAGAGAGAGGAAAACACAAAATGTGAAGCAGGCTCCAGGCTCTGAGCTGTCAACACAGAGCCCAACATGGGGCTTGAACCCACGAACTGTGAGATCATGACCTGAGCCCAAGTCGGACGCTTAACCAACTGAGCCACCCAGGCGCCCCAGATTTTGAAGTCAGGTTTTTATATCTTCTTAGATTTTCCCTCCTGTGAAAGAGAATAAATGGTGTGCGTGTGATAACTGGCCACTTAAAGTGACCTCTGTGGTGTTATATTTTAAGTGTGCATTAAATTGTTCATATAATTTATGACTTACTTTATGGAGACAAATAGTACGGTGTGTGCAAAGAGTATGGGGTCAGGAATTGGAGAGATTGGGATGTGGCTCGGTCACCAGTGTGTAAGGAAGGGTGTGGGCTCTGAGCTTCAATTTCCTACTGGTGGCAGGATTATTAGCTTACTGAGGGTTGGTATTAAGTCCAGTGTCCTTGAGGCTTTCCTCTCCGCACATGACCGTGACACATCGTGGGCACTCTGTTACCGGAAGCTAGCTACTATTTGTGTTATGGATCAACACAGTTTAAAGCAGCATAAAGTGATGAGTTTACTTCTTTTTTTTTTTTAATCTTTTTTATTTTTGAGAGTGAGAGCGAGAGCACAAACAGAGGAGAGGCAGAGAGAGAGGGAGACACAGAATCTGAAACAGGCTCCAGGCTCTGAGCTGTCAGCACAGAGCCTGACACGGGGCTCGAACTCCCAAACCACAGGATCACAGCCTGAGCCAAAGTTGGCTGCTTAACTGACTGAGCCACCCAGGTGCCCACGAGGAGTTTACTTCTATATTATTTGCCTCCTACCAACTCTACAAAGACATCAGTTGTAGTCTGATAAACTGCAAGTTGAATAAACTATAATCAACATATTTTAAGTATTTCACTTAACATTTGACATAAAAGCAAATTAGGTAGACCAATAAAATGAGGTTGAAAGTTCTAGAAAAAGTTGTTTAATGTAAGTACCACTTTATTTTATTACAGTTTTTTTTAACGTTTATTCATTTTTGAGAGATATAGCATGAACTTGTGTGCTCGTGTAGGGGAGAGGCTGAAGGGGGCGGTACAGAGGATCTGAAGTGGGCTCCGAGCTGACAGGAAAGAGCCTGATGCGGGGCTCAAACTCCTGAAGTTGTGAGATCATGACCTGAGCCAAAGTCAGATGTTTAATCGACTGAGCCCCCCAGACGCCCCTGTATGTCCCGTGTGATGACCCACGTGTATTTCCACGTTCCACACTGTGTCATAAGGGTGTGCCCGTTTAGTGTCATTTTTGTTGGGATTGGTGACACTGAGCTAAGTAGAAATAACTTACTGAGGTACTGAAGCTCAGTGTTACATTCCGTCACATGGGCATACAGCATCGTGATAATTCTTCACAATTTGACCAGTAAACACCCAGTGATTTCTCCAGACTTTTATCACTTGTTCTTAGAAACAAGTGCTTTTCATGTTGTGAAATCAAAGAAAAGGGAATTCATCATTGAAAAGATAAATACTATGCTTGTTCCATTTGTGAGAGTGGAGAAATAAAATCAACACCAAACAGCAGCAGCAACAGACTGGGCCCCGGGTTAGCAATGGGATCTGGAAGTTGCTGTGAACTTCACACCTGCGGACTGGGTTCTGATCTTTACTAAAACTTTAATCCCTCTCTTGGAGAGGTCATTTGACACTTAGGTGTGGGACTAGCCGGCAGTCGGTGGGGTGTCCTGATGCCCTCCATGTGGTCAAGTGCGTGGGGCTTGGCGCTGGGAAGATGGGAGCCAGCAGATCCCAAGGAGTTTTTGTTACAGGGCGAAGCAGTGTCAGGACCTGGTTCAACTTGTTTTTGGAACCCAACTGCCTGGCGTCAAGTTCTTTTCAATTTTCTGATGCTGCCTTCAGGCCTTCACTTCCCTGACTTGACTTTGCTAATAGCACCTGCCTCAAGGGCATTTGTGAGTGAAATGAGATCATCCACATAAACCACTTGCATTTCAGCAGGGGGGGACTGGGAAGGGGGGGGTTACTTTCTTCCCTTTTCTGTGTCCTCTGGTGGGACAGTGGTCATGCTGTGTCTGGTAATGGCTGGGGATGATGCTTTCTGAGCAGCCATTCTTGTCTGAGAAAAACACTTGCTTCTTAAAAACTTCTTTCCTTCTTAAAGGAATGCAGTAGTCAGTAATTTTGAGAGTGGTGATTTGCCACGAAACACAGCCCAAACTCCTAGTTAAATCCTGTTCGCTTTGTTTACAGGGGACACGGGTCTGGCTGAGAGAAAATGGCCAGCACTTTCCAAGTACTGTCAATTCCTGCGCAGAGGGCGTCGTCGTCTTCCGGACAGACTATGGTCAGGTGAGCACAGGTTTCTGCAGCTTTACGATGTTCACGTTCTGCCTCCCGGGGTTGTCTTCCATGAGATCATGTGTGTGTGTTCCCCTCCGCCTTCTGTACCTTAAGTAGTTTTTTATTTTTTTTATTTTTTATTTTATTTTTTTAATGTTTTATTTCTAGGAGAGAGAGAGAGAGAGACAGCGTGAGCAGGGGAGGGTCAGAGAGAGAGGGAGTCACAGACTGAAACAGGCTCCAGGCTCTGAGCTGGCAGTCAGCACAGAGCCCGACGCGGGGCTCGAACCCACGAACCGCGAGATCACGACCTAAGTGAAAGTCGGACGCTTAACCGACTAAGCCACCCAGGCGCCCCTTAAATAATTTTTTCTAAATGGTAAACCCAAATGCCAGAAAGAATGTATAACGCACACCATAAGTGCGTGAGATGCAATCCCATTCTCCAAATGGAGCACACCCGGTGTTGCAGCCAGTACGGGACCCGAAAGCACTACACTTGGCTCATTCTCTCCCTGGGAATGCTGTCAGAGAATCACCAGTATAGGGTACAAGCAGTTTCAGAAAAATTTCACAATTACTGATATATGCATATTGGTTCCATTACCACTTTCCCTGAAAATTCTGAAATTTCTGAGGGCGTTGGAAATAGCCAGTCTGCCAGTGAGAATGGAAGTAATAGGAAATCCTGTAGAACCAGATGGACTCTCCCACCTACCCCGAGCTTCCTCGTCCACCTCGTTCAGCAAGTGAAAAGTTTCCTGGTGCAGAGGGTAATCCACCGCTTCTGGTTTCCGGTTCTTTGGTGTAACGTAAGAGCTATAATATCACAGAAAACAAATAGATGAATTCAGAACTGGCTCACTGGTTATATTTGGGCAATTGTGAAAAGAGGCTGGTGTCTCCATTTTATAAAGGAGACTAATTTTAATGTTACAGATGGATGCCTTTTTCAGAGGCACATATCAAAATTTAAGACCTATGCCGGAGGGGTGTTGGGTCGGAGGAGGGGTTGGTGGGCGATGGGCATTAAGGAGAGCACTTGTTTGGAATGAGCACTGGGTGTTATATATAAGTTTTATATATATATGTATGTTATATATATATGTTATAAACTTTTATATATATGTTATATATATATATAACATATATATATAAGTGATGAATCCGTAAATTCTCCTGAAACCATTATTACACTCTATGTTCATTAACTTGGACTTAAATTAAAAAAAAAACAAAAAACGGAATAGAAGTCAATATAGTCTTAAGGATACACCGAATATCCTGAAAATTGGGGCAGAGGGCAACTATTCAGCAAACGATTATAAGATAGCAAAGAGTATTATTTAGCAAGTAATAGTAAAAAATAGCCATTCGTTTAATTGTAAAGTAGAAGAGGTGTCATAATATTTGTATCCCAAGTGGTGATGACTTGGATAAAACTAGTTCTACCCAATTGTAAGCTTCAAAAGAAAAAGTTGGACAAGCAGATGGTTACTTAAGTCAGAATGGAAATGCACTCATATTTTATCTGCCTCTGTCACATCTTGAACACAGTCTTTGTCCAAAAACAACCCACTTGTTTTACTACTATATTCTAAGTATATAAATACTACCAAAGTACTCAAAAAAAAAAAAAATCTAAGACCTAAAGAGAGAAGGAGGTCATGTGTCCAGTATTTAAAGCTCATAGTCCCTGAATCTGGTTTGCAAGTTTGTTGAGAACGGAAGCTTGAGTGTCAGTGCTGAGTCATTTAAGACCAATGGCTACTTGCTGATCGAAACTTCTTAGAGATCATGTACTTGGTGGTACCGTTCTCCTTTCTTGGCTTAATAACCAGTGGTGTGACTGGGCTGTTTGGCAGTTCCTCAGTTTCTTTTTCATCTGACAGTCTCGGATAGTTGTTCAGCATTTGGTGGTAAAGACCTAGCTGTGTTTTTTAGATGCAGGTTGCGGGAAATGGAGAGAGGGGCAGATCGATCACATGTGTAGCGGTCATGGCCAGCGTGGGTGCCGCACTGCTGCCCCATCTGGTTTCTTTCTCGGCAGATTCTCAGGTTGTATAGTGTGATCTGTAAACTGAGGACAGGCTAAGTGGCTTTTGTTCGGGCACGGCTTCCGTGTTTCCATTCCCACACAGAGTTGGTCTGCCTTTGTCTGTCTTGCTATTATCCTGTCCATCTTTCCTTCCTACTTTCCTCAGATGACAGTTCACTTCCTCTTAGGCTCTATGCGTATGTCCCAAGATGATGTAAAAAAGAACGGTATTTAACCAGTGCACCTGACTTGATGTAACTCTGTTCCTGAAGGTGTTGTGAAAAAGCTTTTTCATAGAATTTTCTTTTTTTTATTGACTTATTTCTTTATTTTATTTGATTTTTTTTTTTTTAGATTTTTTAATGTTTTTTATTTCTGAGAGAGAGAGTGTGAGCAGGGGAGGGTCAGAGAGAGGGAGGTACAGAATCTGAAACAGGCTCCAGGCTCCGAGCTGGCAGTCAGTACAGAGCCCGACGCGGGGCTCGAACCCACGAACCGTGAGATCATGACCTGAGCCGAAGTCGGACACTTAACCGACTGAGCCACCCAGGCGCCCCTGTTGACTTATTTCTTAATCCCAAAGATAATTCTTCTTTTTCTTAAAAAATTTTTTTAATGTTTATTTTTGAGAGAGAGAGACCTACAGAGTGCAGGTTGGGGAGGGGAAGACACAGACAAAGCAGGCTCCAGGCTCCCAGCTGTTGGCGCAGAGCCGGGTGGTACTAACCGTGAGATCATGACCCGAGCCGAGGTTGGGTACTTAACCGACCGAGCCACCCAGGCTCCCAAATTCTGTTTTTCTTTTTAACTCCCACTCCCCCCTTAAAAAAATTGTGGTAAAGACACATGACATTAAACGTAACCATGTTTAAGTGTATACGTCAGTAGTGTTACATATATTCAAATTATTGCACAAGAGATCTTGAACTTTTTCATCTTTCGATCCTGAGACTCTATTCCCAGCAAACGCTTAATTCCCCATCTCTCCTCCTACTGGATCTTGGTAACCACCTTTCTGTTTTCTCTCTGATTTCGATTACTTTGGATACTTTGTGTGAGAGGGATCGTACCGTATTTATCCTTTTTTTCTGGTTGGCACATTGCTCTTGACACAGTGTCCCTGAAGTTCTAAGATGGCTTTTATTCTTATCTGCCACACTTCGCTCTACAGAGCCTCCCACAGCATCTCCGGCCCTTAATGCCACTACCCAAGACACAAGGTCGTCACTCTGTGCCACGTGAAGCCATTTTCAGGTCTGTTCCATGCGTAGCTCTCCATGAGCAGAGGTGGCATGGGGTGGTCAGGCCAGTAGTTCTGGTCACTGTTGACAGTATTTAGGGATTGTGGGCTTAGAACCAAACCAGAATAACATGCACTTAAACATGAAAGCAACTCTCAACTTTGACTTCTAATCTTCCTTCTGTAGGCCATCAAATACTCGATCTTAGGCTGTCCACTCTGTCATTCCCAAGTATAATTAGCTCGGAGATTTGTGTAGGAATTACAGGGTTTAAGATACAAAAAGAGTGACACAAGATGGAAAGAACTGGGTTCAGACTTGGATCAAGAATTGAGAGTGGCCAGAGGACGCTAGTGTCTTTCTTTCCTGACTTCCCCTCACATCCCATTTGCCGTGGGACATATGGGTGTATTTACCAAGGATTAGGGGAAGTTCATGAACTGGTTCTGGTCCCCAGGACAGGAACATCTACTCCTTAACTGGGCAGGGACAGGTTCTGGAAGGAATCAGGGTCAAAGACACAGCATGGCCTTGTCCTGGTCAAGCCTGTCTATTCTTACTTTGCAAGTATTGGTTACTTTTAAATCAGTGTGTCTGGGAGAAGGGAAGAATAAGGAGTTATTGTTTATTGGGTACAGAGTTTCAGTTTTGGAAGATGGAACATTTTTGGAATGTTTTGGAACATTTCTGAAGGCCGATAGATGATAGTTATAGGTATACAGCCATGCAGTGCGCTTTAATGCCATTGAACTGTACGCTTAAATGGTTACAGTGGTAAATCTTACATTAGCATGTACATTTTACCACAATAAAAAAACCTCAGTGTTTGAGGTCAAATGATAACTAGTAAAAGTTGTCAAATGGGTATTTTTCTGCATTTTTATTTATTTTTTTTTTAAATGTTAGTTTATTTTTGAGAGAGAGGGACACAGGGTCCAAATCAGGCTCTACACTGACACCAGAGAGCCCAGTGTGAAGCTCAGACCCACGATCCAAATGGTGACCTCATGACCTGAGCTGAAGTAGGAGGCTTAACCGACTGAGCCACCCAGGCACCCCCGTTTTTTCTGCAGTTTTAAAAACAATTCTAGTAAAGTTTTTGTTACTAAAATGTGAACTCTCAGAACAGCCTCGGAAACTATTAGTTTGCCCTCGGGTTTGGAGTGTGTGTCTCATCCTTCACGGGAATCACCTTGGGGGGCTTGTTCAGATGCAGATTCGGGTCCACAGGTCTGGTTCGGGACCTGAGACTCTGCATTTCTGCGGCTGCTGGTGCTGCTGGTTCAGGAAGCGCATTTGAGTAGTGAGGACACAGAGGACATTCCTGAGAGCACCCAGGGGGTCGTGGGGCCGCAAGAGCTGGAAGTTGTTTCCACCCCGTACACGCACCACGAGTCCTAAGGTTGTGAAGCAAGCACAGGTAAAAGGCGGAGGGCTTTAAGTAAAGTTGGAGAGGGGCGCCTGGGTGGCTCAGTCAGTCAGGCATCCAACTTTGACTTGGGTCATGACCTTCCCGGTCCCAAATTTGAGCCCCGTGTCGGGCTCTGTGCTGACAGCTCAGAGCCTAGAGCCTCCTTCAGATTCAGTATCTCCCTCTCTCTGCCCTTCCTCCACTCACACTCTGTGTCTGTCTCTCTCAAAAATAAATGGACGTTAAAAAAAAAAAAAAGAGCTGGAGAACTTTCCTTTGGCTTCTAAAGCTCTGCCGGTTCCCCTTGCTCTGTGCCCTTCCTTCCTAGGATCATTACGCCATGAGCGTGGCCGGGTTGTGCCAACTGCCCCAAAATGGTTCTCAAGTGGATCACGAAGCAGTTTTGAAGTCCTGTTTGGTGTGGAAAGCCCAGCAGAGCCCTGTGTGACTAAACTCCCAAAGTGGGCCCTCAGGGACATAGGGTAGGTAGGAGATAATAGTGTGTCGTTTTTTGTGCGAGCACTAAAGGGCACGTTTTCTGATTTCATTTAGTCGCTGAGAATTTTGTGTATGCAGTCGGCCTTTTTTTTTTTGGCAGGGAGATAGGTTTACTGTTAACTTAAAATTCCCTTCCACACTAACATTTAACCTGCTGTGGATTGGTCCAGGGAATAGAGAGGACCAGAATGTTCCCATTTGATTTGTAACTTATGCTCTACTCGCTGTGAGGTATTTGCAGATGGAAAAAGAACTATGCAAGAGACCTGCTAACACACTTTGCTGAAAAATAGGCATAGTTGTGGCCTGTGGTGAACACAGCATGTGGGCAGGCCAGGGCTTGCCCTCAGAGTTACTTATAAGCGTACACTGTTTTATTGCACTTTGCTTTATTGAGCTTTGCAGATAATGCGGTGGGTTTCTGTTTTTGTTTTAGTGTTTTTCCGTTTTTTTTTGTTTTTTTTTTTTGTTTTATTTCTTTTCAGATTGAAGATTTGTGACAACCCAGCTTCAGCAAGTCTGTTGGTGACATTTTTCCAACACTGTTTGTTCACTTTGTGTCTTGGTCATATTTTGGTGATTCTTGCAATATTTCAAACGTTTTCATTATCCCGTTCATTATGGGATCAGTGATTATGACTCCTTGAAAGCTCAGATGATGGTTAGCATTTTTTAGCACGCATTTTTAAATTAAGGTGTGTATATTGTCTTTTAGGCCTGTTGCCTTAATAGATGGTAGTATAGTGCAGTCGCTTCTTGGCTTTTTGGCTAAGATCAAGTGTAGTACAGAGTGATGTGAACTTAACTTTTGTATGCATTGGAAACCAAATTTTTGGAAACCAAAAAACTCATTTGAACCCCCCCCCTTTTTTTTTTTTTTTTTTTTGTTTTTCGTGTGTCTAGNAGGTACACCTGTGTACTTCTTGGATGTTAAACTGTGGACAGACTTTCAGAACATCACAGCTTTGCAGGGTACAAGTGTGGCTAAAAGATCAACTGTTAGGAAAGCATAAGATGGAAGACAGCCTTGAACACCCTTGAGCGTTTCTGGAACATCCACGAGGTGCACGGGCGATCTCCGTAGCACCCTTTCGGAGCATTGTAAATTGAATAATAAGTTCTAAATTAGATTTTTCACTTTGAGAGCGAGCTCTGTTATCGTTTCTGAACAGCGCCTAATTTGATTGCTCTGAAAAAGATTACAGTGATATCAATTTACCTAATTGTGCTTTAAGGTAGTTATTTAACTTACCCCAGTAAACTTAATCAAGACAATTACTCTTTGCCATGATTCTGTTGGGTTTTTGTTTGCATTGTCTCTTTATGGGGTCTTCAGAAATATTTTCGGCTCGGGATTTAATTGCCCCAGTCTACAGATAAATGGCCTCCTCCTCGCCCTTCTCTTTGTATTTGCTTGCAGCAAGTACGATTAGATTTGGGTTTAAAAGTTATTCTTCTCATTTTATTCATTCACAAAAAGGCCGTTAGATTGCCTGGTGCTCTCACGTCGGTCCTGGATCCCGCAGGAAGTCAGACTTTCTCGGCCCTGCAGGAAACACGCTACTAAATATTTATAATCACACCTCCCATGTAAAGCCGTCTCTAATCCTTTTGGTTTGACCTTCTGGTTTTGACAGGTTGGAGTGAATACTTTGGGCCCAGTTTTGTGAAACCTGATAAAGGATTAGTGTAGTGATATTTTTTTGTTACGTTTTTAGTCATTTCCACACTCTTTCTACCCTGTCCAGCCGCTTTTCTTTGCTGTTTTCCCCTCACTTTGCCCTCACGGGTGTCTTCGCGTGCTCCTTGGATGTCGTGTGCAGCACACCCTCCCCCCGCGTGTGGCACCCCATCNCCCTGTGCATCCTCTCCGGGGCCCTGGGGAGCTCTCCCCCCAGCCTGCCGGGTGCTGGAGAGTGGACAGTGGGGCGGCCCGCACACCGCACACCTCCTGTTTCACAGCACATGGGACCCTGGCCCCGCACGCTGTCAGGGTGGACGGCGCAAACTCTGTGAGTTCATTTCCAGGGGCAGCAGGTTGGCTCTGACTGTTGATGGGAAGTGTTGGATGCTAGATATTTTAACTGAGTTAAAAATCTCATCTGAAAGGAAGCCAGTGGCCCAGCNTCAGCATTCCACAAGGCTTCACACGCAAAGCCAGCTGGGGTCGAGGCAGCTGCCTGCAGAGAAGGGCCTCGCTGTCAGCCAGCTCCTTGTATGCGTGGTAGTTGGTGCAGCCCTCCAGGTGGGGTGGCCCAGCACCCCCACCCCCGCCCCGGGACCCTTCCCTTCGAGTGAGTGGTAGGGGAAGGGGCAGACCAGTGGGGAGACACTTAAAGTTAGGAAGATGGAGGGGAAGGAATTGGGGGCGCAGGCAGCATTGATGATGCGGAAGCAGTGTCACCAGGGTGCTGTGAGCCTCGGAGCCAAGCTGGGACACAACAGGACAGGTACTTTCCAGTCCCCTGGCTGGACAGAACCCCCTTGCTCTTATATTGCTCTTCCTATCACCGTCTCAACCTTTTTCTTTCCTTTTATGTGAAGAGAAACATTCTCATCAGTGCACATATCTGGGGGGGAAATGTTACCCCTTTTGTTTTCAGAAGGAAAGAAGCCTAGATTACGTATGTTTTAGCCCCTTGTAGCCTCTCAAGACTCAAGCGTCCCTTGTGTTGTAATGGCTGCTTCCAGACTAACATTTGGGTCCAGTTGAACCATACGAAATTGCCATTTCTCTTGGCCAGGGGGATGGAATATGGACGGTTCTCTGTGGCTCAGCCCAAGAGCATGTTCATGACCCTCAGGTTTAATTTTGTGTCTAAGCTTATTGATATGCTTATGAGTTCAAGATGGAATAAAAGGTGGAGTTTTCCTGGTGGCACCCAGTGAAGTTTAACAAAACGGGAGTGTTTCCACAGTCCCGTCAAGTGGCACAGCATCTCCCTGCAACAGTATACAGCCCTGGCTGGTGGAGTCTGCCTGCCATCTTTAATTCTGTTGCTCTTGTGTGCTTGTTAACAGCTGTGACAAGCCGTGGGATTTGTATTCCTTTTGGGGTTTCCATTTTCTCCAGGTGTGTAAATGATTTGCTGTGACCGGATTCTGCTGTGAATATTCAGATTAGAGTTAAAAGAAAAATAAGTGGGTATACATTTTTTTTTGTGAACTGGAGTTTGGATTTTTCTCTACTGTTGAGGGTGTATGTTTATTGTGAATATACATAACATAAAGTTGACCATTTTCACTATAATTTGGTGGAATTAATTACATGTGAAAGCATCACCAGTATTTCCAAAACTTTCTCATCACCCCAAAACAGAAACTCTATACCCATTAAGCACTAACTCCGTGGGTAATTTATTTTTAAATTATGGGTACCTTCTTGGGTACCTTTTTTGGTGCCACTTTTAGAAAATAAGAGCACCTTAGAAATTCTGGTTTGTATCTTTCTCGAGGACTAGACCACGTCAAGGAAAACTTGCTGTAGACCTACCTTCCGGGTTCCTGGGGGAGAGAATAAAATGTTGACCACTGCTGAATATTGGCACCAGCCACGTGATATGGCAGTGAGGATGGATGGTGCTGTCTCAACCCTACCCTTTTCAAAAGGGAGGTGTCTGCATAGCCAGCTAAACATGAAGGGGGGTGGCACCTGGGTGGCTCAGCTGGTTAAGCGTCCGACTTTTGATTTCATCTCAGGTCATGATCTCATAGTTCGTGAGTTCGAGCCCTGCCTTGGGCTCTGCGCTGACAACATGGAGCCTGCCTGGGACTCTCTCTCTCTCTCTCTCTCTCTCTCTCTCTCTCTCTCTCTCTCTCTCTCTCTCTCTCCCTCTCTCCCTCCCTCCTTCTCTTTGTATCCCTCCCTCCCTCTCTCTTTCAAAATAAATAAGTAAACTTTAAGAAAAAAATAAGGGGAAAGAGGGACACGCTGGTGACAAGTGACAGATAATTTTTAAAAATCAGATGGGTTGGTTTCTTCTGCTGAAACTTTCGTATGGGTCCATCTGTTATTCTTGGAAGTCATTTTAATCAAAACAGTGCAGCTGTATTGAAAAGACTACACTGAGCTGGGAGCCTCTTAAATTCTCCATGCCTTTCCCACATTTTGCTATTTCATCCTGGAAATACCCGTCTCTAGGCTAGATATTAACCACCAGTCTGCGGAGTTTCTTAGAAGTCTGTACTCCAGGGACTGAACACCACTGGGACTTTCAGTCCTGCTTTGAAGACCAAGTACAATGCACTTTGCCCAAAGTACTTGGTCTTCAGTGAGAAAAGTGTTTTCATGCTCTGAAAGCCACGTGAGTCTTCCTCTCTAGAACTCTTCCAAGAATTGGGTTTGGCATCTTGTGGCTCAAAGATGGAAAGTCCAATGTTTCCATTCATTTTCACTCTGGGACTACAGGGAAAAAAAAATCCACTTGTTTATTAGTGAACCTAGCTCCAGAAAGAAAACATGCGCATGTTTGTAAATCTGCACAGCTCTGTGTATTGTAAATTTTACTCACTGTTGTAAGTTTTAGCATTTTGAAGCCTGAGATTGTTATCCCGTTATATTTCCACATCTACCCTGAACAACATCTACGTTGACATGGGAAACCATGTGCAGTAATCCACACTACAGGATGTGTTGGCTTGCTGAGGAATGTGGGCCGTGTCAAGGGTGGCCAGCCTTAGCTTGCTAAGAGTGCACCCCATTTCCATGTTGTTACCCGCCATATTCCCAGGACCACTGACAGATGCCTTAGTAACACCTAAGAAAACCCAGTCTCTGGGGCCCTGGCCTCCTGGCACCTTTATGTGAATCTAGTTTCAGTGGATTTAGAGTCCAGGGTATTTCTGACTCTTTGAGACCGTAGTGTTTTCCCTGTCCCCTCTGGAGGGGACAGCTGGGCCCCACCCTGCCTGGCCCCATCACTGGATAGGTAGACAGGTGGCTAGGGAATTAGATGCTGTTGATGGTATTTATTGGCCCCAGTGAGGCCCTAGCTGAATAGTGCACACTCTCCTACCTGCGCCCCCCCCCCCCNCGGTGGGCCAAATTGGTGCCTTTTTCCTTTTCTCCTTTGTGAATCTCTCTTGACTGTGGTCTCTCTGTTCCTCTGGAATGAGCTTCTTCTTCCCAACCTTCAGGCTTGGTCTATTTGTACCTGAGCCTGCCTCTGACCTGCCTGTCCCCTCTCATCTTCAGTTGACTTTGGGATTCCAGGCTGGGCTTCTGGGCGGCACATTCTACTTGTGCCTCTATGAGCCCATCGCACATCCAGCAGCGCTGATGTGCAGGCACGCAGAGAAGGGTGCACATTTTGTGCCATCAGCCGTATTGTTGCTTTCTGTCTTGTGGTCAAGCTTAGCAAATCGAATCGCTCATACTTTAAGGTACGCAGGATGCTCTGTTGCATTCCTGGTACCAGTGAACTGAGCATAGCTAACTAATCCCGTGTGCTCAGCCCAGACCAGGTTGCAGTTTATGACTTGGAGAGGTGAATAGAAAATATTCCATCAAAACTGGATTTTTTGAGGGCGGTGCCTTTGGTTAGGTGGCCGACTTTGGCTCAGGTCATGATCTCATGGTTCATCAATTTGAGCTCCACATTGGACTCTGTGCTGACAGCCCAGAAGCTGGAGCCTCCTTCAGGTTCTGTCTCGCTCTCGCTCTTGCTCTCTCTGCCCCTCCCCTGCTTGCTCTCTGTCTCTCAAAAAAATGAATACATGTTAAAAAAAATTTTTTTTAACTAGATTTTTTTTTATTTTGGAGATTTAAACCCTATTCGTTTATTATAAGTATTTTGTGAAAAATGCATGTGACGATCTTGTTTGGAAACAAGACAGTTTACAGTTTATCTGCAGGAATTAGACACGGCCGTGTAGTGCTGGCTGCAATTTCAGTAGAAAAAGCAGAGGCAGTTTGTTAAAACAAATCCAGGTGGTTCTCTCTGTGTGACTGACAACTTTGCATTCCATTCTCCAAATTCATTCATAGGCCTGTAACGTGCGACCAGTTTCCCCAGAGACTCAGTGCTGCACACGGGGAGTTGAGCCTCTAGTCTGTGTACAGAGACCAGGGACCCACAGTGCACTGGGGCGGAGCAGAGGCCCTGTGTTGCCTGATTCCAGTTTTAAACACGATTTCAGAGTTCCATCCCAGGCTGCGGCTGTGGTGCAATTCGGGGATCACATGCTTCCTGTGATCACCTCCCTGGTGAGCGGTGGGAAAAAGGAGGCACCACATTTCTTTTTTTTCCTTTTTTTAAAAAATGTTTACTTTGAGAGAGAGCATGAGTGTGAGTGGGGGAGGGGCAGGGCGAGAGGGAGGGAGAATCCAAAGCAGGCTCCGCACTGTCAGTGCAGAGCCCAACATGGGGCTCAATCTCATGAAGTATGAGATCAAGACCTGAGCCAAAATTATGAGTCAGATGCTTAACCACCTGAGCCACCCAACCGCCCCTGGAGGCCACTCCTTCCTAAGCCACTTCCTCCTCATCCGGTGGCATGTAGGATGGGTTGAGGGGGTGGGGAGTGCCTGGTGACCTCTACCAGGCAGCACACTGGTGCCTTCCAGCCGTTTGTGCCGTGTGGTGCTCCCGGCTCCTCCGTGGGGAAGGCGCCCTTCGCTGTACGGTCGTGCTGCGGAAACTGAGCGTAGGTGGGGTGACCGTCCGGAAGTCCACGTGTGGTCAGTGACAAGTGGCGGGGCTGGGGCTTGGCTCCAGGGTCGACCATCCTCCCACGACTTCTTGAGGAGCAAACTGAAGTGAGGGGGGTGTGTTCCCAGGTCCCGGCCGCTGCGCTGGGGGTGCTTCTCTGGGCCCCAGGGATGGAGTGCACTCGATGTCTTCTCGTCAAGACTTCCGAGCCTTCTCTTGAGGTCACTCTTCAAGATGCCCCCTCCCCCACTCCTCCTCCTTTGTGGTGGCTTTTGTTTTATTGCTCTAGGGAAATAGAAAGGTCTGGAAAAAAAAAAAACACATTTTTTATTTTGATGTTTCATTGTCCTGTGTTCACAATCTTGCTTCTGTGCTGCTGCTTCTGATGAGAGTCCTCAACCCTGGCTGCGTATTTTGATTCGCTGGGAAGCCTGCATCGTAAGCCTTGACGCTGCCCCCCAAACAATGAAATCGGAATGTCAGTGGGGACTCAGGCTGTAGTACACTTTTTTTTTTTAATATTTTTTATTTTATTTCTAGGAGAGAGAGAGACAGCGTGAGCAGGGGAGGGTCAGAGAGAGAGGGAGATACAGACTCTGAAATTGGCTCCAGGCTCTGAGCTGGCAGTCAGCACAGAGCCCGATGCGGGGCTCGAACCCACGAACTGCGAGATCATGACCTAAGCGAAAGTCGGACGCTTAACTGACTAAGCCACCTAGGCGCCCCTGTAGTACATTTTTTAAAAAACTTCTCGGGTGCTGTGTTTAATGTACAGCCGGGTACAGAACTATTTCATAGACTGAATGAGCCTCATCTCAAAACATTATGTTGAAAATTGTGGACAAAGCCTGACTTCTGCGTGCGGGGCTTAGAAAATGCCCTTGTAACCATCGTTGCTAGGTCTTGGTGTTTCCCCACGAGGCTTCTTTCCAGCCATCGTTGGTGGCTCTGTGGAAGGTCTCTTCTGCCCACATTCTCTTTGTCTACAGCTCCTTCTGTCTGTCCATCCGTCTTCCTCTCCCTTCAGGGAGTACCTGCTCTTGACCTTTTCACCTCTCTTTCTTCCTTCCACCCTCTCACATTGGACGTTCCGTTTGAGTGGGACTTTGGGGTTTAAGTGTCCCAAACTCATGGAGGATCTGGGTGGCTCAGCTGGTTGAGCGTCCGACTGTTGATTTTGGCTCAGCTCATGATCCCCAGGTTGTGGGATCAAGCCCCATGTCTGGCTCCATGGTGAGTGTGGAGCCTGCTTAGGATTTTCTCTCTCTCTCTCTCTCTCTCTCTCTCCCTCCCTCCCTCTCTCCCTCCCCCCCTCCCCTGCCCTGCTCTGAAAACAATTAATTAAATGTGCCAAACTCAAGTGCAGTGTTTGTCCATGCATGGCTTTCTGACTGGTTGCTTCCTGATCACTCGGCCCTTGTTTTTTTTAATGTTTATTTATTTTTGAGAGAGAGAGAGAGACAGAGCATGAGCAGGGGAGGGGTAGAGAAAGAGAGAGACACAGAATCTGAAGCAGGCTCCAGGCTCTGGGCTGTCAGCACAGAGCCGGGTGTGGGGCTCCAACCCATGAACCGTGAGATCATGACCTGAGCTGAAGTGGGACTCTCAACCGACTCAGCGGCCCAGGTGCCTCAGCCCTTGTTAACAATGCAAGGTCCTCGGCACCACCCTGGATCTGCAGGGTCCATTTTTTTTTTTATGTTTTTTATTTATTTCTGAGAGAGAGAGAGAGACAGTGTGGGCAGGGGAGGGTCAGAGAGAGGGAGATACAGAATCTGAAACAGGCTCCAGGCTCTGAGCTGTCAGCACAGAGCCTGACACGGGGCTCGAACCCATGAACCGCAAGATCATGACCTGAGCCAAAGTCAGCCACTCAACCCACTGAGCCATCCAGGTGCCCCCTGGGGTCTGTGTTTTAACAGGGTTCCCACCTGATTCTCTTGGTCCTGAAATTAGGGAACCGCTGACTCCGCGGGTATATTGATCCGAGGTAAACTGGAAAGCTGTTCTCTTCGCTCATCTCTCACTGTGTAATTCGCTCTTTGCTTCTAACGGGGCTGCCCCCTGCCCTGTGGGGGGGGGGGCACGGGGAGGGGCCGCAATCCTGAGGGCATGACCCTTAGTTTGGGTTCTCTGATTTTCCCCATCTCCCTCACCCACAATCCCACCCCCTTTTCCTTCTGTGTCTGGAACAGAACCCAGTGTTTGGGGACCTTTCCTTCCAGCTGAAGATACTGTGGAGGTTTTTCTCATTTGTCAGTAGAGAAATTCAATTGTAAAGCAGCTTCTGAACCCCCCCTTTTTTTTTAGATTTATTTATTTTTGAGAGAGAAAGAGTGTGTGTGAGCAGGGGAGGGGCAGAGAGAGAGGGAGACCCCGAATCCGAAGTGGACTCCAGGCTCTGAGCCCAGCGCAGGGCTCAAACTCATGAACTGTGAGATCATGACCTGAGCTGAAGTTGGACGCTGAACCGACGGAGCTGCCCAGGCACCCCTTGAAATTCCTTCATCAAGTTCAAGCACAGAGGCCATCAGTGATGGTCTTTACAACCCAATTGAATTACATTTGTTACTGAGGAAAGTGGTACCTGCTTCTCTTTCAAGAGAGGGAGGGTACTGGGGGGTGAAGGAGGGGCAAAGGCCCTGGCGTTCAGGGTAGCCCTGGGCGGGGATGGGTGATGGCCATCTCCCCTTCCCTGCAGGGGCTTGTTCTCATTCTTCGAGCGATGCACCCACCCTCATGCCTGGGAAGACCCCACGGGGCTGGATGGAGGCATTCTAAGGAAGGAATGGGTGAATCCCAAGCAGCCGCCCCACATTCGGGAGGAAAGTGGGCTTATGCCTGGTGGACACCTAGTCTAGTAACTTCCATTTAAGGAGTGTCGGTTTCTTAAAACAGCAGTGAGAGCGTGAGCTTCCAGCTTTTAATTCAAACCAGTGGCATTGCCCTGTTAAAGGTAGGAAAGCAAACTGAACGGTTACTCCTGAGGAATTTTGGCTGGGCAGGGACACCCATGAACTTTCTAAGGTAATGGACATGCCCCGTGTATTCTGGGTGCTTCCTTAAGCCGTGTATCTTGCTATATGCAAAGTAAACACTTCAGTTCTTAAAAATACCAGCTAGCTTTCCTGAAGGCAGCAGTTTGTACTGAAGTGTTTGTACCAACACGTTGCTGAGCTCAGAGCTCATGTAATTACCCCAGTGTGCAGTGAGGCAGCACAGGCAAACCCCGGCCGATGCCTGCTGCCTATTTTTGTACAACCTACAAGCTCCCAATGGTTTTGACATTTTTTAATGTTGGGAAACATCAAAGGAATAGTATTTCATGACACATGAAAATGACATGAAATTCAGATTTAATGAGGAGGTGTTGGAACACAACCATCCCCATTCATTGCCTGATCGTCCAAGATTGCCTTCAACCTCCTTCCCCTCCACCCTCCCCACCCCCCCCACGGCATCCTAGGGAAGTGGAAAAGCCTCTTTACCCTCCAGCCCTTTGCAAAAGAAGTTTGCTGACCCTGATCTAAAGGATCATTTTCCCCAATTACTTCTGATGTGATATTTAGTGCCAAGGCCTTCTAGTGGCTTCTAGTCCTGGCTATACATCGGCTCATGGAGATTCCTGAGCCCCTACCCATGCCCAGTGGCATAGGCCTCTCTGGAGAGGGGCCCAGGAATCTGGATTTGCAACCAGCCATCAGGAATCTGTGCCGTGAACCCCGAAGAGCGGATCGATTTGTGGTGAAGCCCCGTCATTTGATTTTCCCTGTGGGGTGGAAATGTCCTGCCCAAGAGGATAGAGGTCATCAGATCAGTGCCAGCACCCATGTTTCCTGCTGCCTGTAGGGCAGGGGCTCTCAGAACACAACAGCCCTCTGAACATCAGACTCCCCCCGGCCCTCCCCCAGGAGGGTTTATGAAACCACGGGATCCTGGGTCTCCACCCACAGTGTGACCTGGAGGCTGAGAATGTGAGTTTCTGACAAGTTCCCAGGTGCTGCTGATGCTGCGAGTTTTGGAACTGCACTGAGAACTGGTTTGTAGGGCTCGTTAGGGTGTATGTATGGATCCTTGTGTGTTTTTTAGTCCCTGTTCTAAATAAAAGCACCTAATACACAGTCTTCTCCCCAAAACATGTTCTTTAAAAACACAGATGGTCACTCGCACAGTCCAAGGACCGTTTTTGACTGCTGTGGCTATAAAGGAATCATTCTTGAAAGGTGTCTTGTCAAAAACAAGACTTAGTCTGGCGAGCTTCGTTTTAAATACAAACACCTGTTAATGGTGTGGTCTGTAACCGGCTATTTGGGGGGTGCTGGTGGTCAGTGGAGAGCCATTCCCAGGTACGGCAAAAATAAGAAAGCCAGTGTGCTGTGTGGTAATTATACCCCAGCACATTTCCAAAAAGTTTTGCAAAAAATGACTTGATTGTGCTTATACACAGCTTTCAGAAGTTACCGTGCAGATTTGGACACCTAATACCTATTTTTTTAATGAGTTTATTTTTGAGAGAGAACGAGAGCTAGTGGGGGAGGGGCAGAGAGAGAGACAGAGAGAGAGAATGAATCCCAAGTAGGCTCCTTGCTCAGCGCAGATTCGACTCTGGTCTCAGTCCCATAACTGTGAGATCATGACCTGCGCCGATAACAAGAGTCAGAGACTTAACTGACTGAGCCATCGGGTTGCCTCCCCAGTGCCTATTCCAATATTAAAGAGCAATGAAATTGTTAACCATTTGCTGTTCTAGGCAAATACATAGTCCTCATTTTCTATGTGAAATGCCAGCACCAGAGAAGGAAGAAGAGTGATTCTGAATTTAGAAGCTGTGGGTAGAACGCTCAAGCTTTTGATAATTAGTTGTGGCTTAATATGCTATCTTTTCCCATTATCCGTGCCACCTGGGTATAGAGAACATTGGGCTGGGGACCAGGAAGGGGGGACCAGGACTCAGGTAAGGTAAGCCAGGTGCTCAGGGTACAAAATGTAAAGAAGCACTCAGGGTCAGCATTCATTTGCATGCCCCCCCCCGCCCCCGCCCCCAATTGGTTGATCTGGTAAATTGTGCGCCCTGGCCACCAGCCTCTCCCTAGTCCTGGCCCTGATCAGAACCTGAGAGCTTAAGAGGCCATCTGTAGACTCAAGCCTCCCCCTTGCCTTTGCTTTGCTGGAATGATTCATTGAAACCATTCATTTCAAACCGTCCTCACTTTGATATCTTTCAAATATCTGTGTCAATACAGTTTAGGGAACTTATTTAGGATTAAATTACTGCAGTGCACACCGCAGCATGTCATACGATGGTTTGCAATGTTCATATGAATTTTTGAGGGGAAAAAATGTCCCCGAAGGTTTTCCTGGATGAAGATTTTATAGCAGGCTTGTGTAATCCCTTATAAAACTATAACATTACATTTACAAATTCAGCACATGGACTGTATTAGGAGTTCCAAGTGCCGTGCCTTCATTTCGGAGGTTCAAGTTGGTCTTTAGCTGCTGTTTGGGTGCTCCAAATAATTCTTGTAATAATTTTTAAATAATTTAATGGTATTTTCAAGTCTTCCACTAAGGGTAACTGAGTAGCCAGCCCTTGAGAGTTCAAGTATTTTTGTCTTCTGGAATGATCTTCTGTTCTGAAATGTATCCACCTTCCTGCCATGTCAGAGTTCACAGTGGCTTGCGCCAAGCATCTGCTTTCGTTCTTGCAGAGGGAGCTAATGACAGATGTTCACAGGCTAACGCTGAGAAACGTTCACTCCTGTGACCACGGGCTGGGACATATGCTGTCCTTAGTTTCAGGAAGCTTTTGTAACAAAGGACTCCAAAGAGATCAGGCCACTGGGGAATGTTGCCAGCATGCCTTTGTAAAGGGCAAATCCTGTCCGATTAACCTAATTTCCTTCCCCGAGCCGCGATCAACCGGGGACGTTAAAATAGCAGTCTTCAACATTACCATTCTCTTTCTGATTTAAAAAAAAAAAAAAAAACATTTATAATTAAAGTTTGAAGACGGTTTACTTAAAAAATATACGGTGCTTTGTTTTTCCTCCTTTCATCAAAAGGACGTGCCTAAGCAAATAGTACGTGGGCCTCGTAAACATTCATTGGAGGTACACTTGTGAACAGGGACGTCAGCATCCATACTTATTTAGGATGTTTCCGATTGGGACATTCTCCGCGATGGTAAATACCACAGAGAAAATAATTCTCGCCTTTTGAGGAAAGTCATACTCAGAAGTATCCATTCTTGGCTCGTTGCTATCTTCGATGGAGATTTTAAAATAGTTTGCAGATGTTACTTTGAGCTAAAACGGGAAAAGAGACCGTGGCCACATTTTAGCACCTCGGATATGATATGATTAGTTAATAACTTCCGTAAGTTTGAGCTCTGGTCTGCAGTGGAGAGGAATGCTTTCTCTTTTAACAGCTGCACTGCGGTGTGATTCACATCCCAAACAATTCACCCGTTCAGAGTGTGCACGTGAGCGGCTTTTAATGTATTCACAGACTTGTGTCACCACCACCACCACAGTCTATTTGGGAAACGTTTGATTACCCCAAAAAGAAACCCAGTACCCCTTAGTTGTCACCCCTAAACACTCCTGTCCGAACCCCCAACCCTAGGCAGTAATTTCCTGTAGCTATGGACCTGCCTGTTCTGGATCTCTCGTGTAAGTGAAATCCTACAACATGTAATCTTCTGTGACTTCTTCAACTTAACGTGATGTTTTCAAGGTTCATTTGTGTTGCAGCGTGAACCTGCACTTTTTTCCTTTTTATTGCTGAGGAGTATTGCATTGTCTGGTTATGCCACACGTTATTTAAAAGGAATAGTCTTTTAAAGCTTGGTAGAACAGGGGCACCTGGGTGGCTCAGTTGACTGAGTGTCAGACTTCAGCTCAAGTCATGATCTCGTGGCTTGTGAGTTCGAGCCCCTCGTTGGGCTCTGTGCTGACAGCTCGGAGCCTGGAGCCTGCTTCGGCTTCTTTGTCTCCCTTTCTCTCTGCCCCTCCCCTGCTCGTGCTCTCTCTTTCTTCAAAAATAAACATTAAAAAAAATCTTGATAGAACAGAAAGGTATAAAAGAAAATGGATGGGTAGCTGTATAAGCCCACTTTTTACATGATTTATAATGGGTCACACGTAATATTTCCAAACGTAAGGATGATATTTTAATGTGTAAGCTTAAGCTCAGAATAATTAAGAGCAGTGACAAAATTCTTTTTTGAATAAAAATACAGTTTAGGCTTTCTCGTAGATACTATTTTTAAGTTCAGTTCTTTTTGAGAGAGAGAGAAGTATGAGAGCGTGACTGGGAGGGGTGGGGGAGGGGTGCGGAGAGAGAATCCTGTGCTCGGTTCTGTTAGCACAGAAGCCCAGTGCGGGGCTCGATCACACAAACCGTGTCATCATGACCTGAGCCCAAACCAAGAGTCAGATGCTTAAGAGCCCCCCGGGTGCCCTGCTTAGATATTATATCTAATGAGATATTATATCTAATGATGGTCTCATATCTGAACATGGGTACTTTTTTTTTTCCAAAGTTCTGGGAAGCTGGAAAGATCATTAAGGCTTAGAGAAATGGGTTCTACAGAAGCAGCCCAGGTCGTGGGTTCTAGAGTGTGGAGGAGGCTAGGAGGTTGCTATAAGCAGGCCAGCCCTTCTCTCCCCCTGGGAAAAATGGACGTCGGCCCGGCTAGGAGAGCTGGTGGCGCAGGACACCCTGACCCTGAGGATGTCAGGGACCGCATGGAAGGACAGCCGAGGGACTGGCTTCCTTCGCCTTTGAGAATACATAGTTGGCCTCTCATCTGTCTGGAAAAGGAATGATGCTGTGGATCTTAGAACCGGGGATTTCCAGGGATTGTTTTCCTGCAGCCTCTTCTAAGCAAGTGACGGAATGTCAGGGATATTTCCTTGCGCAGGTGAGACTGTATCATCATCCTGACTCAGAAGCACTGCTGAGGATCACTATAGGTTGCCTTGGCTTTTGACGATGTTGTAGAACAAGTTTTTTTTTTTTTAATGTTTTATTTATTTCTAGGAGAGAGAGAGAGACAGCGTGAGCAGGGGAGGGTCAGAGAGAGAGGGAGTCACAGACCGAAACAGGCTCCAGGCTCTGAGCTGGCAGTCAGCACAGAGCCCGACGCGGGGCTCGAACCCACGAACCGCGAGATCATGACCCAAGCGAAAGTCAGACGCTCAACCGACTAAGCCACCCAGGTGCCCCAGAAGTAGAACAGTTTTTAAAAAGAGAAGATGTAGCTTTAAAAAGTGACCTATGATACTGAATTCTTTTTGTAATGAAATTCTGAGATTCTCTAAGTGGTGTCTCAAACCATCCCCACTTCGTTTCTACTCCTGATCCCAGCTGGTCCCCCCAGGCATGGTTGACTGTCCTTTCTTACCTACTGTCTAGGGCTGCCCGCCAAAGGCTTTTGAGGAATTCCTGAAAGAGATGCCAAGGAGGTTCACGCAGGTCATTTCACATCAAGCAGTTATTGGGTAATTGGGGGGAAGGAAGGACTGAGCAGATCATGGAGTTTTGCTGGGTCACTTTGTGTGGTGATGGGCATGGCCCCGGGTGCTTTGATCAAAGTCATCTGAGAGAGAAAACAGAAGTACCGGGGACACATAGGGCTTCCCTGGACGGCTCAGAACTCACTTTGTTCTGTGCACTGTCTCCTGACTGAGGGGAATGAGGGCCAGCTCGTCCCGGCCTGGAGACTAAGCTGGATCGACTGGAAGCGGTGAGGGACTAACCAGCCGCCGTCTGCTCAGCGAGTCACGGCTGGGAGTCACAAAACCCGTTAAGAAATTCGATTAATGTCTGGAAGCCAGAGGAGGGGGGCAGGGAAATGAGTTAATTTTTGGTACCTGCTGCCCAGTAAACCCATGTGAGCGAATGCACTTAGGATAAAACTGAAAACAAGACCCAGTGAGTGAGTTGATTTACCTGTGCTAAGGAGAGCTGTTTCTTTAAATCCAGGACTTAGCCAGTGTACGTGATCGCTCACGGACAGCACCCGTGTGACCTAGAATCTGTACCTCTTATTACTTTGTGACTTTTTTTAACCTATGCCCTCAAGCGTATTGCCTTTTTTTTTTTTTTCATGTGGTTGAAGTTATTTAAGACATTGTTCTTACAGGGTTTATTCACTGCATCTGTATCTATGTCTCCATCCATCCAGCCCAACCAATGATAAGCAAATCTTTTCTGATCTCCTCAACGAAATTAACCAGTAATATCCTATGTTTGTATATTGACACTTGTAGTTTTTTTTTTTTTTAAATTGACATTATTTGGTTGGATCTTCCCCAGTGCACCCAATTCAGCAAATAAAAATCACTATCACTGTTCTGCTCCTCTGAATAATCTCAGAAAGGTCACTACCTCCGTGGTCTCTGTGAGCACTAAAATGTGATGTGGAGGTACTGTATAAGCCTGGCATTTATATCATTCTCTGTGGTTTGTAAAGTATTTTCATTGGATTGATCTCCTTTTGATCCTTATAACAAACATGTCACCCAAATTTCTGATTTTTAAAATGTCATTTAAAAAAATGTTTATTACCTACCACTCCTCTGTTGCATAGACAGAAGCGATTTGGGGGTCCGTCAGTGACTGGGACCTGACTTCCTGGTATAAAAGCTAGGTAGCTGGGGGTGAGATTCATTCCTAAGGGACCAGCTCCTGAGTTTAAGGATGACTTTTCTTTAAAAAAAAAAAAGGGGGGGGGG
>NW_027527624.1:2589153-2642611 GCF_008692635.1 Crocuta crocuta
CCCAAAACATAACAGCTACTTTTTCATTCCATCCCTGCAAAACTTCAGGTTCAGTCCCAAGGTAGAAATAAAATTTTTATGCTGTCTACTGTTTTGACTAAAAGCCTTTTCACATGGCAGGAAAAATCCAGGGTGAGTTTCTTACTTTCTCCCCTAACCCCAGCTTTTTAGAGCTCATGCTAAGGTATCAGTGTTACCATTAGGTTGTGCTTACCTATAAATGCACAGCCTTTTCCTTCTCTCTCTCTTTGCCAATGTCCATTATCATCTTTATGCTCTTTCACTGAGAATTTTCTTTTGCTTTCTAAATTTTTTTATTAAAAATTGTATTAAAATTGTATTTATTTTTTACTTTTATTTTTTTGATTTATTTTTATGGTTTTAAGTAATGCCTGCACCCAGTGTGGGGCTCGAACTCACGACCCCGAGATCAAGAGTCGCACGCCCTGACTGAGCCAGCCAGGCGCCCTTCTAAAATTCTTTTAAAAGAAGTGAGCAGCTGGGAGTTGGAGTGTCGGATTTAATGTCAGGCCAGTATAAATAAGAAATAGCTGAATGAATTGGTGGTGCTCTTTGAGGAAAATAGCTTTCCTGTGATTGTCGGGCGAGGCAGAAGGGCTGTCTGTGTAGACCAATTAATTTTTCACTCGTCTAAAAGCATTCCTCTTTGTCTTACAGAAATTCCAAGTCTCAAATTGCTGTGAGGATCAGACTTGCTGAATACATAGTTTAGATATTCGTCTTCTCTTGGTTACTTTGTGTGAAGGAAGTGGGAGCCCTTGGGCCCTCGGTGCTTTTACCTTGGTGATTCTCCAACAGCCAGCATGGCTTAGGGTAAGGCAGATGTACCAGTCCGCCATCTTAACTTCTTTTGTAGGGCCAGCATCAGTTTTAGCTGCTGTGAAATGTTGGGAAGATTTCAAACCAAGGTGGGGAAGAACAAAATAAATTGGTGGGGTTTTGTTTTTTTGTTCACAGCTAAGTTTACTAGTTCAAATATTTTGTGAGCAAGTGTCCTCTGAAATGAGTACATTTGTTTAACACCATGTGGATGTTTCCCGAAGTGTGTTGTTAATCTGGGTTTTCGGGGTTTTGTTTTGTTTTGTTTTTTGCCAGATGTTTAACTTCTGTCTGAATCCTGCAGCTGTGATTTGGTTTCAGCATACATCAGAGAAGGCCAGAATGTGAAGTATTTTGGTGTTAATGTGTTACGGGATAGTTCCCCTGCCCGACACCACACTCTGCCTCAGTCTCTAAGTGTATCGTCCTGAGGTGACCTTCTTTGCTAACTTGTGCTCTTATAGTTGTACTTTATTCTAGTGGCACAAAGACTCTATCGTTAATACAAATTTAGTCATAACTGGCTTTTATGTGAATTTGTCGCTCTTAAGATTATGTCTAGAAGCGGTCTTGTGAGTGTATTTTTAGTTACCTTTGGAAAAGCCATGTTGTTTAAAAAATAGGTGGCCAGCAGCTTGGAGCTCGGGCTGGGGCAATCAGTAAATGCATGTAATGGGCAGATTATGGAGGGAAGCTATTGTTCAGTTCTCAAAATGGAAGGAGAAAAATGCTCTAAAAACAATTAATTCAAATAAAGACTGTAAGTACTGCCTTTCTAGTTGCTATTATTTTAATCTTCCTAAGTGATACTCCTTTTTCCAAATGTATTTGAAAAAACTCATATGCCCACGAGGAATGCAGATGCCCTTGGCACTGCTCAAGAGGACCCGTGACCTGTACCATCTAGGCTGATACTTAAGCAGTGTAACCAGCTCTGGCAACTGGTTGCAGTAATGGTGGTGGTGATCCTGATGTAGACACCAGCCTCCTGAGTTGTTGGGGGGGCGGGGAGGGCTAAGACTGGTCCTTCCCTTCCTGGTGGATAGGTGTCGATGCCAGGTGTTGTGCCAGTGGAATTTTAGCTACTAGTGTTTCTCAAAGATGTACCTAGTCCTGAATGATGTCAGGAGAAGTAGATGGGTGAATTGGCTAACCCAAGTTTGGGAAAGGCTACATTATTTTTCAGAAGTTAAAAAGGACATTTAATCTTAATTTCTGCAGTAAAGAAATGCTCCTTCCTTCCTTCCTTCCTTCCTTCCTTCCTTCCTTCCTCCTTCCTTCCTTCCTTCCTCTTGCTTAATAATACTTCCCAAACACCAAGAGAAGCTATTGGTAAAATTAATGCCCATTAACAGGCCTTCACTTTGAGAAATGCTGACCCAGATGTTGGTTCCTTTTTTATGATTGCTACTTTCATTTGGGTTCTTATCAGCATTAATCAGCTAACAGCAGCATTGTCTTTAGTATAGAAGTCCTATACAAGTACTGTTTGGATGTCTTCCTGTTTTAAAAAACCTTTAAAGAGTGTGTTTGATTATCATGTGACTCTCTCTTTGGACTCTGAACTCCATGAGGGTGGAGGCTGGGTTTATTTTGTTCTTCCTCATCACCCTGGCCCCCTCCCAGGATACTCCCATCTAACAGGTGTTGAGTAAATAGTGATTGGATGAAGGAGTGAAGACGAGCTTTGTTCTAGACTGCGTACATTTCAAATTCAGTCTCACTAAAATGGTTACAGTGGTGTTGAGGACAATGATTTAAATAGTCTGAAGAGATACATCTCAGCGATTAAATATGACTTGGGTGATAAAGACAGCAGGGTCCCAGCTGTGACTGCCACTGACTGAATAATTCGGGACAATTACATAACATTAATCATCTGTTTCCTCACCTGTGACGTGGTGACGGTTCTACCTTTCAGGGTTGGTTTGAGGAAAGGGGGATGGTATATGAGGGCGTTGAGGGATGTGCTGACATCATGTATATTTAGCACCTGTCACATATTACCCAGTGTCACCCAAAGGCAGGGCCTGCACCTTAATGATCTCCCCCACCTTTCAATGCCAGCTGGCTCATTACCAACATGTTGTGGCCACCCAGCTTCTCTCTGCCCTCTTTTAGCTGCTGTGACAGCAAAGAACTGAGAGAATGTTGGCTTGGGGAGGTAGATGGTGAGCGAAACCTGTGCTCTCTCATGATGACCAAAATCTAGAAGAATTTTTTTATGGTCACGGGCCATCTGGAGCCAGCTGTTCGCCTTTATGCTCGGGTGTGGGAGAGAAGGAAGAAAAGGGATCTGGCAGATTCATTCTAGAACATAGCGTCTCACACCCAGAAATGACTGCCACCCTTCAGTGATTTCAAGGTGGTTTTCGGTGTTGCGAAAAAGCTTGGTGTGAATGAACCTTCATCCAAATCCTCTTTAGTCTTATGACACTTAAACATAGTAATGTTATAATTAGTTCTCCAGTAGCTCGTCTTTCTGTATGGCCTCATTTTACTGGGACACAAAGTCAGCGGTACAATCCACGCACACGGTTTGCCACAGCCCGTGCATTCGATGTCCCCCACCCCTGGGTGCTGCTGCTGGGTGGTCCCAGACAGTCTCCCATCTCCTATATTGTCACGTAAGGGCACTGAATAGCTCTTGCCATTATTTTACTTTTAAAGGACAATGTTAACATACCAAACGTGGGGAAGATGTGATCTCAGAATAAAGGACAACTTTTTAAAGGGAGGAAATTAAGCTTTATGAAAAACTAGTTCCATTGTCGTCTTTTAAAAAAAAATTTTTTTAATGTTTATTTTTGAGAGAGAGACAGAGACAGAGTGCAAGCAGGGCAGGGGCAGAGAGAGAGGGAGACACAGAATCCAAGGCAGGCTCCAGGCTCTGAGCTGTCAGCACAGAGCCTGACGTGGGGCTTGAACCCATGAGCCGTGAGATCATAACCTGAGCCGAAGTCAGATGCTTAACTGACGGAGCCACCCAGGTGCCCCAGTTTCATTGTCTTCTATTTCTCATTTGGCTACTGAAAATTAGCAACCCCAGTTAAGAATTTGGAAGTCCCTACTACTCTACCTGATGGGAGAAAATGTAACCCCTACTTCAGGCTTATAATTCCTGGACCTTATCTTAGGGAGAGAGTTCCGTAGTTGGCTCTTTATTTTTTTAATGTTTATTTTTGAGAGAATGAAAGTTGGGGAGGGGCAGAAAGACCAGGGGTGGGGTGGGGGGGCCGTGGTGGGCAGAGGATCCAAAGAAGGCTCTGCGCTGACAACAGTGAGCCCAATCAGGGCTGGGATGTGTGACCTGTGAGATGATGACCTGAGCCAAAGTCAGATGCTCAACTGACCGAGCCCGCCCGAGGCGCCCCTCATTTCTTTTGTTTGTTTGTTTGTTTGTTTTATTTCTAGGAGAGAGAGACAGCGTGAGCAGGGGAGGGTCAGAGATAGAGGGAGACACAGAATCTGCAATGGGCTCCAGGCTCTGAGCTGGCAGTCAGCACAGAGCCCGACGCGGGGCTCGAACCCACGAATCGCGAGATCATGACCTAAGCGAAAGTCGGACGCTTAACCGACTAAGCCACCCAGGCGCCCCTCATTTCTTTTGTTTAAAGACAAGGTTTGATTATATTTATGTGGCAAGTTAAGGTTTCAGTTATATGTTTTGGTAAGATAATTAAGACAGTTGTATTCAAAAAGAGAAATATGTATCTGGAAGCCCACCACTTCAGATAAAATCTTACTAGAAAGCTTAGATGGTCTCCCAACTACATAAGCAAGGGTGTGCTGAAATAACTCCTTCATGTCTTAACTGGGGCTTTTCTGAAATTTTGAGTTTTGCAGACCTTGACTTAAAAACCGCTGAGAATGATCTAATCAGTGTCACACTGGTTCTTAATGTTGCTATGACTTCCACCTCATTTCATAGTTGGGTTGACCTACTTATAAGGACAAAAATTAGAATACAAGGTGAAACTGAGAATTAGTGGTTGAATATAGATTCCTTTGCTTTTCAAAAAAAAAGCACCCAGAAAAACAAAAAACTAAAAGCAACCCAACATTTGGTTCTAGTAGATTCATTTATTAACAAAAAGATCAACTGAGTAAGTTGTCTTGCTTTGTTTTTTAATATTCCCTTTGCCGTACTTTCTTCCATAACGGTGTATTTGCCCTTTTTGATTGTGAATATAGAGAAAGCAACGAGCCTGTTAGTCAAGTTGCTGGAGGAAGTGTAGTGGGTCATTGGATATAATCTTGATTTTCAGAAATCATTGTTCTCTGTTCCACCTACCTCACGAAGGGGTACTCTGAGAAGGAAAACAAAACAAATGAAATGGAAGTGAAAGATCTGTGTGAGTGTGTGCTGTGGGCCTGATAGTGCAATGTTTCTTCTCTGATTTTTCTAAAGAACTCAGAGCCCAATGGACCATCCTTGAGCTGGGTAGGGAATTGAGTCTTCAAAGAAAATGAAGTGGATACAATTGTTTGGGGGGAAATTGTTTTCTAATAGTATGATTTGAAGGAATCGTTGTAAGAATGGCCAGGGGAAAGAAGATGGAAAAGAAAACAAAGCCCTCCAGGTTTATAGAGGGGAGTAGGCAGTGGAGAAGAGAGGAGACTGTGTTGTGACTGGTTCAGAGGCTGATTCAATGGGAGACTTAGGCATCCCCACTTTTCCCTCTTGCGTGTTAGTCTTTTTTGTCTGTTGGGATCAAGTATAATAAAGCTCTATGGGTTCAGTATTTGAAGTTCTTATGCAACCATGTAATTATTATTTATTGGTGTCCTCCCTTAGCCTTCCCAGCCTAACTTGTGCAAACCAGTTTGGAAGCTGTTAATGAGTTCAGAAGACCTGAAAGCTTTTTCGCTGAGTGTTAAGGTCCTTTGTTGTCATTCTGTTCTTCTGTTGTCTGTGATGGTTTACTTTTTTTTTTTTACAAAAGAAAATCTGTAATTTTACCCATCACTGTATATTTGTATTATACTGGGGTCCAATGACTTAGCATAGATGCAGTTTTAAAATACTGTTCCATTTTAAGTTGACTTTTAGCAATGGGCAGACAAGAGTGACTTTTAAAAATATTTAGGGGCGCCTGGGTGGCTCAGTCCATTAAATGTCTGACTCTTGATTTCGGCTCACGTCATGATCTCATGATTTGTGAGATTGAGTCCTGCGTCAAGCTCCATGCTGACAGCCTAGAGCCTGCTTGGGATTCCATCTCTCTCTCTCTCTCTCTCCCCGCCCCCCCCTCGTTCTCTCTCCTGTTTATACACACATGCTTTCTCAAAAAATAAACATTAAAAAATATTTTAAAAGTATATTGAAAAAGTTAGAGTTTTAGGACCTATGGAAACTGTGTTTTGAATGTAGACAGTGTCGCTCACACTGGTGGACACGAGCCCGCTCTGCCCACAGCAGCTGGGCGTGCTCTGTCCGGGGCGCTTTGGACTCCCCGCCTGCTGCGTACTCACCATGGGACCTTCAACAAGGACATCCTGGGTCCTAGTTTTCTCATTAATAGATTCGGGATTAGAGTAGCACCTGCCCAGAGGGCTGATGGCCAGATGGAACATAGGTGTCTGTCTGCCAGGTTATACAGATCACAGTTGCAGTAATTATATATACATGTGTATATGCATATGCGCGTATAGATATTTGTGTATATGTGCATGTAGATTTATATATATAGGTTACAAGAATATTGCAAGTGGGTGGGTCATTGACATAGCACTTTAATTTTTTTTTTTTAACGTTTGTTTATTTTTGAGAGACTGAGCATGAATGGAGGAGGGGCAGAGAGAGAGGGAGATACAGAATCTGAAGCAGGTTCCAGGCTCTGAGCTGTCAGCCCAGAGCCCGACACGGGGCTTGAACCCATGAACTATGAGATGGTGGCCTGAACCTGCCAGACACTTAACTGACTGAGCCACGCAGGTGCCCCTAATTTTCTTTTTTTAGTTTTTACTTTTGAGAGAGAGAGAGAACACAAGTGTGCATGTGAGCAGGGGAGGCGCAGCGAGAGAGGGGGTGAGAGAGCATCCCAGGCAGGCTCTACACTGTCAGCGCAGAGCCTAACCCTGGGCTAGATCTCCCGAACCGGGAGATGGTGACCTGAGGCAAAATCAAGAGTTTGACATTCACCCCCTGAGCCGCCCAGGCGCCCCACCCGGAGCACTTGAAAAGGTGAGGGTGGGCATGGAGCAGTTTTCTAGCTGGAGCAGGGGAGGGTTTAGGACACCGGGAGTGGGCGTGAGCCAGGCTAGCTGGTGTGTGGTTTCAGCTGTTCCAAAGTGCCTGGGAAGGGCCTTGTGGGTGTGTGGTCCTGGGCTCGGAAGCAGAACCAGATCCTACGAGCAGAACCAGATCCCAGGGCAGGGCTGTTCAAGAAAACCAGCCTTTGACAGTTGCACAGGGGAGCCAGTGGGCCAGCTGCTAAATCGGATCAGGCAGGGCTGGCTTCTCTTGGCCTGTGCGTCCACGTCCCCTGTACCTGGGCATCGTAACCACCTGGCTGAAGCTCCAACAGCCCTGTGACCAGGGAGCAGTGTGGGGGAGGGATTTGTGCAGCCTTGGGTTGGATTGGGAAGGCTCCGAAAAGTGGACTTGTCTGTGTCAGGTCACATCACTGAAGTGTCAGGACTGTGGTGAGGAGGTGATTTCCCTGCTGAACTTGGTCTGCCCCTGCATTTTGAGTACAGCACCTTTTAAAGGTACCTTCAGGATCCATTTCTCCGCCTGCCCCTTCCCTTCCCTGGCTCTCCGCTCCCTCTCTCAACTGTATTTCCCCAGCCTCTCGCACAGTGCCGGGCCTGGCGTCCACACGTTTTTGAACAAAAGAGCTTTTGGCAAGAGGCAGGCAAGCTGACTTCACCCCCCAGCTCGGGCAGCGCGTGCATCAGAAAGCACATTTATTGAAACTTCGACAGGTGTGGGGACGCGTTTTCTAGAGTGTGCACGTACACGTAGAGGATTTCCTATGAGGGGCTGTGCCGAGGGCTCCCTTTCTACTGTGAGACCAAGACTGTACTGGCCGCCTGACTTGCAGTGGATTATGTAATAAACACTACTCCCGCTGCTAACAATACCACTGAAAGATTTGTCTCCCGGCTTCTGTGATTGAGACCTGTTTGTGTGGCTATCAGATACTGTGCTAATCTCAGCAGGAAGCCTAGTTGAGGGCTAATGTGTGCCAGGCCAGTTTAAAAAAAAAAAACAAAACTCCCAAGGCCCTGAGCCTGGAATAATGAGGCCAGGACAAAGCGATCATCGACTTTATTATTAGACACACTTACAAAAAAAAAGCTTATTAATGAAAAACAGTCGGCAAGGAGAGTTGGCATGGAAGTCAGCTTCCATTGTTAAAAGTTCAGATAGGACGTGGCTTTGTTGAAAGGGAGCCTGAATTCATTATTAGTGTCTCAGGCCACAAAGGCTTCTCCAGTTTGATGGTCTGTGGAGCTTGTGAAACGCAGCAATCCTTTCTACCTGGGAGAAAGTTGAAAAGTTAGAAATGTTTCAAATGAAAATGAACTTCCAGGCTTGCTGCTTCGTGCTTGCCCCTGCATAATTTAAAAGGTATTTGCAGAGGCAAACTTGGTGTCCGTACAAGGTAAAGAAAGACATTTTTAAGCTGTTTTTCTAAAACCTGGAAAATCCGTCTGACTATTGGGCCTCTAGCCTGCTTAAGAGAATCGTTTGCATTGTTAATAATTTGTTCTGACCTTTTGCGCTGAAATACTGTCTCTGTTTTAATAGGCTTTAGCTCAACCCACAAAATAATTACCTGTAATATCTCAATTCTTGTAACACACGGTGAAAAGACTTCAAGCTGAATTCATTTGAAACTGTGCATTGTTTCTGAATAATACTTTTTTTCTGGGTCTGTCTTCAGGGTTACGTAAGCAGCTTCTAAACATTTGAAATCACTTCCTTTTTATTTCTTAAGTAAAGCTACCTTTCCCTATGTTGAATATTTTCCCCTGATATGTTGGTTTTGTTTGTAACAGTCACTTTAAATAAGTGTATAAAAACGCTTTTTAAATGTTTGTTTATTTTTGAGAGAGAACGAGCAGGGGAGGGGTGGAGAGAGAATCCTAATAAGTAGGCTCCAGGCTGTCGGCACAGCATCAGACATGGGACTCGAACTCACACACCGTAAGATCATGATCTGGGCCGAGATCAGGAGTTGGATGGGCCTAACTGACTGAGCCACCCAGGCCCCCCAACATTTTTTAATACTTGATTTAATTTACAGCATGCGAACTGTTCCTGGTCGTAGCAAGTACTAGAGCAGGTAGCATTTCTCACAAGGGCTTATAGGAACACAGAAAAATCAAGTGTTGCTAGTGACAGATATAAAACAAAGAATCTCAGGCGGCAGGTATGCTTAAACTCTTCTGTGTTATTTTTGTCTCAAGAGACAAAAATTGCTCTGTTACAGGTTATCAGTTTCCTACTGATAAAACGTTGTGTTTACCCTGTTCTCCTTTCCTTGCATCCACAGATCTACCCACCTTTTACCTGGCCGCCCGCACTCTTCCTTTGTTTCTCTCTTTTCCACTAAACTTGGGATTAAAATGCACAGATAGCCTCTCCGAACTGTAACAAAGTGGCTTGCCAAAGTACAGGGCACAGGAGAGCCAAGGCTTGAACCCTGATCTTACAGGTAATGTTCCATGTTAAGCACCACATTGGTATCCAAATCTGAATTCTTGCTTCTGGCTCTTCTGTTTCCCTGAAATGTGCTACCAAGTTACCCAAGCACAGAAATCCCAAAACTCTTCTTCCTTGATATTCACATGGTTGGTTGATATCCCACAGGTTCGTTCTTGTGCACTGATAGTCCTTGAGTTCAGATCCACAGCTGTTCATGCTGGCTGTATATGGACCCGTTTCCTGAATTCTCTTTCCCCACCCTGTCACTCAGGAGTAGGCACGTAAGTATAGTATCAGGAGTAATGATAGCATCTGTTCAGCATGGCCTGGGACTACACCAAGCTCTTTCTAATCACTGGCTCATTGTCCTGTGAGGCTTCTGCTCAAATTACCTCGTGTTGTCTCCAGCAGAGGCTGTAGCAAGGGCTCTCAGATGGTGCTCCGGAGGGGTCACTGTGATCTCCGATGCCGTCTGGTGGTTCCTAGTTGTCACCAACACCACTGACTTCTCAGCTGATTGCCAAAACCCAGTTTCCTGACCCCACCCCAGACCTCTACCCGGTCAGAACCACTGGGGGAGGGGCCCAGGTGACATCATCCACCAATTCTACTGGTGATTCTTCACAGTCAAGCTGTGTGGCCCCCAGGTCTAGCCTCAGCCTGGCCTTTGTTCTGAGTCTTACGCACCGACCCAGCCCCCTTCTTTCTGGTGCTGTGCACAGGGCTCTGCTAGTTAGAACTAGGTATTCAGAGAAACTGCAGAACCCTGCTCAGAAAGCAAGGTGATGGGTGCCAGGCGGGCTCAGTCGATGGAACATGTGACCCCTGATCTTGGGGTTGTGAATTTGAGTCCCGTGTTGGGTGTAGAGATTACTTAAAAATCTTTATAAAAAATTAAAAAGACAAAAAAAAGCAGGGTAATGATGCCGATTCTGTTTATAAGTCACAATGAACGTCACACTAAAACACCTTATGGGAGAATGAAATGCCACTTCTTAGGTTTCCTGGGACATGCTGCCGCCCACCCAGGTATTCCCAGTGCAGATGCAGGGGATTTACCATGTGACTTTCAGTCTGGGTTGTTGACCAGTGTTTGTCTTCACGTTCTGGAGGAAGGATGTCTTTTGTAGAAACACACTGACTACATCGCTGTTGCTGTATGCTCTCACAGTGACTGGTTTTGAATAGTGTATTTTCGGGGCACCTGGGTGGCTCACTCGGTTAAGTGTCCGACTTCAGCTCCGGTCATGATCTCCCTTTCCGTGGGTTCGAACCCCGCGTCAGCCTCTGAACTGACAGCTCAGAGCCTGGAGCCTGCTTCCGATTCTGTGTCTCCCTCTCTTTCTGACCCTCCCCCATCCTGCTCTGTCTCTCTCTGCCTCTTGAAACTAAACATTAAAAAATTTTTTTAAAAAAGGAAATAGCGTATTTTCTTAAAGAAGTATGAATCTGAAACAGGGTTCTTAGTTTGAGAATTAACTCAGAATTATTTAGTTCTCTGCAGAGCAGCAAAATTTCTGGGAGTTTGGTTTGGCCTCATTTCTGCCTGAGTCATACTGTATTTGAGAGAAAAATGGAACCATCTACAATATTTGATTCCTTAACATTCACAGCCATGGTAGAGATGGAAAACGCCTTGTCGTAGAAAGTTACATAGAAAGATCTATGAACATAGTTCTTAAATTCTCAGTAAACTCCGTTTGATGACTTTCGAGGGCTCTATTAAGTGTTAATAGCATGCCTAGTAATTACAGAGAGATCTTTTTCCATCTTACAGAAAATATTCCTAGAGATTTAAAAAATATATATCTTATTCTCAGGCACCTTGCAAGAAGAGAAATTGGATTTCTTGCCTGCCACCTTTCTGCTGGTCTTCACGTAAATTTTCCAGCAAAGTTAGGGAAAGTAAGAAAGGAGAGATTAGAAAGGAAGCCTCTAGCAGTGGGCGTCCACCTTGCATTATGAACACCCACCGTTCTCTGCCACCTGTCTCTTGATGTCAGAGGACTTTGCATTTAGAACAGGAAATGGTAGATGACTGCCATGGCTTCGTGCCCGGGCAGCGCCGGGACAGCGGCCACGCGCACAGATTTGCCCTTGAATGAAATGCCCGCCTGAGTTATTATGCAACCCGGTGCCCATGACCGCCTTACACTGCTAAAAGGATTCTATTTTTCGCTTATTGTTAATGAAATAGAATGTGGTGTTTGAGATATCCCAGCCATCTGAAGTAATGGTTAATAAAGTGATTTCAAGCACAGACCTCTTGTGTCAGCTTTTGAATAGAGAACATGAACTCTCCGTGGAAGGAGCTCCTCCAGAATGCTTTTGCGGAGCCCCACTGACCTTGCCACCAAGACTGGCAGATGCTTTTGGGCCTTTACCCTCAGGAACAGGGGCTGTGCTGAGTGCTGGTAGCCACCCTGGGAGACCAGCCTCTGGCTTTCTGATATCTAGTTTTGGAAACTGAGAAACAGAGGGGGAGATGCAGCCTTCCCAAGGCTGCACAACCTTAAATGGACATTGTGCGGTTGTGAGCTGGGGCTTGAGCCGGGAACAGTGCGATGCCAGAGACGGTGATCTTAACTGTGGTGACTCGTCACAATGACTGTGTTTTACAGACTAAGCAAATGGTTGCTGGTGACTTCTCAAGACTTCTGGGTTTTCTACCTGAACCCCAGGCGTAGCTTTGTGTACCTGTGTTCGCCTGATTTTGTTACACTGGAAATGCCCATGCCGTGTGCATCCCAGGGTCTTCCGGCCAGGGGCATTCTGACATTTGGAAATGGGTGGGGTTCTGTCCTGTGGTCACTGAAAATGAGGCCAGACATTTCAGGGTCAGGGTCTGGGCACTAAATATCTGCCCTCGAATGATAAAGAACTCTCTTGTCCGAATGCCACAGTGCACTTTACCTTGGACTGGCACTCGTGTGAGACCCCTGGGTTAGTGTTGCAGGTTTTCTTTATGTTTGTTTATTTTTGAGAGCGAAAGAGAGGTGAGAGAGAGAGAGAACACCAGTGGGAGAGGGGCAGAGAGAGGGGGAGACACAGAATCCGAAGCAGGCTCCAGGCTCCGAGCTGTCAGCACAGAACCTGATGCAGGGCTTGAACTCAAGGACCACAAGATCATGACCTGAGCTGAAGTTGGATGCTCAACCTCCTGAGCTACCCAGGCGCCCCAGTGTTGCAGTTTACACAAGTAGTGTAAAGCCAGGAAGGGTTGGGCTGGTGNCACTTGGGCATCCTCAGCCTCTCCCTCTGAGCTCTACTAAGCTATCTTCCTTGCTCCTGGCCTTCTCCTCCCCAGAATGCCTTGAGCTCAGCTTCACTTCTGTGGTCAACCAGGGGCTCCTGGTTTTTACAGGGTGGGTCCGCTTGTGCACAGGCTGGCCTCCCTTGTTTCCGAAATGCTGGTTTTATCCCATTTCTGCCCTGGCCCCATCATATCCCTTTGGTGTGTGCAGGGTGGTGGTCCGCAGGATGTCAGGGGGCTCCAGCGGGTGACTTTCAGTATTGGAGGTGGGCTCGGCACGCAACAAGGGGAAGGCTCCTGTGTCTTCCTCTGCATCTTTTGGGCCAAGTACCTGATTCAAGTATTTGTTCAAAACAAAACAACTTTTTTTTTTTTTTTTGAAAGAGGAAGAGAGAGTGAGCATGCACACAGGGGAAGTGCAGGAGAGGAAGTAAGAATCTTAGGCAGCGTCCACGCTTCATGCAGAGCCCCACATGGGGCTTGATCTCAAGACTGTGAGATATGACCTGAACCTTGATCAGGCGTTGGATGCTTAACTGACGGAGCCTCCCAGGAATCCCCCCCCAAAAAACCCAGCTTTATTAAGATATAATTCACACCCCATAGGACTCACCTGTTTAAAATGCACAGTTGACCTTGAGGGTGTTATGCTGAGCGAAATAAGTCAGGCAGAGAAGGACAAATATCATATGTGTGCACGTATAGGAGGATTAGGAGGAACTTGACGGAGGAACAAGGGGGAGAAGAAGGGGGGAAATGGGGGAAAGGGAGAGAGGCAAACCATGAGAGACTCTTGAATGCTGACAAAAACTGAGGACTGATGGATGTGGGGGGGAGGAGGGATGGGCATGGAGGAGGACACTTGTGGGGATGAGCATTGAGTGTTATGTGGAAACTAACTTGACAATAAACTATTTGTAAAAAAAAAAATATTCTTCCAAAAATAAAAAATAAAAAATAAAATAAAATGCACAGTTGAGGAATTTTTAGTATATTCAGAGTTGTGCAGTCATCACCATGGTCCATTTTAGAACCTTTTTATAACCTCAAACCCATAAGCAGTCACTCCCCAACCCCCCCACTCCCACCCCGGGCCCTGGCAACCACTGATCTACTTTCTGTCTCCAAATTTGCTTATTCTGGACATTTGATATAAGTGGAATCCTATCACATGTGGTCTTCTGTGCCTGACCTTGTTCTGACCTTGACATCATGCTTTAAGGGTCCACCGGTGTTGTGGCGTGCATCAGTACTGTATTCCTTTTTCTGAATCATCTTCCGTTGGACAGGTATACCACGTGACCTTCATCCGTTCATCTGTTGATGGGCATTCAGTTTGTTTCCATTTTTGGACAAATAGTAATAGTGCTGCTATCAATATTCACGTACAGGCTTTTGCCTGGACATGATTTAACTTCTCTTGGGTATACATCTAGGAGTGGAATTGCCAATACCTATGGTAACTTTAGGTTTACCCTTAGAGGGAGCTGCCAGACCACTTTCCAAAGCAGCTGTGTCATTTTCCATTCCGTTGGGCATTGCATTAACTCCCGTCTCTTAAAGGTAGCATGTTGGGGCGCCTGGGTGGCTTAGTCGGTTAGGCGATCGACTTTCGCTTAGGTCATGATCTCGCGGTTCGTGGGTTCGAGCCCCGCGTCAGGCTCTGTGCTGACTGCCAGCTCAGAGCCTGGAGCCTGTTCCGGTCTGTGACTCCCTCTCTCTCTGACCCTCCCCTGCTCATGCTGTCTCTCTCTCTCCTAGAAATAAATAAAACATTAAAAAAAATTAAAAAAAAAGGTAGCATGTATTACTAGCTATCAGGAGTCAGCATTAAAAATTACTTGAAAACATATAGAATAATACTGTGGATGAATTCATTCCTAATGCAAATCTTCAGAGAGAGGGAGTTGACCGCTCTGAGTTTGATGCTTTTCTCGATTTTCGGACATCCATGAGGTGGGAGGCCATCCCCTGGTGCATTTCCGTCATCATGGTCTTTGTCAGTTTCCACCTGCTGGGTCATGTGCATGGGGTCGTTCAGGTGCTGGTTTCCACCTTCTCCATAATCTTGCCCCTGGAAGCCGATGTTGGGGTGGGGGTGGGGGGAGTGGACAACATTGGTGGCCGACGCCTGGGAGCAGGTGAGTGTGAGAGTTTGGACATAAAAGTGGGCAGTGAGGCTTATAGTGTTGGGTCTGCATCCCCGGAGGAGGAGCTGCTCTCGGGTGGGAATAGTGACCCGTTTGGTGGTGACAGAGAAGGTGTAAGGGCCCCTTGGTCTTTATACTGTGCTTCGACTCTGTACCATTCTAAAGTATAAATTTGAAGAGAGGCAGGCTTATCATAAGGCTATCGATCATCAGAAAAGAAGGCTCTTCAAACTCCCTTTTTGGTAAAGCTAAGGGGAGGATGATGATATTGACAAAAACATGGCCGTGTTTATCCTCATGACCTTGGCACTCAAGATTAAGATTTCAGCCAGATTCCCATAAGTTCCTAAACTCTGGCGGCTCTGACTTTTAGTTACTTGGGCCAGATCTCCGGCAAAAGGCATGCCAGGCTCTTATATTTTTTGCGTTCAAAGACATTTGCAGAGAACCAGTTCCTTGTTGACACCTTTTCCGGAAAGATCAGCAGTATTCTTTTTAGCCCCCTTTCTTTGCCTGTGGTCTATATGCTAGCAAGACTATCTTAGTACGTTGTATTTTTTCATTAAATATAATTTTATAACGAAATCTTTGCTGTCTTCACTTAGTAACCTATTATTTTTTCAGTCTGTTGTCTTTTAGGCCTTCTGCCCTCCATTTCATCTTTCCAGTATTTCCAGAATTCTCTGCCATTTCTAGAGATTTTCTTGGCAGTGAGGGTGGGGTTGGCCCCCCGGGGAAGTGGGGGAGCTCTTCCTCCATGTTCTGACCTGTCGTGCTTTGCTTCTGGCCTTTCCTATGACCTGGGTGGTGTTTTCTCCTAATTCTTGGACCATAAGTTTGAGTCCAGCAGATTTCTTGTGCCTTTGTACCCATGTAGCCAAACTGACTTTTGGCTTCAATCTGGAATCGTTCTGAATCTGGGTTTGTTCACTGTATTAATAAATAACTCGAGTCTCTTCTTATTTGACACTTGGAAATGAGCAGCATGCGAAGGCATAATGTGTAAAGTTAAGATTCATAAAATTATTTAGGCTCTTTTAAAACTCTGAGATGGACACATACTTGGCCCACATATGCCTTTTTCATTTCACTTAAGAGCAGCCAAGGAATTCCTGTCATTCAGTTTAAGGCTGCTTCAAAGCAGCCAGTAAGTGAAAAATGTTGATTTACAGTTCAGGCTTTGGAGTTCGGTTTTAGATGACCAGCGTGGGGTGCTCAGCATAGGCTCTCAGCACCGCGGATGGGCAGCTGGTGCGCATCTCTTTGGCAGACAGTTGAGGAGCAGCGACTGGTGCCAGGCGCTTGGCAAGGAGGGCTCAGATATCTTCATGAGACACGGCCCACGTCCTCACGGATTGGTCCGGTGTGAGGACGACAGTGCATCCCCGACGGCTGTGGCATCCCCATTTGGTCCTGCCTTCCTTCCACCAGCCCAGCGGCAGCCCCAGATCGTCATCACCCCCACAGGAGGCCCCAGGAAATCACCACTTCCTCACAGGAGCTGAAAGTTCTGCCAATCCTTTCCTTGGCAGAGATAAGACGGTAAGGTAGCATAGGTGGTAAAAGACAGGAGAGGTTCTGTCCAAGGTGCTGTGGGAAAGAAGGGCACTCCAGCCAGGCTGGGCATGGCGGTGGAGGCTTGGAAGAGGGGTCACCCGGAGGAATGCAGGATGGATCCCAGGATGATGGTTCATGGAGTATGGAACACAGTGAGGGCTGGGAAGGAGGGGGCGGGAAACTTTAAGTCAGTCTGTAATGGCCGGAGTCATTTTGGTGGGAAAAGTAGCAGGGGCCCCTCAGGAAAGGCATTGTAGGGAATCCACCCACATAAGGAGATTTTTCTCCATCCCAGAAGTGACTGGGAACAAATAGTGAGAATTCCGATCAATGCATGGTCAGATTGTATCACTGGTAACAGTAACGTGGCTAATGGTGAAATATTTGAGTTGCTTGCTCAGTACCAAGAGCTGTGCTAAATTCTTTATGTGCATTATCTTATTCTGATCTCACTACCACTCTGAGGTGTCCGTATTATCACTCTATTTTATAGATGATGAAACTGAGGGCTAACGTGTAGAGGAACCAGAGCAAGTTAAGATTGCTTAGCCGATGGGAAGGAGACTGAGGTCAAAGCCATCTAGGTCTGTGCTGTTCAGGCTTGCATGGCATCCCCTGACTAGATCCTGGTTGATCCCCAGTTTGGGAAATCCCAGTCTAAGAAACCAGAATTTCGTCTCTGAAAATTTCCTTGAATTCAGAGTTATCAGGGCCAAGAAAATTTGTCTTTAAAACTAGTAAAAAAAATTTTTAGCCATTAGTATTAAAACAACATTAAAAATTGTTACTTGGACTCCAATTTGAGGACCACTGGATTCACGCATGCGGCACGGGAGGCAGAAGGACTTACTAGGAAGTAGTGGTGGGGGGTGGATGAAAAATGGGACGCAGGTGGAGGAAGAGGAGAGCAGATGGGTTCTAGGCAGTGTTGGTCATCTAATCTAGGACTCGGAAAGAAGACACGGCCAGCAGTAGGGAGGGGGTTTTAAGGTTGACTCAAATTTCTACCTTGGGCAGCAGGTGCCAAAGGTGTTATTCCTGATGAAGAGAAGAGGGGATAGGCACAGGGTAAGATGTGGAGGGTTGTTTTGGGGTTGTGTGTGTGTGTGTGTGTGTGTGTGTGTGTGTGTGTAGAGGTGCTTTTGAAATATCAAGATGGTTTGGAATTCTAGGAATGGAGCTTCCATACTAGAATTCAAGTTCATGCTATCGGGGTCTGGGCTTCGGACTTGGAAGAGAGGGATCAGAAAGGAACACATAAAATTAGAACAAGGACCAGTACATTAGGACCAGGAGCAAGGAGCCTCAGAAGCAAAAGCTGGTGGACCAGTTGTTTTAGGAGCATGGGACCAATTGGGGTCTGTAGGCTTTTGTCCCATCCATGCCTCTTGCTTTGTGGTTTCTCTGGGCTGAAACTTACCATGCTTATTACAAGTGGATTAGAGGAGAAGCCCTTACTTGGGGTGGTGGGCTGGGTGGGGGGGGTTTTACTATTTCATTTTGTTTTTGTTATTTTGTGAAAGTAGTCCTATAATAGTGATTTTGATTACACTGCTTAAAATTTTTTATAGTGTTTTCTTTTTGAGAGAGAGAGAGAAACAGAGCCCGAGCAGAGGAGGGGCAGAGAGAGAGGGAGACACAGAATCCAAAGCAGGCTCCAGGCTTTGAGCTGTCAGCACAGAGCCCGATGTGGGGATTGAACTCACAAACTCTGAGATCATGACCTGGGCTGAAGTTGGATGCTTAACCAACTGAGCCAGCTAGGTGCCCCTGGACTGATTTTTTTAAGGCTAGAAATGTTTTAAACTTTTAGAAAATAGTAAAAGAGTGATAGAAAAGTATAAAAAAAGTGAAAAACACCTACAAGCTTGTGATCCATTATTAGAGTTCTGATCTATTTTCTTCTAGCCTTTTTGCATGTCTTTTTACGCTTTTTTTGTAATTAATTTTTGTTTTGAGACATTGTAGCTCTACATGCATTTGTGAGCAGTAATACAGAATGATTCCATATACCCTTCACCTGCTTTTCTCAATGATAACATCTTGTAAAACTCCAGCACAATCGTGCAGTCAGGGTCTTGACACAGAGTCGAGATACAGAACCTTTCCATCAGCACCGGGATCCAGCATGTGGCCCCTTTACGGCTACACCCATTACCCTCTCGCCCCCACTCCCTTTGTGACTTCTGGCAACCACCCGTCTGTCCTCCATTCTCTATAATTTTGTTATTGCAAGAATATTCTGTAAATGGGATCATAGCCTGTGTAACCTTCTGGGACTGGCTTTTTCAGCTTTTGCCTTTTACACAAAAGGCTGCTATGAACACTTGGGTGCATGTTTCTGTGCAAACATAAGTTTTCATTTACATAGAATGAATGCCCAGGAGTACAGTTGCTCGTGTGTGTGTATCTGTGGGCACACAGTTGCTGGTGTGTATGTGTGTATCTATGTGCATGCATTTAAAAAATAAACAGGATTATGCTATGTGTGTGCCTAGTATAGTTTTGTCATAAATTAACTTAGTATGATTGTCATGAAGAAATATTTGGGGCACTTGGGTGGCTCGGTTCGGTAAGTGGCTGACTTCAGCTCAGGTCATGATCTCATTCGTGGGTTCGAGCCCCACGTCCAGCTCTCTGCTGTCAGCACAGAGCTTCCTGCGGATTCTCTGCCACCCCACCCCGTCCCTGCTTAAGCGTGCAGCCTCACGTGCGCTCTCCCTCTCTCCCTCCCTCCTTCCCTCCATCTCTCTCTCTCTCTCAAAAATAAACATCAAAAAAATGTATAAAGCATCTTTTTGTTTCTAAATTCTTCAGTGGGGAAAGACTGGCGTAAGGGCATGAGCACCTTGTGATGTACACACGAGACCTTTGCAAGCACTGCCTAGCACCGCCGGAGGACCAAGTGTGATTTCTTTTTCAGACAGATTCTCCTAAAATTTCTTTTCTGAATAAACAAGTAGTACAGTTTAGCATTTAAAAGAAACTGTCCATCATTCTTCTGTAAAATGACCATTCCTAAATGTTGCCTGTAAATTCCAATTTAGCATCATCTTTTCCTCTTAATTTCCTTAACTAGCAAACACCAGCGTGTGCCTTCGTGTGTGTGAGCGTGATAGTCGTTCCTTCCAACTCTGCCAACTCACTGTAACAGCTAACTTTTTTCCCTCAAGTTCACCAGCAGAGATCAGGGCCAGCATGTCACCCAGACCTTCCCAGCCGGAAGCTCATGCAAAGGGAGGTAGTTGCGTTTTGCAGGGCACGTTGCATGCTGGGGCTCTGCCTTCCCCTGGCTGTGTCCTGTTCACCAGTTAGCTTCCTGCTGTTTTACATTTCTCAGACTCTTAAGTGTTTATTTTTTTTAAATTTTTTTTTTAACATTTATTCATTTTTGAGAGCCAGAGTGTGAGTTGGGATGGGTAGAGCAAGAGGGAGACACAGAATCCGAAACAGGCCCCAGGCTCCGAGCTGTCAGCACAGAGCCCGACGTGGGCTGGACTCCTGAACCGTGAGACCATGACCTGGGCCGAAGTCCGACGTTCCGCAGACTGAGCCACCCAGGCGCCCTGAGGCTTCTCAGACTCCTAATCTTGTCGGTCTGCCTGGCAACTCCGGACTGTGCTCAGAAAGATTTGTGCTCAGCGGTTAAGGTTTACTGCTCGGTGACTGACCTGCCGAAGCTTCCGGTCTTCGTTGCGTTGTGTGTGTCATCGCTGATGCTTTTGGTGGTGTGTTGTTCGTGCACAGGAATGCAGGAAGAAACCCTCCAGTTTGTTTATTTTGAGAGAGAGGGTGCGGGGAGAGAGAGAATCCCAAGCAGGCTCCATGCTCTCAGGGCAGGGCCGGATCTCACCGTGAGATCATGAACTGAGCCTAGATCTTGAGTCCGACACTCGGGGCGTCTGGGCGGCTCAGTCGGTCAAACGTCCAACTTCGGCTCAGGTCGTGATCTCACGGTTCGTGGGTTCGAGCCCCGCGTCGGGCTCTGTGCTGACAGCTCAGAGCCTGGAGCTACTTCAGATTCTGTGTCTCCCTCTCTCTCTGCCCCTCCCCTGCTCAGGCTCTGCCTTTCTCAAAAATACACATTAAAATTTTTTAAAAAATCATAAAGAGACACTTCACCAACTGAGCCACCTAGGTACCTGGAAACCCTCCAATTAAGAATTTTCTTTTTTCTTTTCTTTTCTTTTCTTTTCTTTTCTTTTCTTTTCTTTTCTTTTCCTTTTCTTTTCCTTTTCCTTTCCTTTTCCTTTCCTTTTCCTTTCCTTTTCCTTTTCTTTTCCTTTTCTTTTCTTTTCTTCTCTTCTCTTCTCTTCTCTTCTCTTCTCTTCTCTCTTTTCTTTTTTCTTTCTTTTTTTTTTTTTTAAGGTTTAGCGAGAGAGAGCATATGCTTGAGGAGGGGAGGGAGAGAACGAGAATCCCAAGCAGGCTCGCTCTCAGCACAGGCTTGATCTCCCAACCCTGAGGTCATGACCTGAACCAAAATGAAGAGTCTGATGCTTAACCAGCTGAGCCCCCCACCCCCCGCCCCTGGTGCGTCAGGAAGAAACCCTCCGTTTTGGGGACAGCAGTGTTTGTAGTGACTGCTCCTAGAAGTGATTCACACATTTCTTTCCTGTGGGGTTTCTAGAAAGTTGGATTCATTGAATTACATTTTGTAGTGAGATTTCTTCTCTGTTTCTCTGGAAGAGCAGTGGCGGGGTCGTGTTTCATGTGAGTTGTCTGTGATGGCGAATAGGAGGAGTAGTGTCAGCCCCCCCCTCAGGTCACTGCAGGACACAGCAGGCCCCCCACGCCCTGGCCCGGTCACGTGCCACTACGCAGGTGCCCTGCGCGGTCCAGCCTCTGTACCTGCCCTTCCCTGGCCGCGGTCTGTCCCGCGTGGCTAGTGCCCACCATACCCTGGCGTTTCCTCTGTTCTAGCCCCCGCCACACGGTGCACGTGGCTCATTTTTCTGACCTCTTCGTAATCGGGAGGCTCTTTGAACCGCAGGCCGTTTATCGTATTCCCAGAGTCCAGCCCACAGCCTGACGCAGATGGCGATGGAGGGAACTGGAGATGGTAAATAAATGAAAAACAGCAGAATAAATGCCCAGATTCACAGCCAGGAAGTGGCAGGGCTGGAATGCAACACGCTGACTCTGCACTGGTGACCCTCTAGGTCTGCCTCACCCCTGTGAGCTTTTCCACAATCCCAATCAAATGCTAGCTGTGCTGTGTGTCCTTGGGCAGGTTCCCTAACTTCTCTGATCCTTTGCGGATTCATCCTCCAAAATATGATCAACAGTGTGACGTCTTCTGTCATGGATCACACAAGGGAATGTCCTCAGTGTGCCCGAGGGACACGGCCCGCAGTCACTAAGTGCCCAGTGCCTGTGCCCAACCCTTTGCCTTACGTTGGTTCTGTGCCCAGATGCCATGCACCCTGTGGCATTGGGCACTGAGAACCTGATGACAGTTTAAATGGCTTAGTCAGTGGTGCCTGGGTGGCTCAGCCAATTAAGTGTCTGACTCTTGATTTTGGCTCAGCTCATGATCTCACCGTTTATGAGTTTGAGCCCCGCGTCGGGCTCTGCACTGACAGCATAGAGCCTGCTTGGGATTCTCTGTCTCCCTCTCTCTCTGCCCCTCCCTCACTTGCTCTTTCTCTCTCTAAATAAATAACCTAAATGTTTAAAAAATGGTTTAATCTCACAAACCATTTGAAACTCTGAAAAAGAGAATATCCATCTTTCTTTTATTTGCGTTTAGCCATCTGTTATCCAAAAGCTCACCCAGGACAGATTCTAGCAACCAAACATGTACGTAAAGATGAATTTCGCCCCCTGTGCCCTGTAGCTAAAATGCTAAATTGCTAACAAATTGGAGCTGAAAGCAAGGGACTGTGGGCGTTTGTTCCCTGCACCCTAGGAGAGTAGACATGTACGATTTTACTTTTGATAAGATGTCAGTGGAACTTTCTAGTGGACTTTACATTTTTGTGCCCCATCTACTTTCTGCAGGCTCCGGGGGCAGCAGTGAAAACAGGCCACTTCCTCTCAGACCCCGTAGTGGCCCTAAGGGCTTCTGTAGCCACTGCGAGCCTTGAGTCAGTGGTGCTGGCCGTGAGAGAGCTCATTTTTGGTTTCCATGATTGCTCAATTTAGCCACAGGTTAGGAGGCAGAAGTCTTAACCTCTGTCATTGATCATACTTTCTTTCAGTCATGAGTTAATGAGTCAATAAACGAAAGAGGGAAACTGGATTAAGAGAGGCACCCCCAGGAAGCGAGGTCGAGTCCAGAGAAAACCCAAACAAGGCCAACGGGATTTGTGCAAAAGGATCGAAATAGAAGAAAGCATACGTTGGTTTTTCGTCAGCTAACGTACAAGTTAAGATTGTCCTAAAGTATGTAGACCTGAATGTGTACCCCTCCCATTTGCTCATTGCCTTGTTCATGCAGCTAGTTTCCAGGCTCGAATCTAAGGAGTCTGGGCTCCTCTGTGCGAGGACACTTGATTCATTTCCTTCTAGAATGTTCTGTGTTCTTCCTTGCATTATACCCCCCTTGTGGGAATAGGTACCTTTTTTGAGCCCTCATTTGTGCCGGTCACTGTGACTTTTACCTACATTATTTAGCTTTATGATAATTCTGAGTTAGGCATTGCTGTTACCATTCTTACTTTGCAGGTGGAAAAAATCGTGGGCTAGAGCTCACTTTCCCGAAGCTATCAGAAGCCCAGATCCGGGAGAAAGGAATCCAGCCAGATCTGCCTCCAGTAGTCAAAGGCCCTGTTTTGGTCCTTAGCCTACCTTGCCTCTCCATTCATACTATAATCATTTTGAAAGCCAGGACCATTTATGCCGCGTTTGTGCCGTGTTTATCGTCTGTATAGTGAGCCGTGGCTGGCACTGGGGAACGAGGTGGACATGCTTCTTGCCTTCATGGAGTTTTCAGACCACGTTTCACAACCCATAGTAGGTGTGAAATCATTTACAGGGTCACAGCCCGCATTTAAAACAGAATAGAAGAGACGGAGGTGCGCCGAACATCGTGACAAGTGTTCTGCGGACCTGTGTGTGTGGTAGTTCCTGGTATAAAACATTTTTAACTGTAGGTTGGGGTCAAATGAGTTAAGAGAGACTGACCTGAGATCCTCGAGTGGGAGACCCAGAGGGAGTTTTTGAACAACTGAGACAATAAGGGATTACAGGTTGCCCCGGGAGCTAGAAGCTAGAAGACGTACCCACAGCAGAATTAAGAGGAGACTGAGCACGTGCCCTTCACCTCGTTGGCATCTTCTGAGAGGATCACTTGGGGTTGAGGCCTCAAGGAGGGTAGCAAGGTATATGTGACCCGGACACCAGAGGGCAGCCCTGGGCGGGATAGGAACAAGAAAGAGTTGACCCGTTAGCGTCTGACGTGATCCGATACAGGTAGAAAACGGTAACACAAATATAAGCAAACACCAGTGCCTGAGAACCGTCATTATCATCACCCGTACCCCACTTAACTTAGGACAGATAAGGAAGAACCAAAATCAAAAGTGCAGAATGGTGTCATGCTGACCTTTGATTAACCCCCATTCAGTGTTTTTCTGTCTTCATTTCCAAAACATTTTTATTGTTTATGAAAGGTTTTGTTTACAGGCTGTGGCTCGTTCACACCATTTATTTTCTAGCATCTATCTAGACCTCTGGTGGGTTGGCCATTCTAGACCAGGGTATCTCAACTTGGCACTCTGGACGTTTGGGCTGGATAATCCTGTGGTGTTTGTGACCATCAAAACTGTTTACAGATATTGCCACATGTTCCGTGGGTGGAGGAGGGGTGCTGAATTCAGAGCTACTCTAGCCAATGGGGTGCTGGGGAGGCTCAGTCGGTTAAAGTGTCTGACTTTGGCTCAGGTCATGATCTTGCGGTTCGTGAGTTCAAGCCCCTCAGTGTTCTCTGTGCTGTCATTGTGGAGCCTGCTTCGGCTCTTCTGTCTCCCTCTCTCTGCTCTTTCCCCACTCATGCTCGCCCGTTCTCTCTCTCTCTCTCAAAAATAACCAAACATTAAAAACAACAGCAACTACTACTCTAGCAGAAATTCTATGGTGCAGTGAGATAAGGTTGTCCAGACTGAGAATACCCTCTACACGTCTCTCAATCAGGGGAGGAGGTGATAGGATTACTTTCTTTTTTCTTTCTCTTTGATTGGAAATGCTAAATGTAATGATTGGGGCTTCTAATGACTTGTAATAAGAGAGATCTGTGTGTGTGGGTGTGTGCGTGTATACATACACACACATAACTTTGTGTACACACATACACATACAACTTTGTGTTACGGAGACTTGCATTCACGTGATGAGACTTTCCTTGCAATGTAAGTGCTATCCTAAAGTTAAAAGTGGATTGGGGTGCCTGATTGGCTCAGTTGGAAGAGCATACGACTCTTGATTTCGGGGTTGTGAGTTTGAGCCCCACATTGGGTGCAGAGATTACTTAAATAAATAAAACTTTTCAAGGTAAAAGTGGATTGATAGTGGCTCAGCTATTTTTTACTTAGTTGACTTCATACCTTTTGATTTTTCACGTAGAAGTGGACCCAGCATTAGGCAAGCCTTCTGAGCTGCTTTTCCAGTAGTGTTGATTCGTTTCGTTTGTTCTCTCGTGCTTAATCCAGCCCATCTTGTGACCAGTGGCTTGTATTTCTATAACAGGAGCTATTTGTTCTGAGGTTGCGTTTTTCTCTAAATTGGTTTCCTGTCTATTAATCTTCCATATTTTGCTCCATTTCTTAACCGTACCACCTTTCTCCTAGTATATGCTCCACTGCAGTAACTCCATTTATTCAGAGTTGGATTTTTAGGAATGCATTTTGGTATTCGGGCTGTGTGTCCCCCAAAAGTTCCTGTAAAAATAATCCCTTTCTGTAAACCTAGAGTTTTCTTGCTATTTGGGAATAATCTTGGGGGAACAGATACCCTCTTTTAATGGTTGCACATGGCAGTGACTTTTGATACTGCAAGGGGCTCCCCTTAAAAATTCTTGAATAAGACTGTAGGTCTCATGAATCCTTTGAAATCTTTCTAAATTAAATCAGGCATTTATTCAACCAGTGTGCATTAACACACTGGATGCGGGGGCTGATCCCATCCCTTCCTTAGGGTAACCGTCAGAGTAGAGACCTCATTAGTGAGGCTGTCCTCACATATTTAGTAGTAAGCACCCCCTATCGGCTCTTGGTCCCGAAACCCTGATTTATTTCTTCATAAAGATTCATCACCATCTGTGATAGTTACTTGTATATTTGGTTTTATTTCCTTCCCCTTGTTGGAATGTAAGCTATATTCCCAGTGCTTCGACCCCACCAGTAAATATTTGCTCAAATGAATGTGTTTCCTTCATTTCTCAACACCTACAGTGCGCCACGCACCATTCAAGAATCTTTACAGATGTTAGCCCGTCTCTTCAGGGGTGGTTATCTTTGCCTTTCCTTCACAAATACATTTTCTCATGTTCTACTTTTCTGGGAGTCATCAGTATTTTGAGCAGCTGCGGTTGGCATGTTTTGGTCTTTTTTTTCTGTTCATAGCCTCTTATTTATGTAATATTTAAATTTTTTTTAATGTTGATTTATTTTTGAGAGAGAGACAAAGTGTGAACAGGGGAGGGCCAGAGAGAGAGGGAGACACAGAATCTGAAGCAGGCTGCAGGCTCTGAGCTGTCAGCACAGCTGGGCTAGAACCCACAAACCATGAGATCATGACCTGAGCTGAAGTCAGAAACTTAACTGACTGGGCCACCCAGGCGCCCCGCGTATTATGTAACTATTATCTGCCATCCTGATTCAGTCTTCTGGAGGCCATGGGAAGGATTGGTCTAGTTCAGTGGATGTTCCCACTGCATGAGTGCCCATTTTACACACAGCATGCTTCTGAAAACCTGAAGGCAAATAAATGTATGAAGGTGGGGAACTCAACAGTAGGTAGCCGTTTCTCTCCATGCTCCGTCTGCCCAGCTCCGAATTTCAGCTCATGCATTGTCTTGCTATTCCCAGGGTATTAAAAAAGACAATGACATGATTACAGATGACATGAATATTTAGTTATATGTATATATGAATCTATATAAACATATATATAAACATACATATGTATTCTATATAAATTTATATATATTTAGTGTCTAAGTGTTGTAGGCTGCATGTGATTATTTCCAAAAGGCAGAATCAATATAAATACAGATGACAATTTCAGTATTCTTAAGTATTTTTGTCCTCAACTTCTGGAATCCTCAGAATACTCAATCAGTGGGAAGAGCTGTTCCATGTTGGGAGGGATTGCTGGTGGTGAGTCCTGGGAGAGTTTGAGCGGGAGCCCGTCGCACTGGCTCTGGGGCCCTGTTGTGTTTCCTGTGAGCACGTTTTCCTGGGAACCTGAGCGACCACCCCGCCCGCTGTGTGGCAGGAGTTCTGAGCAGGCAGAGCGAGAGGAGCCTCCGACGTGCGCTGGGAGCAGAGGTGACCCGAAGACTCTTCTCTGCACCCCTCAGCTGGCCGGGGAAGGGGGTTCACGGGGCCAGACAAGTTCTGCTTCTGCCCCCACACTCACAGTCACTGCGGGTGAAGACCCCAGGGCCAGCCCAGTTGTTAGCATTTCCAAAAACCCACCTGGATTAGCATCGTTGGCGTGTGGCAAGGCTGGGAAGGGCAGAGAGTTTTAGCTGTTCCCTTCTGGGATTTTCCAAGTTGCTCCAAGACTTCTACTTTGGACCTAAATCTCTATTTCTTCAGTGTTCTTCCATGGTGTCTGAGTTACGATGGAAGGTCAGTGCCTTAGAAGCGCGTCTACACTCTTGAATGTCCCTGTGTGTTGTTTTTCTCTAATTCCTGTTATCTTGGGCACAGCGCACCCCGCCCTACACTCCCTGCGAGGGGCCCAGGCCTGTCCTGCCCTGTGGGTGCTTACGTGGTGGGGGGTCCTCACCGGGAGGTGAGGCCACTGGGGCTGGAGTGTCTCCTGGTGGATGTGTGCGCCCCGGGAGCAGCTGGGGAGAGGGCTAGTCCCGAGAAAGGACGGTCAGCTGTCTGTCCCGGCCTCCGGCACTTTCTCAGGACTGGTTTTGACCAACTCTTGTGGTTCACGTGGCAGAAATGCCATGGCTCAAGTTTTATTTTTTTCTCTAGAAAAATAAAACATGCCCTTTTTCATGGCTTCTGAAAACCATTGGATGGGCACTTTTGCTCTCTGTGGTGTGTTATTCTCTTTTGCAATAACATGCTATTTGTTGCCATGTACGCATCTGGTCGATATTTAAAAATAGAATTCCCCAATCAGGAAGTTCTGCAAATACTTTTCCAGAAAGTCATTTTGCACATGTGCACATGTGAAGGATGTGTACATATGAGGACTGTACGTTTTTCATGTTATTTAGGTCCTTTTTATATATTGATGTCTTTTAAGGATGAGTATTGTAGAAGTATAAAATGAATAGTTATGGAGTAGATACTATAATCAAATGATTTTGTTATGCACATGAGTTTATATGCAAAGCTGACCAAACTTTGATCATCAGATGGAGTTGACTTAATATGGTTAATCCTTTTTTTTTTTTTTTTTTTTTTTTTGGTAAGATTTTATTTTTAAGTAATTTCTACACCCAACGTGGGGCTTGAACTTAAAATCCCAAGATCAAGAATCGCATTCTCTACCAACCGAGCCAGCCAGGTGCCCCAATATGGTTAAATCCTAAATGAAATTAGTGATACAAAAGCATTTCAGAAATACACAGAAATTCAGTAGTCAGTCTTGAAACATCAGAGTTCCTCTCCTGTATATGCTACTGCGTGTATGAGGCACTCATCAATGGTGTTTGGGATTTTAAGGAAGATAGACTACCAAACAGACCAGTTTTATATTAAATCTGAGAAGGGATTTGTTTGCTATATATCCTTTTGGAGAGGAGAGAGAATCCAAGGATATCTCTTGAACATTCTGTGAAGATATGTTCTGCTCTTTGAACAAATACATTAGACTGCATGGTGAATGTAGGAAACACTCAAATTGAAGAGGTTTTAAGATGAAGTTGCGAAGTATACTGTATGATACCATGTGAAACATTATGCAGTGAAGCCAAATTACTTTCTAAAAGGTTGGTTAGCCAGTGTCTTAACTGTTACTGACTTATAGCGATAGGAGAAATATATGCAAAGAAGTGAGCTGTGAATTTATGATTTCTGTGATTTCCAAGGGATAGCTAGTACTTGACCTAATGTCTTTTAGGAATGTAATAGCCATTGTCAAATAATTGCTTCCTTTAAAAATAGATAGGCATGGGGTGCCTGGGTGGCTCAGTTGGTTGAGTGTCCGACTTCGGCTCAGGCATGATCTCACAGTTTGTGGGTTTGAGTCCCGCATCTGACTCTGTGCTGGTAGCTCAGAGCCTGGAGCCTGCTTCGGATTCTGTGTCTCCCTCTCTCTCTCTGACCCTACCCTGCTCACGCTGCCTCCCTCTCTGAGAAAAAATTTTTAAAAAAAATTTTTTTTAATTAAAAAAGTAAATAAATAAAAACAGGTGCACAGAGAAAATGACAACATTGTCTGCAGTATACTTTTTATTGGCTGATTCAGGCTCTTGTTGCCAAAGATGTACTGAGATTGTATTTTAAGGTGGGAGATGTCTGTGGAAACCATTCCTTGCTGACAATTAAATAACTGAATCCATTCTTCTCTCAGGTGTTCACGTACAAGCAGAGCACCATCACACACCAGAAGGTCACCGCGATGCACCCCATGACTGAGGAGGGCGTGGATGACATGGCCACCTTGACGGAGCTCCACGGAGGCTCCATCATGCATAACCTATACCAGCGATACAAGAGAAATCAAATCTACGTAAGTTCCCACCTTCATTCCTTTAACAATCCCTCAAGTTTGAGTGAATGTGACTTTTTGTTTTTAAAGCATATTTTCTGCCTTTTGAGACTCTCTGGTTAATCCAAGTCAGACTGTGTTTTCGGGTGTTTTGCCAAATTAGAAATGCGGTTCGATAAATCATGTTCTCATGTTTCTTGCCTTGATTTTATTAGAGGACGTTGCTTTATGTTGAAAAGGTGATTTGACCTCTTTTTTGAGTGCATTCTGTTTGTAAGTGCCCCGTTTTAGGAAGGGGTCACCAGAATGGTCGTCTTCCTCACTTAGGGGCAGGCGGGAAGATGTGGATTTGTAAGCAGTAGTGCCTTGAGCTGAGCCTTTCTCTGCCTTTCTTGTTTTTTCTCCTTTTATGGATTTTCACATTTTTTTCCTGGCTCTGGCGCTCCTCCAGAGAGATATTTGGATTCAGGGAAAAACCCATCGTTCTTACTTGCAGCGTTGCTATTTTGAATGGAGATCTCTCCATAAACAGGTACATTTCCCTCTCAACTGTTGTGAAATTGTGTCAGTATCTGTATTATAAAAGTAGTATTTGAAAATCATTTCAAAAAGTCATTTCTGTAATACGTACTTTTTGAAATGGAAGTACATGTATTAGTTAACTGTCCACAGGGGCCTGCAGAGTCTATCTTTTTTTATCTGTCTGTTCCCAACTCTTTCTAATAAAGGGGGCACCTGTTGACATGTGGTTGTTTTTTTTCTTTCTCTCTTGTCAAGTTCAAATTTATATACAGGTTTTTCCCTGAAAACCTCAAATTTTAATATTGTAAAAAAGCTCGATCTTTTAGTAATTTTTGTTCTTTAGCAGCTACATTTAATTTTGCCAATACATTTGTGAGTTTGACGAATAACGTCAGCCTTCACGGCCAGCCGAGCAGGTGCTAACGGAACATCCAGGTAGCCCTGCCTGGTACCCATGTTCCTCCAGTTTATTTATTTACCCTCAGACTGGGAGAGGCAGGCTGGGAAATGAGGAAGAATCCGTGATTTGCAGGTTTAATGCTTAATTTTCCCCTGCTTTTTTACGTAGCGGGTGTCGTTTTTGCCAGATTGACCTAATGTTGGCCACTTGTTTTTAAACAGCCCGACCTAGAGAAATGCAGGGGTGTTCTAGACCTCTGACCGGCCGAGCCTGCTTGCACTCAGTCTTTAGATTACAGTGTTTTCCATATGTTCTTCAGGAAGGGCAGCATTCGTATGTGTTTACGTGAATGGCTGCGCGTGAGCCGGCAGACCTCTCTTCTGTCCCCATGTCAACAGCCTCCTCCAGGTGACCAGCCAACTCCCTTCTTCCGGGGAGGGCCCACTGTGTATGTCCGGGTCGCCACCCTGTGCCTTTAGAACTAAGTACTTGACGACACTGACCTGTCATAGCAGTGTCTTTATTCGGTTTGTCGAGGACTTATTTTGTCTTTCTTAAGCTGAGGCCACTGCTGGGCATCTGGCAGCCGAGTAATAAATGTTTATAAAATCAGTACCATACGTGAGAAATAACGTTCTAGTTGATGAGACCATGGGAGGCTAGATTTAAAAGTTGTCTATGGTACCTGTGTCTCATCGGTATTTCAGAACTCAGACTCTTCTGTCTTTAGATGCAAGTGCTTATTCTACGCTTCATAGTCAGGAAGAAGCAAATTGGAAGGGGGGAAAACCAACCAAAGGGGTTTAAAAGGCAGAGTCTTTAAAAAGTTTTCCTCTCCCTCTTTTCATGAAGATGATGTTGGTAAACCTGGTAGCTGAACTGCCCACTAAAGCCTGTGAGTTAGGATATTTAGGATATTGGTTTTATTTCCTACAATGAATATCTTTTCCTCCCCTACCCCCTCCTTTTTTTAAAAAAAAAACCTTATTTATCTTGAGAGAGCTAGAGAGTGTGTGGGAGGGGCAGAGAGAAAGAGGGAGAGAGAGAATCCCAGGCAGGCTCCGCACTGTCAGTGTAGAGCCCGATGTGGGGCTCGAACTCACAAACCATCAAATCGTGACGTGAGCCGAAACCAAGACTCAGACGCTTCACCAGTGGAGCCACTCTGGCGCCCCTTTTTCCTTCCCTTTGAGGCAAAAAAAACACAGGATTTTTGTACATCAATTTGCAGGTCATTTCAGTTAATGCTGCCCTCCTGTGCCTTCCTTTTGAGACTTGGATAACTGTATTCTCATAAAGCAGCCGCCTTGATTTTTCTGATCGCTGAAGCTGTTTGAGGCGGACGCCACCCAAGGCAGGTTCTGCCGCATCAAAATAAAACCACCACTGTCAGAAAAACCACTGCTTCCTGTCTCTTATCGCAGCTCTGAGCTGCGCCTGGCTATAGCTTTAAAAGAAAAAACTGACTTGTACCACCGATAACCGTATTCGTTTTCTATCGCTGGCATAAACAAATCGCCCTAGTTGAAACAGCAGGTGCTGTCCAACGTTCTGTAGGTCAGAAGTCCGGCTGGGGTCTCGCCAGCCTGAAACCCAGCCGTGGGAAGGGCAGTGTTCTTTTCTGGAGCCTCTAGGGGGTGATCTGTCTCCTGCTCTTTCTTTTTTTTTTATTTTTTAAATTAACTTTTTTGACGTTTATTCGTTTTTGAGGGACAGAGAGAGGCAGAGTGTGAGTGGTGAGGGGCAGAGAGAGAGGGGGGACACAGAATCCGAAGCAGCCTCCAGGCTCCGAGCTGTCAGCACAGAGCCCGACGCGGGGCTCGAACCCCGGACAGCAAGATGGCGACCTGAGCTGAAGTCGGACGCTTAACTGACTGAGCCACCCAGGCGCCCCGTGTCCCCTCCTGGTCCTATATGCAGTTCCAGGACGGAGGTCCCCGTTATCCAGCTGGCTGTCAGCGAGGGCTGCTCTTGGCCTCTGCACGCCCCTTCCTTCACCTTCAGAACCAGCACCAGTGGACCGAGTCCCTGTCGTGTGTCTCCTCCCCCCTCCTTTCTTCTCATTTCTCTCTCTGCAGCCAGGACACCTCCTAGTTTTTAAGGGTTTCTGCAGGTAGACAGGGCCGCCTGAGTCCTCTGTCTCGGCGTTTCCAGCCTGAATCCCACAGTCCTGCGCGTGCTGCATAGTCGTGGGTCCTGGGAATTCTGCGTGGGCGTCCGGGGTGGGGGAGGGCACGCTCTTCTGTCTACTGTAGTTGGCTCCTTGGAGTCGTGTTGAGAAGCAACCCCCTGTGGGTCTTCTCCGACACTCGGGATGTGGCATTTTTTTTTTTATTTTATTTTCTTTTTTTTTATGTTTATTTCTGAGAGAGACAGCGTGAGCAAGGGAGGGTCAGAGAGAGAGGGAGACACAGAATCTGAAACAGGCTCCAGGCTCTGAGCTGTCAGCACAGAGCCCGACGCCAGACTCGAACCCACGAACAGTGAGATCATGACCTGGGCCGAAGTCGGACACTTAACCGACTGAGCCACCCAGGCGCCCCAGGATGTGGCATTATTTTTATTTGTTGGCTTTCTCTTCCAAGTGGCAGGGGACACAGTTTGCCAGAGAGCAGACTCCTCTCTAGGGAGGAAGGTCTACTGTCTTCTGTGAAAAAGGACGTAGCTTTATTTCCTCTTTGGGGACCACCTTACGGCCTGAGGACTTTATCAGACCCCAATAAGACATTTTTCCCAGCCGTTCCCATCCTCCGTTAAAATGGGGTAGGTGGGGACGCCCGGGCAGCTCAGTCAGTTAAGCATCCAGCTCTTGATTTCCGCTCAGGTCATGATCTCACAGTTTGTGAGTTCGAGCCCTGCATGGAGCTGTGTGCTGATGGTGCAGAGCCTGCTTGGGATTCTTTCTCTCTCTCTCTCCCCCTCAAAATAAATAAACTTAGGGGGAAAAACAAATAAAATGGGGTAGACAGCTCTAAAGGGAGGAAGCGCTCAGAGCAGACAAATCCCAGATGAGCACACTTTTCTTCACCTGCTCTCTTGGGCTCTACGTTAACAATTTGTGCGTCAGGTGTTTTTGTTTTTAATGTTCATTGATTTTTGAGAGAGAGAGGGAGAGACAGGGGAAGAGAGAGACAGAGCCTGAGCAGGGGAGGGGCAGAGAGAGAGGGAGACACAGAATCCAAAGCAGGCTCCAGGCTCCGAGCTGTCAGCACAGAGCCCGACGCGGGGCTCGAACTCACAAACCGCGAGATCGTGACCTGAGCTGAAGTCAGACGCTCAACCATCTGAGCCATCCAGGCGCCCCTGTGTGTCAGGTTTTTAATTTATGTTCTTTAAAAGGTCAGATGTCGTAATCTGACAGGACTCCTTTAAAATCAGGTGACAAGTGAAAGTTTCTGGAACGTCGTTACCTAGGTACCTTTCCCCATCTTACTAGTCTGTACTACCAGGTCTTTATAAAGCTCCTGCCTGGAGCTGGGAACGTGGCCCTGGGTCCTTCAGCTGAACAGACCTGTCACTGTGTGCGTCTGCATGACCCTGGCCTCACCACTGATCTTTTAGGACCTGACCCCTGGTTAGGGCAGCCCTGCCCTCTGCGTGATTGCCTTGCGCGAGCCCTGCCTTATGCTCTAATGCTGGATTCCTTTCCTGGAACTTCAGGTTTCTGGTGCCTCAGGCGCCACTTCATCTTTTCCGCCCTCTGGCAACTTGGGAGACACCAGCCCTGCTTAACCCTACAGCTCCCAGCCTGGGACCTCATCCCAGACTCTACCTCTTTTCTCTGGGCTTCTGCCACAGAGGCTGTCCCCTGATTGCCTCTCGTCGGGAGAGGGTCTCATGGGGGTCCCACATTCTTCTCTCTTCCTGCCACTCTTGAGACCGGGTAAGGACAAATACCCACGCCTGTAAGTTCCTAAAGACGGAGGGAGAAGGGGCTCAGGGCATGTGTTTACAGGACAAAGAAGAGCTAGGGAGAGGTAACCTGTGGGTGGGTGAGAAAGCCTGAACGGGTCGTGAAAAGACCTATTGGGCCAGAGGAGGTGGCAGTAATGACACTTCAGAGGGAGGGATCAGAGCGGGTTAGAAGGGAAGGCTAGTAGGCACCGTACGTGAAGGGGGAGAGGCGAGAGTGAATTCAGTGTGACGGCCTCACTAAGTTGGGGCAAGTTCCTTTGCTCATGGCATCTGGTGTGGTGGGGAGCAGTGAGCAGTTAGATGGGACCGGCACTGGGGTCGGGACACCCTGAAAGCAGTGACTCTCAGCCAGGAGGTTCTGACCCCGGGGGGCACTCGGCGCCATCTGCAGTGCATCTCTGGCTGCACAGCTAAAGCGGAGGGTGTAACGGTGTCTAGTAGGTGGGGGCCAGGGGTGCCGCTGACGCCCCCCAGCAGAGTGTGATCTGGCCTGGGATGTCCGTCCTACTGAGGTTAAGAAGCCTTGACTGGCTTACGATCCGTCAGCAGCCTTTGGGCCGGTGCTATGGAGACCACACTGTCTTCGCTAAAGGGGTTTGAAGAGAGGGTCTCCCCAAGGGAGTGTGGATGAGCTGATAGGGAAGTGGTGTGATGGGGGCCAGAGAGGCCAGGCTGGCAGACAGAGTGTTGCAGATACGCCGGGACCAAGGGACGGAGGGGCTTTGCCCAGCGCGGAGAGGCTCGGAGCCAGAGAGGAACAGACAGGAGAAGCGTAGGGGGGGAAGGGCGCGTCTTCATGACTCCCCGCCTTGTGAAGCCCCCCACCCCACCCCATGGCCATGGGAGCTTGGCGCTGACGGTCCCGGCAGCCCCTCCAGGAGAGGAGAGTGGGGACAGGATGAGTTGGCTTTGGACGCCTGTCTTCTTGTATCCTCTGGAGCCTGGATCGTTTCAAATTGTTAGGTACCTAGCATCTAAACACAGTGTTGACGGGAGCAGATGAGGTGTCTGTTTTGTGGACCGTAAGCCCTGGGCGTGCCGAGCAGGCTCCGCGGTGTGACATGTTGGTTTTCTGCCAAACGGGAGGGTAGCACAGTGTCCCCATGACAAGGCCGGTGGCGCTCTGGGTCAGCCTTTAAGGAATAGCTCAAAACCACATCACGGAGGGAGCCGCGGGGCTCGTCTGCAATTACGGGCCTGGAGATGGTTCCAGAGGCATCCGGGCTCTGTGCCACCCAGCCCGCTGGTCCGGTCGTCGGTCTTGCCAGACAAACAGTGCAGAGATCAGGATCAAACGAGTCCATTTGGAGACGTTGGGGCTGTGCCTCAAGATGAATGCTTATGTAGGCACAAAAGATTCCTTGCAGCTAATGTATTTTTAGGGGTTTCAAATATATCCCCCTTTGCTTAGGTGGCATTCCAGACCGACTCTGTACATGTGGTCTGATGATGAGCCTAAATTAGCAAGGAAACCGGTCTTCTTTGTGTCCAGCCCAGCGTGTTCACATCAGTAGCTGGCAAGGGACGTGTGGACTGTGGCCAGCAGGTGGATGGCCTTCACCTATGGGGCAGCCCTGGGTCCCTCTCTGCACCGCTGGGAATGGGCACGGGACGGAGTTGCAAACCTAAGTCTGCACTTCATTTCCTTGAGTTGGGTTTTCCCAAAGTAGCCTTTTTTTTTTTTTTAAANAGCCAGTGTCAAAGTCACAGAGTGACTGTGCCTCTCACCGATACAGGGGTCACCTAAACACTGATGGTTAGTCCCGCCTCCTCCCAGGAACAGCTGAACGCAGTGTGGTCTGTCAGGGGCCTTTTTCCACATGAAATCGAGACTGGCGTTGCCAAAAGATGATTGTAACCATCTGTCTTGACTGTATGTATTTTTAAACTTTACCAAACATTTATCCTCTGGAGTGACCACTTCCGTATCAGCCCATGATGGCGGTAATTAGGAACGTCGGTTGGGTGACTTTTTTTCTTCCTTGCCTGCCTCTCTTTCAAAGGTCAGATTCCTTTGAACAAGGAGGGACTTTTAGTCAGAAGTTTACCCAAATTAAATGGAAGCGTTGCTTCTGAATTTAAGCGTTTGACTTCAGTAACCACTTGACTTATCTGTTGTAATCTGGTTTTCAACAAACTTGAACACTTAACAGGTTTTTTTTAATTGTTTAAAAATGTTTTAAAGGGTTTAATTGGATAATGGCAGCAGGCAGTTGTGTGTGTATGGTTTTTTTGGTTTTTTTTTTTAATGGAGAAGGTAGTGGACTTCGAGCACTGCAACAGAGGTAAAACATGAATTTATTTGTGGTCACATCACGTGACCCCAATATATCTATACAAATGTAAGCCCACTTGTGTGCCAGGCTGGGTGCTGAGCTCCAAGGATGCAAGACTACTGTAGTTCACAGTAATTGCTTCTTGAAAGATAGGATAAATGGAAGATGCTGCCTCTCGAAGACCTCACAGTTCACTGGTGAACAGACACAAGCAAACCATCGACCGCTGCTCAGGGTGCAGGGAGTGTGATAAAAGTACTTTGGAATATGAAGACTGGGCACCCAAAGGAGAAAAGAAGGAAATGGTCAGAAAATGACTCTCAGGAGAGGAGCTAGGGGTGCTGGTTCTGAAGTATTTAGAGGGGAATTTGGCCAAGAGATGGAGTGGCTCATTTCTAGCAGATCACCACATGCAAAGACATGAACAAGTGTGATGCATCTGTCCAGCTGCAGGAAATTCAAGATGCTGAGATCACTGTTGCGTGCAGCTCTCTGGCAAGGTGGTTGAGAGCAGATGAGGAAGGGCTCGGTGTGTACGTGAATGAGTTTGAATAGATTTGTGAAGGCCATGTGGGACAACTTTAAACAGGAGAGCTTGCGAACTCACTCTGCCTGCAGGGTGATGGGTGAGTGCGAAAGGTATCCAGTCTAAGAAGAAAATTGACCGGCACACTAGATGGGAAATGATGGGGCTCCAAACCAGTCCTGAGAGAGTTTGAGTATGAAGCATACTGAGAGGAAGAATGTGAGTGTTTGATAGGTTGGGGACGCAAGTAGAGTGAATTTCTGTAGGATGACTCCTGGATTTCTGGATTAACCATTGGGTTGACCGTGGTGCATTGGTCAAGATGTCACCGAGAAGAAATGGGTGTTTTGGGGAGCTCAGTCTCGTCCATGTGAGTTGGAGCTAAAGGTCACCCAAGTGAAGATGTCCAGTGAGCCATCGAGTATATGGATCTATAATGTAAAACAGAAGCTGCATTCAAGACAAAGATTTAGGAAGTAAGTTATTGGCATATTTAGCTGTGATGACCAAAAGGGAAGGAAAGAGGAGAATGGTGGATGGGAAGTAAGTCTGGCTGACGATTCCCACTTCTTCACGAGTTGTCCCTTTAGCAAAGTGAAGCAGGGCACCGCCTCGCCAATTTCCCTAGTGAATTTCAGATGCCTGGTTCCCCATCCAGCTGCATTCAGGATCCCAGCCGTGGTTTTTTGTCTTCATTAACAAACCCAATAAATACCTCTGATTTATATAGCGCTCTCACATAGCAGTTATAGGGGGTAAACAGAGGCTGTGTGGTTAGGACTGATGGGAATCTTAAGCCCGGAGGGGTTAAGCAGTGTTCCTTGGGAGAGTGCCGTGGGCTAAGGACTGCTGGGTTCTGATGACCAAACCTTGTTGCATAGACTGTAGACTATTGTTCCCGTGTTTGAATGGTGCCTTCTTAATGGTAGCGTAGCTCCCTCTGTATCTCAAAGCAGGGTGCATCTGAGGCCCCCGGGGTCACTTTTCATTCTCTTCGTTACACCCGGTCCTTTGGGTGGGGGCGGGGCTGAGATGCCATGGAGGACACCCTGATGCCTGTTGAAAAGCCTCAGTTGGTGGACTTTGAATTGAAGGCATGCAGCGAGTTTCTTCCAGCATTTTTCAGCAATACGTGCCACAGCTGTTCCAGATTATTAAAACGGGCAAGGAAATGTATTCTTTGGTGAGTTATGTGGAAATTTTCTGACTAGAAAAACTTGTTATGTGCTTCAAAATAGAATGTTCTATTTCTGAAAAGCTGTGAAGATGACCAAGCTATTTATTCTTGGGGAATTTGGAATCCAGTATGAGGAGACCCGGCCGTACCTGGTCCCGCCTCGTGTTTGAGAGCTTCATGTATCCAGAGTCTGAAACTGCATGGGGTTGTCATAGCAGTTTCTGGAGCAGTAATAATACCTTTTTATAGAGTGATAAATGCTACAACATGTAACAAATGTGTCTCACAGCTTTTAGAATTTCTTGCCACATGGGATCTTTGTTTTCCTTGGCACTTAATTTACAGCTAGGTTCTTCTTTGACCCCCTTCACTTGCCGGTCGCCATTTTTACTAATATTAATGAATCTCTTATCCCTACAGCCTTTTGTTCTAGTGATGAAGCTACCCATGCAGAGTGGTATGCCTAAGGAAGTGGGGGAAGATAAGATGTCTTGGGCCATAATTATTCTTGCTGATAGACCTCTAAGATTCCACCTGACTTGTCCTTCTCTGAATAAGCTATTAGGAACTATTGCCATTGTTCTCATGCTGCTTTGTGTTCAAGCATTGTTCAAGCATGCCACTTCGCACCAGTGTGGGCATGAACAGTGAAAACTCACTAAGTAGCTGAGGCCCTCTCCCCTCTCCCAACTTCTGTAACTGCTTTGAGAATAATTCATCAGGACTCAGGCTGTTCTCTCACCTTTTGGGAGCGGCTCAGACTCTCTTCTCAAATATCCCAGTGGGTGACCCCAAATATCGTGGGATTTGGTGAAGAAGGGTTTTCTAAGCAGGAGGCTTGTCCTGTTCAGAAATTCATGTGTCAAGCACGGAGCTTGGATTGGACATGCAGGCCGATGTTGGGAAATCATTGAGGAATGAGGCATTTGTGACAGCTAAGCAAGTGAGGCCAGGGCGGGGACGGAAGGGAAGGAAGGAGGTAGAGTCTAGGTTTCATGGGAAGTGGAGCATGTGAGACATGGAGGCATTGGTCACCGGTGATGAGCTGGACCGAGTCTGGGATAATTCCCGTCCGGACGTGGGTGAGTGGTGATGTGGGCCACCACAGACCCACAGTGTGGCACACCAGGAACTGGGTTCCTGTCCTCGCTCTCACCCGTTGGCTCTGTGACTGTAGGGGCAGCACTTACCATCCCCTCATCTGTCAGAGGAGACAGAACAGTGGCCTCTGGCCTGCCCACGTGTCAAGGTCATGTTGGAGCAAAGGAGAGCTGTGAAGGTGTGTCTCTGTGGGTAGGATTGTCCTCTGTGCCCCACAGTTATGAAATGTCAGATAAAGTTGGGCCGGGAATATGTAGGCTTAATTGTCATTTAAAATCTGGTGACATGCCTTTCAAGAAATGACTTAGGCCATTAGTGAGAAGGTGAAATAGTAAAACATGTGCATTCGTGTTTTAAGAGCCTGATGAACCCCTAGTACTAAATGGAGATACTTATTACTAGGGAGGCTGTTTTAACTCTAAATGAAGCAAGATTTCCTGTAATCTTAAAAAATGTTTAAAAAAATTGAGTTCTGGAGGAGAAGAAGGGGGGAAATGGTGGGGGAAAGGGAGAGAGGCAAACCATGAGAGACTCTTGAATGCTGACAAAAACTGAGGACTGATGGATGTGGGAGGGAGGGGAGGATGGGCATGGAGGAGGGCACTTGTGGGGATGAGCACTGGGTGTTATGTGGAAACTAATTTGATAATAAACTATTTGTAAAAAAATAAAAAATAAAAAATAAAAAAATAAAAAAATTCTCTGTCCATACCAACCAGACATATTTTACATATTCTTTACTTTTTTTTTTTAGAGAAATTAAAAAAAAAAAACGCATAGAGGCAAGGAAGCAAAAGAGTTCAGATGGAGTTGTTTGTTTGTTTGTTTGTTTTAAATAGGCTCCATGCCCATTGTGGAGCCTAGTGTAGGTCTTGAAGTCAAGACCCTGAGATCAAGATCTGAGCTCAGATCAAGGGTCCGATGCTTAACTGACTGCCCTGTTAGATCATTGAGTTTTGGCTCAAATTCATTCTGGCTCTTTGCTACCCATGTTGCTATGTGGGAATCCATTTGTTGAATGTACTGTCAGCCACAGCCTGTGTATTTATTATTTGAACTCTAATGTGATTATTTCACCCCAGAAAACCTGCATGCCTTTCATTCTCTCCCTTACTAAACGGTCTGTAATTTGTCACCAGAATATTTTCCTCAGATTGAGTTAAAATTTGAAGGTGTATATGCTTCTTATTACCCTTAATTCTGTGCTTGTTTTCAGATCTCTCCTTGATACTTTAAAAAAGAGATTAATGTATTCTATCAGTACCAAAATTCTCATATCTTTTTAATTTTTGAAATGTTTAGTTGTCATCAGATATACATAAACTTTATCATCCACACTATCTGAAAGCGTATAGGTCAGCAGTGTTTCATACGTTCACAGTGTGTTCAGTCTCTTAGAACCCTTACATCTTCCGGAACCGAGCCTGTATCCCCGTTAACTCTCGCGTTCCCCACTCACATCAGCCCATGGCAGCTACCTCTCTACTTTCTGTTTCTATGAATTTGACTACTCTAGGCCCCTCATTTCAGTGGAGTCGTATAATATTTGTCCTTTGGTGACTGATTTATTTCACTTAGCAGAATTTTTGTCTGTGTTGCATGTGTTAGAAATTTCCTTCCTTTTTAAGGCTGTATAATACTCTGCTGTGTATGTCTCCCACATTTTGCTTATCCATTCATCCGTTGGTGGCTGTTTGGGTTGCTGACCCCTTGTAGCTACTGGGTGATGTTTTTTATACGCTCTGTAGAACGTAAAGTTTGAAAAACCATTCTTCCCTCAGTAGGAGTATAGCAAAGAGAACAAGAAAGTGCTTGGAGAACATGGATTTAAAGGAAACCTGGAACAGATTCAAGACCTATTATAAATGCGTGTAGCTTAGCTCTCTTTGCTTGGAGTATTTAATATGGTCTAAACTGTAGGGATTTTCTTTTTTCTTTCTTTCTTTTTTTTTTAGATTATGTATTTTATATGCTGGAAGCCTTGACCGCAAAGTGGAAGGACCCAGCAAGAGCGTGTTCTTACAGCCGTGTTGGAATATGGCCATATGCCAATAGATGCTTGATCTTTTTAAATCTGATGCAGCTATTTTATCCTTAAGTGATCTCTCTACACCCATCAAGAAGGGTCCTGAACGTTGCAGGGACAGAGGAATTCAACGCTTCATCTGGTTTAAAGATACAGAAGTGCTCATGGGGTGTGAGCATTGTCACGTAGTTAAGGACAAACCACTGCCAAGGTGCTTCTCACTTACTTGAGGGGTGAAAGCTTTAAGCAGTTGAAATGCAGGTCATTTTGAACGTGTGTCTCATTTCATGCATCATGTGGTGTGTGCAGTGCAAAGTAAGCTAAGAGCCTGGCTTGGGAGCTTTGTCACCTGTACAGCAAAGCGAGCTTTTATCTGCAGACTCTTCTAGCACCTTCAGCCACTCCTCCAGTGGAGGACCCGAGGAATAGCAGTTTCAGGAGACGCCTTTCAGCCTGTCACTCCACAAAGGATTTGAGGCCACCCTCAAATGGTGCTACCTGGGGCACACGGCATGGGTGAGATGCTGCTGTCGGAAGAGTAGTCGGGAGCTCAGCATCTGGGGCGGTAGTGGAGGTAAGACTGTGTGTCTGCCTCATTCGGGGCAGGCATCGTTTCCATTGGCTGGCGACTGAAGGCCAGAAATCCTTAAAAGAGTAAACGAGGTCTGCTGACCTGGGTTTGAGAACACAAAGGCGTGTGCTGTAGACTTCCAGAGTATTCCATCAAAATGGGAAAAATCAGGCTTTCTTGCATAAAGTGATGGAAGTCTGTTTTTAGTAATATTTATGTGGAACTTCTAATTTCTCAAGAAGGGGCCACATTTTCTTTTTCTTTTTTTATAAAGTTTATTCATTTTGAGAGAGCCAGCATGCAGTGGGCGAGGTGGGGAGGGGAGAGAGAGAGAGAGAAAGAGAGAATCCCAAGGAGGCTCTGCACTGCCAGCACAGAGCCTGATGCTGGGCTCAAACCCACAAACCAGGAGATCATGACCCGAGCTGAAACCAAGAGTTGGACACTTAACCAGCCGGGCCACCCAGGTACCCGGGGACCACATTTTCTTGACGACAGTTCACTAGATTGAAAGAGAGGGATGTGTTTTCAACATCTTTTTGTGAAAGTCAGACATGAAGGTCAGTATTGTTTCAGGAAAAGCATACAATGACCAGAACCATGACGGTTGTTAGATATGAATAACATCTTCTTACAATGAAACCAACTTTGGATTTTTGTCTTTCACCTCAAATTATATGCCTTTTGAGGCTCTTTGTGACTGGGTTCTGTTTCTTGGCATGCACAGTTTTCTTCCCTCCTGATGTCAGGATGGCAACTCAGCAATGGGAGTGATCTGTGGATGCTTTAGAATGATTCTTCTGAGCCAGAGATACTAGCGGGCCTTCAGCTTAGGGCAGGCCAGCTCCAACCGAGTGGCAGAGAGTGTGCTCAATGGGGAGGGGATCATGATGCATTAGTGGGTCCGCCATGTGTGATCGCCAGTGGAGGATTTCCTGTTCTGCAGACTGCTTTTATGTTGAACAAGTGCTTGTTCTGAGTGTCTGGCTTCCCTTCCCCTCCAGAACCACTGCAGATTGGGGGGTTGGAGTGGGGGGGAGGGCATGTGCATGATGCCCATTGCTGCCATAGCCACTGACCACGTTGTTCTGAGGCACTTTACAAAGTGCAATGTGATTTTCTTAAAACTAAGAGTAAGATCGTTTTGAATATTCCAACTTCATCTTTGCTAACAAGCTTTTAATGCCCTCAGATTCCCTGTTCCCACACAAAAACCATGTCATCCACGCTTCCAGAAGGAGTGAGCTCTTAAGTGATGGTGTGTGATCATTGGGGTGGCCCAGCCAGGAGGGGATAGCTTGTCTATGAGATTTTGCCCAAGAGAATCGCTTTCAAAGTAAACCTTTTGTAAAAAGGTTATGATACTCTTAATGAGTAAATCAGTACTTTTTTTTTTAAGAAAGGCTCATATAGGGGTACCTGGGTGGCTCAGTCAGTTGAGCCTCTGACTCTTGATTTCGGCTCAGGTCATGATCTCACAGTTCATGATCAGGCTCTGTGCTGACAGTGCGGAGCCTGCTTGAGATTCTCTTTCTCCCCCTTCTCTGTGACCCCACCCTGCTGGAGTGTGCTCGCTCTCTCTCAAAATAAATAAACTTAAAAAAAAAGACTCCTCTTAAAACTTTATAACAATCATTCAAACATAAGCAAGGTATACAGAATTTTCAAGACATGGGCTGGGCATGTCATTTTTAAATTTGTTTTTTTGTTTTTGTTTTTGTTTTTAAGTAGGCTCCACGCCCACCATGGGGCTTGAACTCACAATCCTGGGTTCAGCAGTCACATGCTGTACCGACTGAGCCAGTCAGGCACCCCAGGGCATATTATTTTTTAAAAAGTGTGTTGTTAATGGGTTAGTGTCTTAATTTAAAACTCAGCTTGATATTTTACTTGTAACTTACAGAGAGGATTGCAGTGTGCCTACTAAGCTGTTTTAAGAGGGAAGGCATTCGTGTCTTGATTTCTGCCAGTGTAGGAAAAAAGCAAAATTTTCACGGAAAAATGAACAGTTTTGAGATTTCCAGAAGCAAAATAATCAGGGCACCTGGCTGGCTCAGTTGGAAGAGCATGTGTTTCTTGATCTTAGAGTCATGAGTTTGAGCCTCACACTGGGTGTAGAAATCCCTTAAGAATAAATAAACATTACAAAATATCCTTAAAAAAATAATCATACAGCTACCAAAAGGTAGAAACAGCTCTGACATTATAGACAACGTAGTGGAAGGAGTGAGACAGCCAGAGCCTCCACACCGTCCCTCTGCTGGCTTCCTCTCTGCCAACACTTGACGTAAAGGAAGCCCCCAGTGCCTGTGGTCAGAGCATTGATGGACGGCATAGAGCATCCACCGGAGAACCAGGTGCTTCTCTCTTGTCCTTCAGAAGCAGGAGGCTTGGGGCGCTTGGGTGGCTCACTCAGTTGACCGTCTGACTCTTGATTTTGGCTCAGGTCATGATCTCACAGTTTGTGAGTTCGAGCCCTGAGTTGGGCTCTGTGCTGACAGTGCAGAGCATGTTTGGGATTTTCCCTCTCTCTCTCTCTCTTCACCCCCTGCTTGCACGCTTGCATTGAAAACAACAACAAAAAAAAGTAGGAGCCTTTCCCTCCTGAGAGGAGAAAGCACTTCCGTCTATCTGCATGGCCAAACTTCCCCACAGTGCTTTGGCAGGGGAAGATGGGCTCTCTAGAGAGTTGAGGTTTCCAAAGACCTGAATATGTACCCATTAATGTACTACACCCTTTTCTTTTTTCAATTGAGGTGAAATTATCATAACCGAAAACTAACCACTTTAAAGCATACAGTTCAGGGGTGTTTAGTACATTCACAGTCTTGTACAGCCAGTGTCCCTGTCCAGTTCTAAACGATTTTCATCACCCTAAATGGAAGCCCTATGCCCACTAAGCAGTCACACCCTATTTCCGCCTCCTCCCTCTGCCCATAATCACTACCACCAATCTGTCTTTATGGATTTACCTTTTCTGGATGCGTGAACTTTTATGTCTGACTTCTTTAACTTAGCGTAATATTTGCCATGTTCTCCATTGTAACGTGTATCGGTCCCTTATTCCTTTGTGTGGCTGGGTAATAGTCCATTGTATGGAGACCCCAAATCTTGTTTACCTTCCCATCTCGTCATTGGTACTTGGTTAGTGTGAATAATGCTATTATTTGTCGGAGAGCCTATTTTTAATTCTTTTGGTTATGTATCTAGGAGTTGGTCATACAGTAATAACTCTTTGATGTTTTAAACCTTTTTCGTTCAAAGTATTTCCAAAACGTATTGGAAACCCCCTTACATTTGAAAACAGTTACACGGAGCCTAGGATACTTTGCTGAATGTTCCTGGCCGTCGCTCTGAGTATAGCCGATTACTAATGGCTGCAGTGCTGCGGTGTGGTATAGACGCTCTCAGGAGGTTTGGACACTCTGTCTAGCATTGCTTGCTTTTCCTTTCCTGTGTGGCCTTGCCATGTCCTGCCCAGGAGTATAAGAAGTCGGTGCAGATTGGTTTGCTTAGGTTCCAGTCTCCCCTCTACTACTTACGGCCGCATCGGTGAACGTGTCGTTGAATCGCTATGCCTCAGTCTTCTCGTTTGAAAAATAGGGGCAGTATTGCTGTGGAGTTCCTTAGGCTTTCGGAAGTGTTACGGGGTCAGGCCCCCTGTGATGGTCAGCTCCAGAGGTCAGAGCAGAGTATCGCTGAGTGGGCGACTTAAACAGACACTGATCTTCTCAGTTCTGGAGGTCCAAGGTCAAGGTATTGGCTGGGTTGGCTTCTCCTGAGGGCTCCTTCCTCGGCTTGCAGACAGCTGCCTTCTGTGTCCTCACATGGTTTTTATCTGTGCACACGCGTCTGGTATTTCTTTGAGCATCTGCCTTTCCCCCGAAAGGACACCATGCAGGTTGGATAGAGCCTGTCCTCACAGCTTTGTTTCAATGTAATCATCTCTTTAGAGGCTTTAGCTGCAAATACGGTCCCCTTCCCTGGTATTGGGGGTTAAGGCTTCAACGGGAATTTTGGAGGGTCCCAGGCGGCCCCCGACTCCCCACGAAGCACTTGGCACAGAGCCCGAGCATTGTAAGCGGTTGTGGTGGTCACGGGGGTCTGCTTCTCCCCCTCTATCTGCTGCTTCAGTTGTGTCTGCACCTGGACACCTGATAACCGGACTCCGTTAGCATTTCTTGCAGAAGCACAGCGGACAGTTTTGTGCACGTGATGGAGGCAGCAGGTTACACTTTAGTAACTGTAGCCTGGCTTTGCTGCTCTGAGAGTTTGATTAATTTCTGGCTTGGCTTTCGTTCTAGAAGGGTAAGATTGTCCAGCATCTAAGTTCCAGATCACTTATTCACCACCAGTATTTTCAAAATGGTCTTGGTTTATAAAGGTGATGGTTAGGGGTTTCCAGGTGGCTCAGTCAGTTAAGTGACCGACTCTTGATTTTGGCCCAGGGCATGGTCTCACGGTTCATGTGATCGAGCCCCGTCTTCGGCTCCATGCTGACAATGCAGAGCCTGCTTAGGATTCTTTCTCTCCCTCTCTCTCTGTACCCCCAACTCATGCATGCATGTTCTCTCTCTCTAAATAAACAAATGTTTTAAGACATTATGATTTAATATACATGACACACATTTTTGACTTTAAAAAAATTTTTAATGTTTATTTGTTTTGGAGAGAGAGACAGAGTATGAGTGGAGGAGAAGCAGAGAGAGAGGGAGACACAGAATGAGAAGCAGGCTCCAGGCTCTGAGCTGTCAGCACGGAGCCCATTGTGGGGCTTGAACCCATGAACTGCGAGATCGTGGCCTGAGTCGAAGTCAGAGGCTTAACCAACTGAGCCACCCGGGCGCCCCCGTTTTGACTGGTTTTAAGTGTATAATTCAGTGCATGAAATGCATTTGCAGTGCTGTGTGACTGTAACCACTGTCTATCTCTAGAATCTTCTTACTATCGCAAACAGAAACTCTGTACCCGTTACACAGTAACCTTCCATTCGCCTTTTCCCCAGCCCCGCGGCTCTCTCTGGTCCTTTAATGCTGCTGTTTCCTGATAGCCACCCGACCAGGAAGAGGCTGGGAAGTACACAGCCCTTTGTCCCTGGGACAGGATGAGCAGGAATTGGGGCGTCCGGTTTACCTTTCACTGCGAGTCCTCTTTGAAATGTCTCCCTTTGTCTGCACAGAATGACCAGATGTTATCTCAGAAACATCTAGAAAGAACGTATGCAGTGGGGAGCCCTGTCCTTCCCCTTCATGCACATTCAGGTGGATTCTGGTGAAGCTCAGGACAGGTGGCTTTGGGGAGTTGTGACAAAGTGTGGGCCAGCGCAGAGCCGCATCCAGACTCTTCTGTCTCTGTCCCCACACGCACCCTCTGCCCCCCAGTGCCCCGTATAACCTGGCGTCCTCTGTCTCCCCGTCCCATGTGCTTGCAGACCTACATCGGCTCCATAATTGCCTCCGTGAACCCCTACAAGAGCATCGCGGGCCTGTACGAGCATGCCACCATGGAGCGCTACAGCAGGTGCCACTTGGGGGAGCTGCCCCCCCACGTCTTCGCCGTCGCCAACGAGTGCTACCGCTGCCTGTGGAAGCGTCACGACAACCAGTGTGTCCTCATCAGGTAACCCGTCGACTGTGTGGCTGGCGGAGGGCCGGAGGGGGGCCCCTCGGAGAGCTGGTGTCTCCGCCGGCTAGCGCGGCCCCCACACCACAAACCCTGCTTCGGGTGTTCACGAGAAGGGTGTTACCTGAGCGCCTGAATTTCTCCAGGGGACTTTTCTATTTTGAGTGGCTTCATCACTACAGCCTTCAAAAGACCCAAGCTCACTTAGAAAAAAGCAGGATGAACCTCAGTTGTGGGCTCTTGGCCTCAGAAGAATCACTCTGTTTTTCTTTTCTTTCTTTTTCCTTTTTTTTTTTTTTTTTTTACTTGCCTTAATTATCTTTGGTCTGTTCCATTGTGGCACGGGCCTTTTGTACATTTAAGAAAACGTGTAATTCTTTCAAATTTAGAAAGTTATAGAGGGGCACTTGGGTGGCTCAGTTGGTTTAGGGTCCGACTTTGGCTCAGGTCATGATCTCACAGTTCGTGAGTTCGAGCCCCACGTTGGGCTCTGTGCTGACAGCTCAGAGCGTGGAGGCTGCTTCAGATTCTGTGTCTCCCTCTCTCTCTCTCTCTCTCTGCCCCTCCCCTGCTCTCTCTCTCTCTCAAAAATTAAAGAAAAAAAATTAAAGTTGTAGGTATTCTAGAGTGACAGTGTATATTTGAGCAAGAGATCTTTGTTCTCTGATTTGATAAGCTTACATAGAATTCCCCAAATTTAAGAATTTTATGATTTTTGAATTGGGTGCTGCTGAGCGTACCTTTGAATTAGCTATGGAAAAGAGACCTGCTGGGTATGCTGAGGGAATGATAGAAGGCCAGGTTTATTTCACTTTTTCTGGCAAAGCAATAGGGTCTTGACGTCTCTGTTTCAGCCAAGTTGTTCTCATGTATTAAACTACCAGGAGACTCACTATCACACCCAGTCACTAAGAACCATCTCAAAAAGCCATAGAGTATATTTCCTTAAAAATATTTCTTGGGGCACCTGGGTGGCTCAGTCGGCTAAGTGTCCAACTTCGGCTCAGATCATGATCTCACGGTTCGTGAGTTCGAGCCCCGTGTCAGGCTCTGTGCTGACAGCTCAGAGCCTGGAGCCTGCAGCCTGCTTCAGATTCTGTGCCTTTCTCTCTCTGACCCTCCCCTGCTCGTGCGCGCTCTCTCTCTCTCTCTCAAAAATAAATAGGAAAAATATTTCTTAATTGTCATTAACTAATTCAGCCAGTTGGATCTTTCTCTTCTTTATAACCCCCGGGCTGATAGTCACAGCACGTGCCGAGCCTCCCTGCGAGTGAGCTTTCCTTGGGGCCCCGGACCCCTGCATTCTTTCCTGCTTCCTGGCCTGCGTTCCTCGAGCGCCGCCGTCACTGAGAACCTGTAGTTACCAAACGGCTGGTGTGAAAGATTGTGCCTTCTGTTTTCGGTGACTTTCTAGTCCCAACCTGTGGCTAAATCGTTCTCTTATTTCAAAGGGGAAGGACGAGGCTGTTTGGATTTAGATGCGATGGTAAATAAGACCCCTCCTTTCCCCCTCCGGCTTTCTGAGTCCGTGGAAGTAGGTGGGACAGACGGAGAGCCATATGTTGGCTTTAGACTTGTAGCCAGCGGGTGGCTGACACCGCAGCCCCACCTGATCCGGATACAGGCAGGTAAGCGGTGGCCGCGCTCACTGCGGGAGGCTAATCCCTGCCCAGCCCTCCCCCTGCTCACCAGTCAGGGGCTCTGTCCTGCCCCTGTAGGGAGGGCGGCGGAGGGGCGGGGCAGGCAGAGAAGTCCCCTCGTTGAGACCTCAGAGAGGGGGACCCGAAGGCCCCCAGCCGAGGGAGACCCGCCGTCCCACGTGGTATGTGTTTGGAGATGAACGCGCTCGCGGGGTTTGAAGGGTTTCTGTGCCAGGAACTTTTCAGACATCGGCTCCTTGAAACCGTCCAACAGCCTTTTACTGTCTGTGGCCCGTTCTGTAAGCCATGATGGTGCCACTGGAGAAAACCAGTGGAGAAACCGCTGGAGGGATTATATTCTTCCTGCTGACAGGTTTTGCCCGTTATTCTTGTGCACAGGTCCTGGCCTCCGTAACAGGTCAGAGTTTACATCCCCAGATTAGCGGGACGGTGCCTTCCTCTTCCTCATTCGACCTCACTCTCTGCCTCTCGTAGGGGAGGGAAGCTTCTGGACAGATATGCTCTCTTTTCTTTATCACTTTTATGGTGCTCGTGTCCTGGGCGGTGGAAATAACTTGGATGGAGGGGCCGTCCATTTAGTTAGTGAAGTAAATATGAATCATTTTGAGTTGCAGCTAATCACAATAGCGCTATGTAATCTACTTTTTTTAAAGGGAGGGGGGCTTTCAAGGGTCCCATTGCAGATAAAGGAACTTGCCTTCTGACTGCAAGCACGCTGTTTGAAGACTCTTCCGATGATTTCACTAAGGTTCAGAAGTTAGAATTTAAGATCCCCATTTCAGCCTGCAGAATACAATTTAGTAAGGTGAACAGAAAGAAAGAAAACTTCATCTATTTGAAGAAGATCGAATTGTTTTCCACACTTAGGTAGCTAAATGTTTGCCATTGACAATTGCCTGTGTTTCCTCACTTTCATTGGAAAAAAATGAGAGGATCACTTTTCTGTCATTTGCTAGACAGAGCTGCTTAGGAAGAAAGTGAAAAATCAAATGAGGTCAGTGTGCGTGTGCGTGTGTGTGTGTAATAAAATGGAAGGGGGTTAGTAGCATTTTCATGCCAAAGACTGTGGTATTTAAAATAAGGTGGGAGGTAGAGGGCAAGTGGATCCCGGATAGAAAGCTCCCATTGTATAATGCTGATGTGAACAGAGTAACTGTATTTATCTAAATTAACTCAGGAAATGGAGTCTTTAAGAAGAGTTCTCATTAAAATGTGTCTTGTTTAATCTCTCTCGTTTTCTTTTTTTAAGCGGGGGTTGGGGCTTTGGGAATTTACAGAAAATTGAGTATAAAAATAAAAATTGCAGGTCCCTGGAGTCCTGTGTAGATTTCCTCAGGCATGGTCTGCCCCCTGGTGGCTACAATGTGTTTTGCTACTTTGAAAACACTTTCTCGTGCAAATACCTTAAAACCAGAAAGTAGGCCTATTTGGAATTAAGACTTCAGAGATCGATTATTCCCTCATTTCACGGGCCTGGGTCACTGGGCCCAGGTCCCCAGCTGTTTGGTGGACATGCTGAGTCTCTAGGGTTCTAGCCCAAGCATCTTATGTTGGTCTCACTTACAAGGTTATTACCTCTCCTGAGCTCTGGTTTTGCCTTTTTGTGCACATTTAAGCAAATGCTTATGCTATTGTAGCTTTTAAAATATGAATATATGTTTAAAAGTTGAGAATTTTTTTTTCACCTAACTGCCAAGATCGACGTTTGCTTTTGTTTGATCTGGTACATTCTACATCAACCTCAGTTTCTCACACACTGATTGGGCAGGGTTTACTTTATTATGGTCTGTCAGTATACATGACCTTTGGAGGTATGTAGTGTAAGTAAGGCTTGTGCCAGATTCATCTAGGAAATTCGCTGTCCGGTATCTGGTAGAGGGCCAGCACTCAACAGCTGTCAGGGCAAGTAGGGGTGTACCAAGTGGGTGGGTTTAGGACCTTTGCTTCCTTTGCATGCTCTGGTTTTCCAAAACTGGAGCAATTTCTTCTTTTCTGTCCTAGAATGATAATTAAGTGTTCCATCTTTTTCTATTTCTAGTGACATATTTAGAAATTTTGGGATTGGAAGAGTGAACAAAACTTGTGTCCTGAATTAGGCACCAACCTGGGGCGCCTGGGTGGCTCAGTCGATTAAGTGTCCAGCTTCAGCTCAGGTCATGATCTCATGGTCCATGAGTTTGAGCCCTACATCAGGCTCTGTGCTGACAGCTCAGAACATGGAGCCTGCTTTGGATCTGTGTCTCCCTCTCTCTCTGACCCTCCCCTACTCATGCTCACTCTCACTCTCTCAAAAAATAATTTTTTTAAAAAGGCACCCTGAATTAGGCATGAGGCATGCATTGTGCTCATGTAATATGCAGGTTACCGTGCTAGACTTTGGGGGTTATAAGAAAAAAGAATAAGATCTGATCATTGCTTTCAGGAACTTCTCTGATGGGAAGAACTGATTGATAGATGTAATTGCAATATAGCCTCCCAAATGCTATAATAGGAATATGTATGTTGGTAGACCATGGAATTCAGGAAGGAAGGAAAGAATTCAGGCAGTACTTCACAGAGAAAGGGGTGTATGATTATGAGCCAAAGATTGGGTAGGAATATGGCCGGCACAAAGGAGAGGAGTAACACAGAAGCATTTGTAGGAACCTAGATATTTGCAAAAACAAGGGTACATAGGAAATAGAAGGTAGCCTATAAGTCTGTGGGGTTTGCTAAGAGGTATGAGCGGTGGGGTTGGAAAGGCAAAGAAAGGGAACTGAAAGGTACGTGTGTATGTAACCCTCAGACAAGCCCAAGAGGCACTTTCCGAGGCTCCGTGCTATTGAGTGACTTTCCAGAGACCTCAGCCGAGAGCAGGAGACCCAGGATTGAGCTCCAGTCTCCCTGTGTCATTTCTGAACAGAATCCTGCTTCCTGGTGCAGGGCACACGTTCTGAGCTTTGTCCTGCTTGCCGAGACCTGTGTGCTGAAACCTATGCGGGCTGAGACTTGCCTGAGTCTTCTGGAAAGCAAGGGAGTGACTGACATAGATCTTGAGAGAGTCGTGTGAATTAAGAATTTGGTTCACACGGGATTGAGAACGTCCGTCGACTGTCAGCAAGCTCTTCTATAAAGAGCCAGGGAGTATGTACTTCAAGCTTTGTGAGCGAGTCCGTCTTGTTACAAACTGCTCAACTCTGTCCTTAGAGTACAGAAACACCCGTAAACAGTAAGCAGGTGAAAATCTGGGCTGTGTTCAATAAAACTTTATTCATAAAAACAGGCAGCAGAGCTGATCTGGGGCCATAGTTTGTGGGCACCAGTGCGGGTGTCTGGGAGACTAGCCTGTGTGGGTGGATAAAGGGCTTTGTTCACCTCGAGAGGCCCTTTCCTTCCTGTGTGTTCTGATTCCCTCCTGTCTGCTTTCTTGGGGACTTTGCTGTGTCTTTGAGCCTCCCTGCCCCCAATTCTCAGATTTCTCTGGTTCTGCTGGATCATTGGCATTTCTAGTATGTTCCATCCTTTAAATTTTCTTTTTTAAGGTTTTTAGTTATTTCCAGGAGAGAGAGAGACAGCGTGAGCAGGGGAGGGTCAGAGAGAGAGGGAGTCACAGACTGAAACAGCCTCCAGGCTCTGAGCTGGCTGTCAGCACAGAGCCCGACGCGGGGCTCGAACCCACGAACCGCGAGATCACGACCTAAGCGAAAGTCGGACGCTTAACCGACTAAGCCACCCAGGCGCCCCTGTGTTCCATCCTTTAAAACCCTAGATGCACCTTCAGTTCCATATTGCCCTCACAGCACACACCTCCCCGGCTCCCTCCGTGGTGCGCCGTCACCGTGGGTCTCTTCCTGGTTCTCTGGGTGCTCCCCAGTCATCCTCCACAGGCTGCCCTTCCGCCCAAGTGTTCCCTGTCTGGGTCTGCAGGACTCCCTGGGCTCGGACGCCCCCGGCCGTCTCTCCTCTGACTTCCAGATGTGTGTCCAGTGCCCCTGAGGGGTCCTGTCACAGGGGTGAGACCTGTGTGTGTCCTACATCCGTCCCAAGCTTCTCCAGAAGCGTGTTCCTCCTCTCCTGTTCCCGTGCTCGGCAAGTGGACCCCGTCCTACGGGTCACAGGCCTGACACCAAGAAGTCCTTCTGGGAACTAGAAGTTCTCCTCCTCCACAGGCCGCCTCCCCCTCCCCCATTAAGGTAAAACTGTGCACAGTAAAGCACCCCGATCTCGCGGAGCCAGCTCACTGGGTTTTGACAGCTGCCCGCGTTTGTGCTGCAGCGCTCAGCTCATCCCGCTGGCAAGGCGCCCCCACCCCCGGCTCTCAGGGGCTATTCCCTGCACATCGCTGTCAACAGCCCCCTGACCAGGGCTGTCAGGGCCATC